>NC_089314.1:26082719-26405219 GCF_036669915.1 Pocillopora verrucosa | reverse complement strand
TGATAATGATTTCATATCACGTGCAAGAAAACTGTTATCTTACGAACAAGCTCGAACCGGTATTGACGAAATATTATTTTTTTATCTGAAGCCCTTCTTAGGAAGAAAAATGGCTTCGGGCATCCAATCGAAAAATCTTTATATCCGTAACTTAATTTTAATACTTCCTGGTGTCTTTGAGTCGTGGATCAGACGGTCAAATGTTAAAAAGAACAGAAAGTGAAGAACAAATAACTCAGTTGTTATTACACTTATATAAGTATTGCTGTTTGCCACGTGACAATATCGTGTTGGAAACGTGACCTGACTTGTCACGCACTTGTGTTTGATTTCGCAAACAAACCAATAAATTTCTTTTACACGTGTACAAACGTACCATATCGAAAGCTGTTACATCGTAGCAGTTGAGATTTAGACGGTGTTTTATTCGACTGACTCGAAAAAAGTGAAGCAAAATGAGTGGGACCACAATGCAAGGTAAGTGACGATTTCGAAGGTGTTTAACATTTGCGTTTTCGAATCCAACTGAATTTAGTCGACGACAGACATCTTTGCTCGTGCCTGAAGCAACACCATGATTGCTTGCTCGTTCACTGCGTATAAATTTTTTTTTTTTAGTTTAATCCTCTCTCTTGTCGAAACTGCCAGTTGACCTCGACCTTAAATGATTGTTTTTTCAACATTCGGAGTGCGTAAACTTGAGACTTCTCATGCGGCAATAATCTAACTTCTCTTGTCACTTGCGGGTTCCCTCACAGACCACCTTTATTGAGGAAAGAATTCCATATGATTTTATCATTCGTTGTTTTGTATACATTCACTTTCAGAAGTACAAAATGATTCCAAGTTTTACCCTGATAGTGCAAATAATTGAGTCCAAATTAGCATAAGCAAAAGCATCGCTTCCCGCGTCTTATCTTACGCAATCACTGTTAACTTCGCCTTTATTTGAAAGGTTTATGTTATTTATATCACAGTGTTTCAATTCTTAAATTTTTAACAGTTCTTAATCAATGTTCGTGTGTAGTTTAACTTGCGATCATCGCAGAGAAACTGGCAAGCGGAACCCTTCGCGGTAATTGCGTAATTCTTGCATGTATAAACGCCAGGGCTATATTTTACTTTTGGGTTGTCAGACAAAACTTCAGTGTGTTTAACATTCCGTCTAAAGTCCGCCCTTAAAGTGACGCCATCGTTAAAAAATAGGTATGAAATAATAATAAAGTCTTGCAGTGCTAAGATGAATGGTTCTCTTATTCAAACGAGTTATCTAGCGTTAAAACTGGGAGTATTTCACCAATCTTTCATCAGAAATATAGATGATCTTTCACGAAATAGTATTGCACGTGAGAGATTGGTAATGAGTTTTATGGCCACGAGGCCGGAGCGAACTTTCCCGAATGCAAAACGAAATGTTTATCTAAACCTGTTCATGCTTTTAGGTTATTAGATAGATTTTCGGTAGTCTTTTAGTGATTCCTCTGTATCAGTTGTTTAATTTCCAAACTTCGGTGGTGAAGTGTTGAAGTAAAACAACACCCGAACATTTCCGAATCTTCTCAATGGCTAATGCAAGTATGCGTGCATCATCCATTAATTATTGACATAAATTTCCACCAGCCGAAATTACATTTGGTTTGAGTGCAGTTGTAGAAAGGTTATGGCCTCTCACCGCCTACCGAGTTTGTTAAGCAAACGATCTTTGATCAGATCAGTACAACTTCATTCGTTCTCTCTAGCTAACGGAAAATGCTCCAACGAAAGAATTCTCACCGGAGAAACGATGAATCCATTCGTGAAACAGATAGAGTATGCAGTCAGAGGGGCGATTGTTGAGCGAGCCTCGGCCTTGGAGAAAGAACTGGCGAAGGTATGGACTTGTATTATGTTTTTTCGGTAATTTTTAATTCATCTGATTACAAGATTGTGGAATGTGATGATTAACGAATACCCTTGCCATCTATTGTACATGCTTGTGCAAGAACGAAAGGAAGGCTGCCTTGATTGAATCGGAAACGCATCAACCCGCCAAAAAGTTATTATATTAAACAAAACAACGGGGTGTCAATAACTTTGAATTATTTTAGTTGGCATTCACGAAATCTGTCGGAATATACGGGATTTTCTTTTTCGTGATTGGCGTGAGACTTTCATAAAATCTGTTTTTGAGAAGTTGTTGGTCTCTGATAAACGTGGTCTACGTGCTAAAGGCACGTCATAATTTTACTAAACTCATGTGACAAGTGGTGTGTTTGGGGGTGTGTCCTGACTTATCTCCCATGAGATAGTGTTGGAATGCAGATTTGACACAGTTTCAAACATAAGTTTTCTTCAATGGCCAGTTGAGGAGCTGAAAGAATAAATCAATCATCACTGTATTGTTTTAATTTCTAGTTTTCAACCTCGTTACAGGTTGCCTCTTGACCACAAAAACAGGTCACAAAATTGGTGGAAATTCATTTGCCAAAATTTTTTTACCCGCCATGAGAACAAAAATGGCAAGATTTCTGTATGACCCCATTCTTACAGTACTTGGATGATGGAAAAAAATGGAAAAACAATAGATAACCTGTGGGACTTCTGCTTTGTTTTAGATTAGAATGGGGTTAAACAGAAATATTTACCCTAATAATGTTACTTTTGATAATTTATACTGGTGTATTAATTCCTGCTGCTTTTGACCTTCTCCCTTGGGATCTTACAATTGAAGATCCATATTAGATTTCCTATAAGATGGGTAACTCTTCTTCCAAATTGTTTTGTTTTTCTTTGTGAGGGAAGGAAGAAGCTGATGTTGTATTAAGCTTTAGTCCAATGGCCTCTTTGATTTGTTAATATTCTAGAGGTACAACTGACAAAATAAGTTTATCTAGAAAATATCTTTCAGGGGGTGTACAGCTGCTGTAATGTAATAGGTTCAAGAAGGATCATATTATGTTCACCAGGGTCTCAACAGATTCTAAAATAACAAGATAAATGTTGGATGATTCTAAACCATTTTCTCTCTTCAAAGAGGATTATCTTAGTTGGATCTCAATTGTCTCCTTAATGTAGGTCTTGGTGAACACCTTGGTTGGAATTAATTGGCTAGTCTTAAAAACTATCACCTAATTGTACACTTATAAGAGGCCAGTAAAACAGAAGTTTTGCCTACTGACTCCAATATGAATGGACATTACACTCGCTATGCAATAAGGATTCAACCACGGAAACCCTTTTTGAAATAAGATGGAAATGCTATATTAGGAAACATTTCCTTTGCTTTTTTAGCCCCCTTGTAAGGATGATAAACACAATTTCACATTTCTTGATATCCTTATTTTTACAGTGGGTGAGAAAGATAAGTTGCACTAAACAAAAAACTTACAATTTTGTCACTTCTCCCAATGCTAGCTCTCAGAATTGATCGCTAACTCAAACAACATTTCTTAGCTGAGTTGATGGTTTTCTTTATTCTCACCAAGTGTTTACTTGATCATATTGTGGTATTATAAGGAGAATTTACTTACTGGTCATCTACAGGGTGCACAGAAACCTTTCAATGAGGTAATAAAAGCAAACATTGGAGATGCTCATGCCCTTGGAATGAAACCACTTACTTTCCCACGACAGGTCAGTGCAGCCTTATTTGTTTTTCAAGACGCTAAAGTGGTTCTTAATGGTAGATTTTGCTACAGATGATTTTCCATCAAGGGTAAATAAGGGTGATTTTCTCAAATTTTTTATTTTAGCCAGATCGCAATCTATTCTGCTCTTAAATTTAGAGACAATCTGTAGGTTTTCCCTAAGGGCCAAGAGACCTATGGTAATAATGGGATCTCTGTATAGGATTGGTGTCCATAGAGAAGGGTTCAATAATGCTACCAGCTCCACTGTTTCACAGCTGTGGAGTCTAAATAAATACCAAAGTGGTTGATGTATAATTTACTGACCCTTCAACACGGACTTACCCTTAAGTAATTATGACATTATTTACTCCTTTTTAAAATCACGAGGTCTTGTGTTTGTAGGTTATTGCCATGTGTGTATGTCCAGAACTTATTGATACAGCTGACTTTCCTTCTGATGCAAAAGCAAAAGCCAGGAGCATATTGAATGCCACAAAGGGTCACAGTATGGGTGAGTTTTGTCAGATGGTTAGTTGACAGCATACCATTAATGATAAGTTTTAATTTTTCAAACTTACTCATCTAAGGGGGATCAGAAGAATGGGATCTGATTGTTGATTCTCCTTTCTAGACACTACGCATTTCTTTGTCAGTTAGTTGTAAACATTTGTTGTTAGATTTGGAGAATAATTTCTACTCGATAAGTTTGAGTATTCTCGTAACTTGTTTGCTGGGTAATGTATGGATATTACAAGGAGGCCTGCCAACGCTAAAAGAGAGACGCAATGAACTATGTAAACAACTCTTTGATTCAATCGCCAACAACTCGGGGCATAAACTACACAACTTACTGCCCCCAAGAAATGAACAAAGCTACTGCCTGCGACAACAGAGAACATATAATCTACCACGCTCGCGCACAGACTGCTTTAGACAGTCCTTTGTGTATGCAATGTCCAAAGATGCCTAGCAACAAACAACGCGTAGTACTTAGCTAGTAACTATACATATTTTAATCCCATTAGATACTTATATATTTATATCATGTTCATATGTTTGTGATTAGTTTTAACATTTGCCTATTTATATATTTCTCTGTGAAATACGCAATTCAGTCTAATGACTGCGATGTATTTGTGAATAAACAGTCTATCTATCTATCTATCTATCTAAAAAAGAAGTTACAAGTTATGCATTAATCACTTCTGAGCATTAAAAGGTTAAGTGGCTGGGACTTAGATCTTCAGAGTTGATCCCAATATCCTTTGTTCCGCATTCTTGCTTTCTTTATTCAGAATGTGGAACAGGCTTGATAAGCTTGTAACACTTTTAGGATTCAGAAATATAACATGGTAGAATCTCATTATAGAATTAATACAATTGTGTTATTTCTTGTAGGTGCATACTCAGATTCTCAAGGTCTGGAAGATATTCGGAAAAATGTGGTTAAATACATCAGTGAACGTGATGGTTACCCATCAGATCCTAGTCACATTTACCTCACAAGTGGTGCCAGTGAGGGTATAAGAGTAAGCCAATTGAAAATAGCTTGTCTAAATTACAACCAGAAGGGATGGAAACTTTCTTACTATTGATAGGTCTAATTTTTGGTCACTCCATCCATTTTGGCCCAGGAGAGAAACTGAATATTCATGCATTTTTTTTTTTTCTGTGAAAGAAGAGAAGCTTAAGTTTTTTTCACAACATTTTAGATGAAAAGTTTGGGCTCAAGCCAAGTAGCCCATTCAGTGAGAGCTTATCTCAGTTTTCTTAGCATGCCAGTCCATGGTAACGTTACACCTGGCATTTCAACAGGCTTCCTTGACAATTCACCAGTGTCCATTTATACTCCTGGCTGTAGAGAGGCACTGTGAGAATAAACTGTTTAACCCAAAATCTTAACACATTGACTCAACAGGCGACCCAGACCTCTTGACCCAGAGTCCAGTGCACAAACCATTAGCAACTTTAAATTAAAGAGATTGAACTGCTATATTTACTTTCAGTTTACTACAAACAGAACTTGATATCTACTTGAGAGGCCTGGTGCAATGTCACTGATCTTTAACAACCCAACCAGAACTTAATATTTATGCTTATTGATATCAATGTTTATTTTTGTAGTCTATATTAAAATTACTTCAAACAAGTGTCAACACTGGAAATAACAGGGCTGGTATTATGATTCCGATACCACAGTATCCCCTCTATTCAGCGACATTGTCTGAGCTGAACTCTTATCAGGTAACTCAAGGTCAATTAACCCTTTACACCCTAATATCAGTATGCATATTCTCCATACAGTTCTAGTTACATTTCCTAAAGTGCTGATGAGGAGAATTGGTTTAACGTGCAAGAGCTGCAATTATAAGTTGTCCACCATTTCCTTTATTCTTGTGACTGTACTGTTTGATTCTGTTGGTTTATTCCTCAATTTTAGATTGGTTAAAATGAATTTCATATACTTACACACAGCATTGATGTTTTATTATTGAATTTTTTCTTTACAGATCAACTATTACCTTGATGAAGCCAATGGATGGGCACTAGACACTGAAGACATGAAAAGGGCTTTAAATGAGGCCAGACCTAATTGTATGCCGCGTGCTCTGTGTGTCATAAATCCTGGTAATCCAACAGGTATTAGAACCTTTTTAAAAATGATGATGAAAATGAAAGTAATGATAATAGCTAAGTTGTTAAGATCAAGAAAAATTTGTATAACAGTTAAAGCTTAATTCTTAGGTCGGTGATCATTTTGTTTATTTTCAAGGTCTAATGAATGATTCAGCAGTTTTACTGTAAGGAGAAATTAGAAGCTAACAGCAGTCACTCTCCGGGTTTTAAAAGGTTAAGAAAAGTGTTGAAGGGCTGAACAGTATCTTCGAGTTAAAGTTAGTTTGAATAAGTGCCTCAGGAAATTTACCAGTGCCAAATGATAGAGCTGGCTCACCGCCTTCCCCTCCATGTGATAAGTCACCTTTGGTGGCATTGGTCTTGAAAACCCCTGCTGTAAACCTCAACACTCTGGCTTGTATCTTTTCCCAATCTGCAAACTAAGTGGATCAACTTTTTCATCCTCAGGGCAAGTTCTTTCTTATGACAACATCAAAGACATCATTAAATTCTGTAAAGATGAGAAACTTGTTTTACTCGCAGATGAGGTAGGTGTGCTCTAAAAACTTGTCTCTTTAAAGTTTCTCAATAATTTGAGCTGGCTTACTTTCAATTGTGCATAACCTGTTGTAGTAGTTGATTGAAGTAAATCTTTATTAAATGCAGGTAACATTTGACAGTTATCAGTTAAAACTGATCATCTCATGACCCTCACACTACAGATACAATGTTCCAGCAGAAAAAGAGCAAATTTTTTTTTAACTAGGCACAGAAACTATAGTTACACAATTTTTCTTGAGTGTTGGGTTGTTGAGTTGGCTACTGTTGTCAATGCTCTTTTGAGTGCTGTCATCATGTCATCTTGAATTTTCTTTCCTTAGGTCTACCAAGCAAATATTTATGGAGAAGGTGCCAAATTCCACTCCTTCAAAAAGGTCCTTAGAGACTTGGGCCCAGATTATGAAGACTTTGAACTGATTTCATTCCATTCAACATCCAAAGGATTCCTTGGAGAGTAAGTCAATGGCTCTAATTCTTAAAAATGATTTTAATTAGTGAATGGTACTCTTGCCCAGCCATATTTCTTACTGCCTGTAAGATAGTAATGAAGAATACTTTTAATTGATTAAAGTTATCATGAATTTGGATTTAAATTTATCACTAATATTGGAGTTTTACTGATTCAAAAGAAATAGTAAAATTGTACGGATAAAGTATAAGTATGACAAGAATATAAGTATACAAAATCTGGGTTAGGAACTTGGTTATATTGTTGTATTGTGTTAGACAATGGCCTTGTTGTTGGAATTCTGGAATCCAAGAGGTCTGGGTTTGAGTTTTGACCAAATTTGTTTGATACTCTGTCCAAGGGTACATGTATGACTAAGTGATTTATGCTGAACTAGCTTCTCATTTGGAGTGAGCAAGTGAGCTGATGACTTATTGCATACTGTCCTTTGTGTTCTGTTAGATGTGGCTTTAGAGGAGGTTATATGGAAATTACAGGAATGGATGATGAAGTCAGATTTCAGTTGAAAAAGATGATGTCAGCAAAACTTTGTGCTTGTATCACAGGACAGGTGAGCCATTTCCTCTCCTTTCAGTCGAATTTGGTGAATGATTACTGTTTATTTATTTATTTTTTTAGTTTATTTTGTTCACTCTTTGGCAGTTATTGAAACAAGTTTTCCTAAGCTACTTTTTTGTCATTTTGATCCTTTTTGCTCAGGCAATGATGGACTGCTTAGTTAGTCCGCCTCAACCTGGTGACATATCATATAACACATTCATTGAGGTAAGGGACAGCAATTGCTTTAGGGACAGTGTTGTGTGGCTTTTGGCAGAGATTTTGTCTAAAGATATTGGCTATGCAGTGAAAAATGTTCAGATGATTTCATGGAATAAGAATCATTTGTTAAAATGACAGTAGATATGTAAGCAAAATAATTCTATGCAACTTTTGGGCCTCACTAGTCTAAAAAGATTGATATAAGTATTCTTCAAGTAAATTTATTACCCTGAAAAATAGATATGGCATTGGTCTTGTTGTAAAGAACTGCAGCTGAACTTTCATCTGACAAGGAATGTGGCTGTGTGTGTTGCTCTTGTAAACACAAGTTCCTTTGAAAGTAGTATGGCTAGGACAAAGTAATTGTTGTTACCAGGTTCTGGCCTTGTGTAATCAAATAAGCACTAGTTAACCAAAGAATATTTCAACAGTCAGTTGGTTGCAATTAAATTTTCACAGCTACACCTGTGTCTAACTCATATAATTTTAATTGCTAGGAGAAAAAAGCAGTGCTTCAGTCATTTAAAGACAGGGCTAAACTGGTTGCCGAGACGTTCAACTCAATGGAGGGTATTAAATGTAATGAAGTTATGGGTGCCATGTATGCCTTCCCCAACGTGTCAATCCCTAAGAGGGCACAAGAAGAGGCAAAGGTAAATGACAATTATTTGATATGATCATTAGATCTTGTTCTCAAAATAAGAATTCTGTGGTCTCCTTTGCAGTGCACTCTTTAGAGTGAGCATGTTGTTTGACAAATCCAAACATCGGCTGTGACCTTGATTCTTGATGATGAATTTTTTACTTTGGTGAAGTCCTCAGATCAGGTGGTCATAACATACTTGTGACAGTCTCCAAAAATGGTCCTTTTCAGAATTACCCTCACCCCGAATCACACTGCAATAGGAGAAACATTACAGTGTTTTTACCCTCCCTTTATTAACCCATAAAACTCCAATGTTACCTAATCTCTGCACTGTTCTTTACACATTTCTTATGGAACTGACAAAGTAAATTATTTTTAACAACTAATACCTTTTTTAGTTGGCAATCATTTCCACTATTCTTGTGAGCTTAGTGATGGATTCAGCAGTGATACTGTCAAGAGGAATAGGATACTTGAAGCTCTTTGGGTTTAAGAAGTAAATGTTGATTTGCTCATAATTTTTCCTCCTTTTGTTTAGTCCAGAGGTATGCATCCTGACAGTTTTTATGCTCTGGAGTTGTTGGAGAAAACAGGACTGTGTGTTGTCCCAGGAAATGGTTTTGGACAAAGAGATGGAACATTCCATTTCAGGTAGGGTGGTGCAAGACATTAGGACATTCTGCAAGATTTTTAAAGATTAAAAAGCTTCCACATTTTATCTCACACTTTAACACCAAAAATGCAATAACTTTATGTGAATTCAAAGGTTTTTTCCCTCTGGTTGTTTTTCAGGCTGACAATCTTGCCTCCCATTGAAGCACTCAAGCCTCTGTTTGAACGTTTTAAAGTCTTCCATCAAGAGTTTATGCAAAAATACAGAGATTCCAACTCTGCCTTATAACTCAGTGGGATTGAGTTACTAGGATTACTAAATTTTGTAATATAATTTATGATATGTTATTTCTTGGATCTGAATGGGAATGTTATGTAGAATACTTGACTTTTCTGGTTTATGTGGAAACATTAAGCTGCAAAATAAGCCACTTTCAAGATGTCTAAAGTATATCTTTAAAAGGAAGCCAATTACATTGCCTTCGATCTGAGAATGAATTTTATTTCAAGCAAAGAAAACTCATTTTCATAAGACTAAGTTCTACTCTTGGCTTTATTTTAAAAATGAGGGTATTAAGATCACTGAAATGGCCTGTAACTAGCATGGGTGACCTTTTTTTACTTGAGAGGGTGTGTAGCAGTATGGAGTCTTTGTTGGATCAGTAGCCACTCAGAAGGAGAGAGAGAATACAGAAAGTGGCAGAGGATGGATTACAGTCTGGAAAAAAAAGTGAGAATTATAAAGTGAATCACAACAACGAGCTTCCCCTTGCAATTCTGAAGTGTCCAAAGATCTCAAGATGGATAGTACAAGTACTTATCAAGACTAAAAGTACCAAATCAAACATAACTTTTTTTTGTAGTGTTATTGTAAATATAAAGTTGAAGTTAATAAGGTTGAGGTTTTCCATTGTGGTGAGAGAAAATTATTCTCAAAGTTTCCAATTAGTGTTTGTGTCACAGTGAGGTCAGCTGTGACAAACAGTAGATCCCAACATTTCATCAGCATACTGGTAACTTATCGCACACGACAGTTATCATTGTTCAGTTGAAATGCCACAATCTACCATCTGGCCACAGTGTGACAAGAAACATTGATACCTCATAAATTATTATGTGTTGCAAGCACATTTTGTTACCATCAACGTTGAACACTTGAAATATTTATTATGTGTGCATTACAATTAAGATTAAAGCATTAGTTTAATTTATTATATTTATGAATTAAAAAGTTATTCACCAGATGTACATCAGATCAATCCCAAATGCAGTGAAATTCAAGAGACAAGGTTCAGTGCATCTTTAGATGTTTGTTAAATCAAATTTCTTTTCACTTGGTTGCTTAACTCTTGGGTAACCTTCAACTCCCATAAGTGAGTAATTTTCCCTTTACAACATCAATGTAATATCAGGCAGACAAGTGATGAGAATTGAAAAAAGTGTCAATTAGGGGATTATTAATTGTTTCAATACCAAATTCTCCAAACTGACCTAACTAATAATTGTATGGCAGACAGTAGAGAGAATTACAAATGAGATTTGGGAACAAATATTTGTTCCCCTCACAGTAATAGGTGTTTCTTTGGAACACCTCCACCTGTCTTGACATGAAATGGCTCAATACTTTCCTTTAAAACTTTAATCAGCTTTTGAGACCCCCTCCTTGTAAGAGAGGTGGCAGTGACCCTGCTTGCAGTTTGTGTAGTTGTTCTCTATAAAAGTATATTTTGTATCAGTGATTTTTTTTTGGCACAACATGAATGACCATAACTATCAGCTTATTTTGTGAGGTTTCCATGACACAACAGCTTTCGCGTAAGAAGTAAACAGCATGCTTCCCCATAATTTTTACCTCTTTTTAAATAGGTAAGGAATTAAACAGCAGTTTGCTTCATGGAGTGTTTCTGTTCACATTGCAACTACATGAGGCCCACAGATTACACCAGAAATTTTGAAAGTAATAAATAGCAAAATGATGCATGCCTGCAGATTGAGTGGATTAGTGGAGAGGGTGTTGACTCTGAAGTAATGAGGATAGAGAGTGGTTAGAAGATGGAACTAATAGTGCCACCCAGCTTATTGTGCATTTAATGAGTGCAGTGTACCAGAAGGGACCCATTGTGTCAATGTGTTGAACCAAAATTAAACCAGCCAATCTTCTTGAGAGGGCATCACACAACACTAACCAAGGATAGCAACACTATTGAGAGTACAATTCATAACTTAAAAAAATTCATTCTCTTCAGACAGCCAAATTTCACAGCTAGACTGTACCACACTTGCCTTAGCACAGTGTGAAGCCACATTGACCTGAACAATGACCTGAACAGTTGCCATCCATTCAATCAATTTTGCCTTTTACTTACAAGTGGCTTTTTGTCTGGGATTTTGAAACATCAGTCATCATCATCATCACACTTTACAATCTTTTACAGGATATCCTTGACCTTCATATTCACAACACATGGACAACAACTGCCACTGACTGGCTCAAGCTATTTACTGCTTCATTTCTATAACCCTTGAACAACAAAACTAATTTTTACTACTTTTATATATAACAAGAAATATAAGCCTAAAAGACAAAAATAATTGTTATCTTTTCTTGCCTAATGTACTGCAAAATGAATTTTTGATCAAAATGATTTCAACTTCATTGACTGACACTTTCCATTTTTAACCTTTTAGTTATGATTAAAGTAACTGATCCGGAACAAGCAATGTCTGACAAGAAAACTAATTTTTATTACTTTTATATACAATAGGAAATCTAGCATAAAAGACAAAAATAATCATTATCTTTCCTCCAAACATTCTTATCAGAAAACCTACAATTAGGCCTATGAAGTATTACAAACCTGGTAAAGTGGCTATTTACAAGTTACAAAATTATATTATGCAGTAGCAAGGAAAATATGCTTGTAAAGTTTACTATTATTAATAGTTTTGAAAATACATTCATTTGTTGATTGTATCTAAATACAAAGATCATAAAAATTACCACAATTTATATCATTAATAAAAGCAATTAATTGACAATAGCAACTTTGACTTACAGTTAAGTACTTACTATTGTTCAGTTGGAAGATTTCAAAGCAAAATGTGAAGGACCTGCCTTCATATACAATCTCCACTAAATATTTACCAACACACATTTTGTTTTGTTGTAAACTGACAAAATTATGAAGTTGTTTCAATCTTGGATCAGTTTGATTCACAAAAATGAGGAATCGTTGATCATATCTGCAGTCCACAAGACCATCTTCGTCCATCAACTGATTTATAGTTCGAACTTGAATCTAGCCTCATTTGTAAAGCAAAAACTATATACATATAAGCTTGAACTGTGCCAATGTAAGCTTATTTCATACCTAAATTTAATTTTAATAATAAATACTATACTGCTGGTAGCGAGACTTCACATGCCTGCTGTACTGCAAAATGAATTTGTGGTCAAAATGATTTCATTTTCACTGACTGACATATTCCACTTTTACCCTTTAGTGATGATTATGATTAAGGTAACTGATCTGGAACAATCAATATCTTTCATTTATAAGTTATACTCATGATCATATCTAGAATAAATGGCTTTCATTGGTCAACTGCATGTCTGAATATCATGTTATTAATGTGTAATGACACATTCAATCATCAAATACAACTACCTGTGAGTTAGAAGTTTTTTTTCCTGTTTTTCTGGTATCAGCAAAAGAAATCAAAGAAACCACATCCTAAAATGTTACTAATGAGCAGGGTTCTTCAAACTTTTCTCTGCAAAATTTGTTACTGATACAACCAATAATGTGCATTTAGCAGCCAAATTGTGCATTAGACAATTAAGAGGGAATTATACCAAATCATTTACTTTGCACTCCATGCACTCATAACTTCTCCTACTCTCTCACCTAAATTGAAATAATTTTGATATTGAAATCATTTCAACCACAACATCCATCTCTATATTACACATACTTCATGCATGACTGTGACATCATTTTTTGGTTGATGTCACTCAAAATTAGGGAGTACATCTCAGCCTTTTCACGAGAAATCTGTGGCATGACGTCCACAGGTTCTTTGTTATCAGATCCACTGGATGTCTGATCTTCACCATCATCATTTCCATTCTTAACTGACTTGTTTGGGGATAAAAGGGATTGTGGTTTTGGCTTATTTTTGGAGCCTTTTGGACGACCTCTCTTTCGTTTTATTGGCATGCCATCTTCGTCAAGCTGAACTGGCTGCAAAGAGAAAGAGTTTTGTTCAATAAGACATCTATATCAGTCTGTAATATCACTATGTCATTTGACAGTTGTGTACCTAGTTGCCACATCTTTGATCTAGAGAAAAGCTAAAGGTGACCTTGTTGTGATAGAGACCAGTATCTAGTTAGCATGATAACAAAGTAATTTACATTTGAAAAGCAAAAATGTTTGTATCATAACAAGGTCACCCTTAGCCTCACTCCTGTTCAAAGGCTTGGCAACCAAGCACACAACAGTTAGATGGACTGATACCCACTCCACACCAGGGTTTTCAAGCTGGAGGGTCAAACAGAGCAAGAGTAGATGTCACCATGTAGTCATGCCTCTTGAGCAGCTGTTATCTGTTCCTTCACAATCTGAGCCCAAAGCTACACCATATAACACCAGAAGTTTTGCACCAGCCCTATATTTTTGCTATATTGCACCTGGGTTCTTCAACCCATTCACCAATTCCTCTAACTGTCTAACATACAATTCTCATGATGTTAGTTTGGAGAATGTGGTATTCCATCAACTAATAATCCCTTGTCCATATTGCATTTATTCTCATCACTTGTCTGCTTGACATTGTATCAATATTGTAAGGAGAAATGGTGTCTTGGTCACTCATATGAGTTAAAATGAGTTAAAGGGTTAATGTCCCTGGGTAATCATAACTGTGAAGAATCGAAGTGAACTACAGTTGACAATCCTTATTCAAGAAGAGTAGCTTTTCTAACCATTGGTGGACATCATTTTAGCCCTGAGAATTTAAAGTTTTATAAAACAATATCCCTGAGTTGGGAGTCATCTTTCTTTTCATTCCCTTTCACCCTTTAAACCCTAAATGTGACCAACATCTCATTTTTCCTTACAGTTACACTGCTGAATCATTCAGCAGATCATAAAAATACAGGAAATGATTACTATCCTGAGAAGCCTTGACTGCTTTTAATATGAATTCTCTTTCTCAGTACCTCTGTAAAGAGGAGAGATTGGAGAATATGGATACTGATCCAAGGGTGTTGAGAATTAAATGAACCTTCAAGAGTTACTGTCAGTACAAAATATCTACCTGTGGTTGTGGATGAATAACTTCCCCTGTAACAGAGTCAGTCTTAACTTTGTTCTTTGATCCTTTTGGCCGACCTCTCTTTTTGGGAAGAACCACACCATCAATAGTTTGAGGAAGCTACAAACCAAAACACAATTATATTTAATTCATTGCATGTTTAATTTGTTCTTAGACAAACACTACATACAACAAAGTATTCCCATTAAAGTAATGATGCTGAAGAAAAGTTCCTCTGAGCTCACAATGGTATGGCCCACCCCTGCCACAGCTTGTCCAATTTTCTTTCCCATCAAGTGACACAAAGAGCATTGCTACCCACACCCCCTGGACTGTGATAACACTCCAATGCAGATAAACTACCAAATTTATGCTCTTGGGTGGTGAGGAGCTCTGTTAGATAAAAATATTCTTTGGCAAAGAGCAGTCAGCAGAATGATTATGCCAAGGTTCAACCTAAAATGACCACCATACCAACTTATAACTCCTAAAGTTCTTATGCAAAACAGTATGAACACATCCAAAATAGCAGTTCTTGCATTGCCAAAAAAAAAACCATGTTTTTTCATGTTTCCAGAAAGCAAACAACAAAAGGGAAAGATTCAAGACAGAAATGTGATTTTTATCAAGTGAAACATGAACTTATACTGATTGGCAATGCAGAAGTTAAGGATGGAAACAGTTATGTCTCATACCTGTGATATCTGTGATATCTGTTTCTCTTGTAATTTCTCAATTCTGACAGTATCTTTCTGAGTTAAAGGAAGAGGCATCTGGTCTTTGTTGACCCAAACAAGATTTTCAGGGAATTCATAATCAAAATCTGGATTTTCCTTCTTAGGCCTCTCAGGACGGAGTCTTTTGTCACGTTCTAGAACATTCACATTCTCTCCTGTAAAACCAAAATACATTTAATGTTTTCAAAGAAACCTTTATCTTAATTAATACTTTAATTCCCAAAACAAAATTCTCCTTACTGTCTGTCATACCTTTCCTATAAATTCTGCTCTGAGAGTTGGGTGTTTGATCAAATGATGATGGTACAAGGAGAAATTATGTATTGGTTACTTCTTTAGGTGAAAGAGTTAAAAAAAAAAATTGGAGATAAATTTAACATTGAGAACTAGGAGACAAATAAAATTCATTTTAACCTTCTTTTTTGACTTGAGCTTGATGCAGTTTTCGGCTGATAAAAATGTGACCACATGGACATGATTTGCATGCCACAGGGAGCTGATGAAGCAAAACACATGAGGAAAGCTATCAACACTTTAGTGGTTTCTAAATTTTTACCATAATCAACATTTATCAATAACAGAGAAACCAAAGAACTGATGTTTTGCAAAAATTGTAATAATTGAAAATTTGAGCACTACAAAAATTGTTTAATTTGCTACTATGACAAGAGGAGTTAAAATCTCAACAGTTCAGATTGAAAATAAATTCTACTCAGTTTAAAGTCTTTTGAGGAGTTCTACAGGCCTTATAGCAATATTTTTTACAACTTTAAACAGCATCATATACCCTTTTGACTTAATTATCAACTAAATACCGTCTAGAACTCTGTAACTTTAGGGGAGGTGGATCTTTCAAACTTTTCAACTTCAATCTCAGAGTCATCAATGCCTTTGGGAAGTTACAAAGTCTTGTGATTGCACAAATACATTTCATCAAGGAAACAAATGGTACAATGGCTTATTTTTCCCTGAGGTCACCACAAAGACCTCTGTGTCTTGATTGGTTTTATATTTTACCAGTCACCATAAAATGAATTCATATGGATCATCGTTGTAATATTCAGTGCTGTCACTAGTTTTCCTGCTAATTAAGAATGATTGAACTGACACAGAAAAATAATTACAACTTTAAAAATATAATTTACCGTCCAAAAAATGTAAGAACGTTCCCTTAAGAGATCTGACTTGACAAATTATTCTTTTATCTTCTACAACCCGATAAATCTTCAACATTTGAAGTACTTTAATATAAGACTTCGCTTAGTATTCCAATATTGATACAAATAATATCTAATCATAGCTTAAGATCTAGATTAGACACAAAGCGAATTTTTTTTATTTTGGAAATGTTCGAATCTAAAATACATTTCCGACAAAAAATTTCAAACAAACGATGTGCTTGAATGTAACTGAGTAAATTGCTTGGGTAAGCCAATTTTATGAAACATCGAGGTTTTCGAGTGGCACCAAATTAATTGATATATGCGATTCCATGATTAAAAGTCCAAATCAGCCGTAAAAAGGAAAATTCAAGAAACGATCAATTAATTATATGTTATTTCTCCCTCAAGTTTATTAAAAGGCATTTATGGCAATTAACGTTTGAATTTTAAACGAGAAAATTGCGATTAAAATCACCGCGTTGCCTAAATGTCATAAATATTACAACTTACATTTTGAACTTACCGTCTGATCGCAGTTTGGGCATCGTTTTACCACCATAGCGAAACTTAAGGTAAAATAAAACTGCTTTAAAACAGTATTACGCGAAACTCACGCGAAAGGAAAAGAAGATCAAAATATGAAAACAAAATTTCGTGAAACAAAACAGATTCGTGTATCAGAATGTATCACGCGGTCGTGGGGGTCTGGTAAGCGTTAGAACCGAGTCTTCCAACGTCATTATAAGTTTTGCGCAATGGCGGGAAAATGACAGATGAAACTAGGAGGAGAGAGGTTGGGATAAAACACTCAGAAACAATGATTTATGTTGTGTGAAGATTAAGTAACACATTTCTAAATTTTTTAACTGTAATAATAACGTTCGCTATACGAGGTTATCGTCTAAAATTTTTCTGTACAGGCTATTCTAATAATGTATATTTTGTTTTAAAATGCTTCCGCAAACCCAGGAAAAGATACGTCATTTCCATTTTTAAAACAACTAGTAAACTAAGATAAAAGTTTGTATCTTTTCTAAAAAATATTTGGAAACTTCCCTCACAGTATAAAATAATTAGATTACGCTGTACGCTTTTATTTTACAGGAAATGAGTCAAAATAAACGAAGGCCCATTTCTGACAGGGGTTTTGACCGGGGATCCGAATCCGCCGAGAAAGTGGATCGGCTCCAAATCCGCTGGTGATAATGGGTTAGGGGGCCCAAATTTGCTAGGCCACTGGTCGTAAAAATGCGTGGTCCACACGATAAAATATAACGAATAAATACTTTATTAATCACAATGTTCATGGTTTGCTAGAAAAAAGATTCTTCACAGAGAGAGAGTTTTTCTGGGATTTTATCAGTTAAGCTTTCCCCGGTTGGTAGGAGATGGTGAACCTAACCTGACCCAATTTGATTCGAAAATAACACTATTTGTGTGTTATAAAAGAACGTAGATTTCCAGGATATTCAATCCTTTAATATACATGCAACTTAATCTTCAGCAATTAGTTGATGTATCAGGTTCAGAAATACTATTTAGATACGGAAGGCATGAAAACCTGCCTAATTAACCGGACATTACCACTCACTTCATTTGGTTATCCCAACCGTTCTTATACTCAATCATGTTATCACCAGTATCATTAGGCTTAGTCTACAGACGCTGGTGCTTTAGTGAGTCCGCAATCCTACCACACTCGGAGAGAATCGTGGGAGCACCGAAAACCCACCGTTGAAGACTGAGAAGGAGACTGAGCCTACACTGTACTCTACTTGGCTAACTTATGGGAAACTGATGAACACTGATAGCTTCACTTGTTACTCTATGAATAATATAATGCTTACATCGTAAACCTGAATAAGGACTTATAGGAAATTGATATTGAATTTAATTTACAAGGTAAATAAGTGAATACATAATCCATAAATCTTGTCACTGGAAATTTGGTATGATTCTCAGTATGACTGTAATGTTTTCCTTGTTTCACACGGGAAACCTGTCACAGAGAATAAGGAAATAAGCTACGATTAACTTTTTGGTAATAAATTTCTTACGAACTTCATTATCTCAGTCTGCACTTCAGGTTACTCACGAACTTATTTTATTTTTTTTTCAAATCTGGTTTATCAGATGTTAATTAAAAACTTTCATAGTTAAGAGATCCAGGAAGTTCCCAAGTTTCACTCCCTTCATTCTTCTGTGATAAAATCCAAGATGGCGGATGATCACTCAATCCTACCCAGCAGTCTTATCCCTAACCCTTAGAGTACCCCCCTCAGAGTCCTCCGTTTGATTGTTACTTTACTCAGTATTTGATTTTTTACCAGTGATGAAGGGTGTGGTGCTAATTCACCCTGCAATATATCTCAATATTTAAAATAATTTATATCAAATATATTATTTGTTTACCTGTTAATTTGGCAAACTCTTTAGCATCATTGGCAAACTTCAACTTCTCTGTGACGCGCAGACTGTAAGACACATTCAAGAGTAAACATCTCTGCTTCCTCATTCCATAAAATAAAGTGCACTTGTAATGCTTTTAAATCAATTCCTTTACCACAAATAGATTCTCAGTTTTCACCTTGGCGATTAACAAATGGCATTAACAGCTGTGATAGTACAATAAATGGAAAATTGGTTTTTGCTTACCTAAAGAATTTCTCTCTCTTCTCCTTAACTGCCGTCTGTGCAAACCATGAAGGCTTACACAGAATGATACGGAGGACTTGATTTTCAAAGCTATCAAAAACCCAAACGGCATTAGTGATGTTATTCCTGGAAACTGATAAGTTTTAAGAATATTTAGAAGGAAGAAAGACGCGCAATTATTATATTTTAATTTGGTACTTTTCTTTTCGAGTATCTATGGCGGAAACCTTGCCACTTATTATCGATGCCAGGAAGGGATCGTTCCTAACAAGAGTCTAAGGTACCTTTACGGAAAAGTTCCGTTCACATATAGTTTAAAACAAAACTCGATCTTACAAAATTTGAGCACATCAAGACTGTCTCAAAACTCACTGACTGCAAATCCTGTCCAGGATTTCTCCGCTCCAGTCGGACAGGTATGTTGTGCTGTTGTCTGAATTCTTGTATACAATTATGAGTGGCTCGCTAGAACCTTTGAGCACTGAGGCAATAGCATCAGGGATGCAACTGTATTTACAACAGGGAAGGAAAACAAAAATAAAATGACACCACAGTCTAACTGGAAATGTTTTAAAAGAAAGACTTTGGACCCGATACTGTGATTTGTGGCAAACCACTGACAACGTTTTTAGAAATAACCCCACCAATGAAAGTAAACCTCTGAATCAGAACTTTTATCCAATTAATACCGCTTTTCCTTCCTTTACAGATGTAATATTACATTTTGCGCAGGCCAACCCCCCTCCGACACACACCCACCCAGTTTCGTACTTTTCTTTCAAATTGATCATCTTTCTTGATATCAATGTACCTTTGAATGACACCAACACTTACTTGAGGCTCATGCCGTCAATAGTCTCACTCAGAACGGAGCTGTACAATGTAAACCAATGAAAACCTTTCATATGAAAGCCTGGAAAAAAGCGATAAACATTGAAAATATTTTCCCTGTCTAAGTTCGATACATAACCGCTTCAACACACACAAAAAATTACGGTGCAATATTTTTACTTTGCGGTTTCCTTAGAAACCCTTGCTTTTTCTTTTAATGCTATTTAGTACAGGGTGCCCGCCTCTTGAAAAGGTCCTTTAAAAACATTTTTTTAATATACCTTCATAATGAAGACAGGATGGACCATTAAAAACATTTTTTTAATATACCTTCATAATGAAGACAGGATGGAAGTTCTTTCTCCAGAATTGTATTATTTTCTCGTTCGCCTTCCTTCTTTACATCACATTTCTCTTCTAGATCTTTGGTATCTTTACCGACCCTTCTTACAACTTCCTGGTTGTTTTCCACTCGCTTGTTGTAGGTAGCTGAGACAGAGAAAGAATAAATAACCCGATGATAATCAACATTTCAACAATATTTATTACTAACTGCAGCTTTATACAAAACGATCAAGAATTCGAAACTAGGGCGCTTTCTGATAGAGTGTCAATAGTAAGACTGAAACTAAAATAATCACAACAGCCAATCAAGTAAAGGGAAATATCACCAGGAGCCAGTAAGAAATAAAAGGGAAAAAGGCAAGTGATTCAAGCGCGGGAAAACGCGCGCAACCAAGTCATAACTTTTTCCGCTTTTGAATTGGTTGGTGGAGAGAAGTCTTGAAAGGGTGGCCCCAGTTTTTTGGACCAATCACAGAGCGAAGCAAAACAAAACAAATATAGTTCCGGATTACTTTCGACAATGAAATGAAAATTATACAAAACGCACCTAGTTCAGGAACACTGTCCTCAAGAAGGTCTTTGGCACCCATCAGCCATATCAATGTACTAGGCGCCACATCAGGGGCGTACCATCCTGCGGTGTAAATCTTCTGTGTATCTGACCACACCTTAGGTGAAGCAGAGCTGCTGCTAGAAATATAAGGCTTGTTATCTTTGCTTTGACCGTCTAGCAGAGACGAAACAACATACTTTTGGCTCTTGCCCATCTGGATAATAAGATAAGAGACAGTCAAAGTGAAGGGCGTTTTCCAAAAACTAAGTCCGGCTAACGAGAAACACCAAAATATAATAGTCGTAACGTTTAACAAATTACAAGCTTATCCCAAATTCCGAACCCGAACTATAAGATACTGACAAGAAAATAAACTTTCTGCCGATCCATTTATCAGTTTATCTGTAATCGAGAGTTCTTCAAAAGTCAGTAAATTTTCGCCCGCTTTTAAAAACCTTACCTTCTTTCTTCTGAAGGCTCTTGGAACACGGCAATTATTGCGGCTAAATGCGCATCCCATTTTGAATTTTAAGAACTCACAAAAAGGTAACAGATAGGTAAAACCCAAATGAACCTGACAATCGAAATAATTCTTGGATTTCTTTGCAAATATCGCAATGAAGCTGTACAACTCCTTTATGACGTTAGAGTGCGGGCGCGTGCTAGTGGCTCGGACAGAAAACTGATTGGTTGAAAAATTTCTAACTTTTTGCGTAGTAAACAGCTGCGTTTCGAGTGCACCAATAATGATTTGTTTTGATTTTCTTTCTAACTGGTTGAGAGAATGGTGCAAAAGAGTTTGAAAATGAGTAACCTAGAAACGAAAATGTAAAAAGGAACCGAATCGTTTGAAACATCTTTCCGTTGGGTTGCGCTTCTCCCTTTTGTTAACAATAAAAAAAACGCCTGAGCAGCCAGGCCGAAAGAAAACGCAAATCGTGATTTCAGGATTTGCTGCTGCCTGCATTGCTGTAAGCGCTGGTACGTCACTGTCAATGGTGCGGAAGGCAATGGTCCACTCGCAATTGATGGTGTTAATGTAAGAGTGTGTAAGAAGAAATCCAGGTCAAGCTAAACCTAGCTGGAGTTCTGTTACTCGTATTATGATCGAGAAGATCCTTCCTCCACAGGAGCAGCTGCGCAGCAGAAACAAATATGCTCATGTCGGAAAAGGTTTGTTGTAGAACTAAATTAGGCGGACACCTTAAGAGTGTCCTCGCAATTATTGTCTTAAGCTGCAGAACCATTTCGATTAAAATTCTTATTGTATGCATTACTTCATTTGTTCACAGCTGTTTCTTTGACTGAGTACGTTCTTTCATTTAATTTCCTTATCATTCCTTGATTTTGAGCGTTGAGATTAAATTTTAAATTTTAAATTTTAATTTTAAATTTTAAATTTTAATTTTAAATTTTAAATTTTAAATTTTAAATTTTAAATTAAATTAAATTTTTTTTTACAATATTTGCTACTTAAGGAGACGAACGTAGACAAAATTCGCTGTCGTTACTCACTATCACATACCCTACTCCCATGATTATTGGAAGCGATCCAAAAATCATATTCATGGAAAGGGTCTGTTACAGTTAAGGGAGCGAAATACGACAGCCTCAGTCTAGCGCCGACCCAAAACGGTAAATTAATTTCGGATGTGATCTAGCTACTGCATTTTGAGTCGCTAATTATGAAAACCATAGGAACCACCTTCAACTTTAAGAAGACTCCAGAGGATTACTCGACTTAAATAGACTGAAATATAGAACGAAAGAGACTAATTTTCTAAAGAAACTGTGGTGCTGTGTCGGTGTGGACACAGAATAGAATTACAGCGATAGAGGAGTTATAGAGTCTATAGTTATATATTATTATATATATATTATTATATTATTATATAGGTATAGAGTTACAGCGAATAGAATGTTCCTATTCGCTCTGACGAAGATAAACCAAGTCATCTTAAACACAGACTAGGTCATGACAAGCATGTTTGAGGGCGAAAAGGATTAAAAAGGATTACCAATGACATTATTTTTAAAGTTTCATGATCATCATGGTGAAGGTATTCCTTGACAGAACAATATGTGGTCGCTTTCCGTAAAATCATGGGGTCTCAGGAATAAAATAAAATGCAGAATCTGGAAATTATATGAATCATGCAGCATTTTGTGTAGTGTCCCGATAGTGCGTTAGGTCCAATGAAGTTCAAAAAAATATTCACGTCCTTGAGTATGATCAGTGTTCAAAGGACAACAACAAGATTCTTCAAGGCCTAGTTGACTCATATCAAAGTTATACGCATTAAATTCCTTTTTCAGACGACGTTTTAGTTATTTATATATATATATATATATATATATATTTTTTTTTTTTTTCCTTCATGGTTCCTGCATCGCGCCCAGATTGCAAACTGAGGTGGAACATAGAGCGTGAGAGAGTACAAAAGAATACTGGAGAGAGAGGATTAGATAAATTAAACTTTTGCCAAACTACTCTTGTTATATTTTCCTGCCATGGCATTTTTCCCTTGAAATCCTTGGATCGCCTTCAGCTATTGCCGTGGGGGGCGGGGGGCGGCAACTTCCTTATGAAACTTTGCAATGGGATCACAGGAAAAATTTCATACAAAATAATTTATTTTAGAGTCTTGGAAGTTATTTGATCCGTTCAATAAAGAAAAGAAACCACTTTTAGCCAACCTAAGGGTACAATTGAAAAATAAGCAAAGCATTTTAATTCCCGCTGAAGCAGTTATTTTTTTCACCTTATTACAACATAAGCTATTTAGTGTTACCCAAATTAAACGAAAATAGCGAATCTTTCTCAGACGTTTTCTCTGTTTAGATTTTGTGTAATCCTTCAGCTACTTCTGTGGGGGAGGGACTTCCTCGATCATAATACGAGTGACAGAATTCCACCCGGTAAAAGCATCAGATCCTGATTTCTTCCCCACACAGTCTCCAACGTTGATTCCGACTCTTACGGTGCCTCTAGGAATTCCCTGACAATAGCCTGCAATATGAGTTACTTTGTGAACGTTGTAGTCTGTTTTACCGTGGTGCACATGAATATGATAGATACCATCGATGGCGAGGGGACCTTTGCACTCCATACCATTGAAAGTAAAGTACCAGCGCTTACAGCAATTTAGGCAAAAGGCTATTCTGAAATCACCATTGTACTCGACTTTCAAGGTTGTCGCAGAATACTGCTTAACAGAAGAGCAGTCCTGGAAAAATAGATGAAAATAAGAATAATTAATTAGTTGCTAAAAAAATGATCGATCAAAAGATGACTTCATCTCACTTTCCACAAAATAATAAATGAGGCCTGACTTGCTTCTGCAGCTGCTTTCCTGCTGAAAGAATAACCAACATGAAATTCGTTGTTTCCTAACCTTTATTAGTCCATAGTCTCTCCCATCATTAACATTTTTCCATGCGCATTGTTTCCAGTTTTTCTGACCAGAGACCTGGACACTTGGTTCCCCTTTGGTACCTGGCTAGCCTTTGATACCCGCAGGACCCTTAGGGCCCATCTTTCCTGGTGCCCCCTCAGGTCCTTTTTCCCCCTTAGCCCCATCTCCACCATCTTTTCCATCTCTTCCGTTGAGCCCTGACACCCCAGGGACACCAGGGACGCCAGGGACGCCACTACAGACGGTGGAGGGACAGCTTGGAGACTTGACCTTTAAAATAAGATAAAATGGGTGAAATTTGGAAAAAAATGTTTTTAAGTGAGTTCGACGTAAGGCGGGATATAGTTGTCTATCGAACGAAATTTATGGACACTCCGTTTTTCTTTCGGAAATCACACCGTAGAGTACTTTCCTTTCCTGCAGATGCGCCATTACATCTTGAAGCACGGCATAAAATTAAGCGATAGAGGCCGATTTCAGGCAGTTTTTACTTCTTCCTCTCTATTTGCGAAATTTTGGCGCAAAACTGCTGACTTTTGATGAAATTGTTTTAACAGGTAAATGGCGTCAAAAATTGCTGCTCTGTAGCGTCGGGCCAAGGAAGGGCGTCGATAAGGACAAAAAAAACTTATTTAGCTTAGCTTATAGGCGCGAGCTTTTAAGCCTATATGTTAGGAATAGCTCTCAAATGAAACTGAAGTGAAAACCGACAAAATCCTCGATGACCCACTATAAAAGAACTCCAAGATATAGATGAACCCTATCAATTTCAATTTCAAAGGAGTTCTCTTATTGTTGAGATCTTCCAAATCTTTCCGAGTTTTGGATTTATTAATTCGATGATATACAAACTGAGATAAAACGAAGTAGCCAAATACTGAAACTTAGTTTAGTTGAGGCGCACCTTGAAATGCTAGTAGGTTTTAAAATGGTTTTCGTTTCAACAAGAGAATAAAAACTTTATATTATTATTTTAACTTTTTAGGCGAATGTGTGTTTATTAGCTGACGCGGAAGTCGCTACTTCATATGAAAGATGTTTCAGATATTTATTTACAAATAAAAAAGCTTCGTTAGGACAGAGAGAGCTCCAAATAAATGAAGATTGAAAACTGAATAAGTAATATTTCGACTTCTTAGGAGGCATGGTTTTATACTTCGACACAATCTTAACGCGTTCCTATTTTGTGTTCAATGTCATCAGAAAAGAGAAGAGAAGATTTCACATGAGATGTAAATATAATTGAATCGAACTCTGCCGCCTTGGCGTGACACTTACCGACTGGTTGACGGAAAGCGCCAGTTGCGAAACCATGCAGGCGGTGAACACAATGATTATTAAACTGGCAGTTTTCATGCTTTTTCCTTGGTAACTGAAATGTACTCAGTCAAAACAAGCTGAGAAGAAAAATGAAGGCAAATTATGAGGACCAAACGTGTTTAAATGAGATAAAAAAAATTCAACATCGTTGGAGAGAGAGGCTCAGAGGTGTTTCGAAGGAATAAAAGCCAGTAGGACGTGTGTCTTGTTAATCCAGCGTTCCAAACGTTTGTTTCGCAATGTTTTGAATCAGAGCGGTCTGTTAGCCGCCTCTGTTGTGAATTAAACATTATCTAATCTAGTTGCAGGCGATGATTGTTCGTCTCTTAAGTCATCTTTCATGTAAGGATTACCTTTCTTCGCTTTAAAATGATGATTGGGTGTGTTAGAGAACAAGAAGTGTTAGGTCCAAACGCTCTCGTAGACAAGGTAAAACGGCTTTACACGGAGGGCATTTATGTAGGATCCATAAGTCTATCTTTAGCACAGCCTCACTGCTTCGCGAGAAAACATGTTACAGTCCTTGAAGCAATATGCATGTGAAAGACGTATTAAATAAACAAAAGATCCAGTTAAACTTGCGACAGGTACACAAAAGAGTCTATCAATAAGACTAGCATTACAATTTTTAGTTGCAATTTTTAGTTAAAAAGATGACTGATCTTTTTCTGTGCCCGCATACTCGAATATAGCGTGTAATTTGATCAAAACAAGGAAATGTTTAGTAGAAAAATCAGCATCAAGCAATTGAAAATATAACTGGGAATTCACGAACTCGTCTATAGCCACATGTCAAGCCGGTAACTTTCCCTTGTCAGACTTTGAACTGACTGAAGGGAACCGCAATCATACCGACATTTGCTTGAACGAAATCCAGTAAAATATATAACGCGAAATGAAATTGTCGGTTCAAGAAGAGTAAGGCGTGGCCAGTGGTCTGTCCAAAATACAAGGGTTCGCCGCAATGACTTCAAATTTTACGGAATTCACGCGCGTGCTTTATATCTTTTTTAAAATTTCTCGCCGTTTCTATTTGTTTACAATATCGTCTCGAACTCTTGACACTTTGAACAAAGCTGTCTCGAATAACATGCTGTCTATTATTCACGCTCGAAAATTATACAGAGTAACAGAGACTATCAGTTCTATAATATTAAAGTTATACAGGCCCGTCAACACAATTTTAGCGAAAAAAGAATCTCCGATCGCTCATTTCCGGAAAATAGACCGTTATGCAGAGTACACCATACTCAATTTAACAAGCTTATAACCATTTAAAACTTTCCTAACGTGAATGCATCTGTTGAAACTTATTTTCAAAAAACGTCAATGGCAATTAAAGTCTGAATTTTCAACAAGAAAACTGTGGCTAAAATCTCCGCCTTGACTAAACTTCACAAATTCAGTCAAAGACCTTACTGTGCTAAGGACGTGTCAATACGCAAATGACCGAGGGACTCTTAGGGCACTGGCGCTAAAAGTGCACCATTTTTAAGTATAAAAATCCACAGAGAGGTAAAAAAATAAATACAATCCCAATAAACCTGCCAATCAAAATAACTATTGGAGTTCCTATGCAAATCTCGAATTGAACCCCTACATCTCCTTCATGACGGAAGAGCATGCGCACGTGTCAGTGGACCTCAGTGGTTCGGAGAGGATACTGATTGGCTGGAAAGTTGTAATATTTGACGCAGTAAAACGGTTGCGCTTCTTGAATATCAAAATTGATTTGTTATAATTATAATGTTTGGAAACACCCGGCCACAGAGATGAAAACTGTAAGAGAACCAAATGTTTTTGAGCAGTCCTCATTTCAATCCCTTTTCGGTCGCTTTGTAAAAGTTAAATAACAACCTCATCCGCTTGGCTAAAAGGAAGCGGAATGAAACTGAAAGTAAGACTGAATTGGACGTTTTGCAAGGTACTTCCATGATGAATATTTACTGAGTTGTAGCCACTTCAACTTTCCTTGACGTAAATGCCCTTCTCCAGAGGATTTTAGACTGAGTAGTCATAATCTCTATAATTTATGTTAGCCATGTCAAACATAGAGCGAAAACATCTCACATACAAATAGATCGGTAATTGCCTCGTTGTCTAAGTTCTTCAAATAGCCAACTGCGCGTCTATTGTAATCGAAATGAAATAATTAATTAACTTTCATTCAAAATAAAACCTATATGACATTTATTTCATATCAAAATATTAAAACCTCGTATTCATATCAAGATATCAGCAAATAATTTTCAGTTTGCAAACATAAAAAGATCGAGACAATACCTATAAATCACGACAGATCATGTGGGTCAAAATACGAAGACCTTATAAAAATCATAATATATGAAAACGGCATCACAATATCAAAACTCTCAAAGAAATATCAAAATATCGACTAATCTTTAATACACTGATTAGCTATCATCCCGCTTTTGCGCTTTTCATTCGCACATTCTAAGAAGCTTTTTGAACCCGACTCTACATTCAAGACTTTAGGCACTTTGAGAAAAAATCTATGGGAGTTCAAGTGTTAACTTCCCTATGCTAGTCTATAGAATTTCCACTATTAGGAGTTGTTACAACTCGCCAATGAAAACGCTTATCGAGTTTGGGGTCATGTAATGTAAGGCACGTTTTCATAACTTTTATAAATTTTGGGGGAACGGTGTCGGATTTAAATTACGGAGCCTTAAATGTAAATTTGAGAGACTGAACGACCCAAAAATCTTGTGTATATATTACTGGACGAACAGTGAGCCATTGTGTTTCCCTTCTGATTGCATTGTGCGCTCATGAAAATTTTCTTGGCCCTCATTCCAGGCGATCCCGAGAGGAAGAGCTCAAACAACTCCATTGCTACAGCAATTATCATGACTGTATCGATCGAGTAATTTTCCCCGTTCTCAAACCTGTTCTACTTCCTATCATATAAAAGATTAGAAACTCGGGACAACAAGAGCAATTGATAAAAACGTTCTTAGCTGAATGAATTTTTATATATAATAAAATAGTAACTTGTGCACTCAAGACGAACCTACGCTAAGCATTACAATTTTTCAACCAATCAACATTTTCTTCGAACTACTGGCACACGCGCGTGCTCTAACGTCATAAAGGAGTTGTACAACTTCAACGAGAGATTTGCAAAAGAATTCCAAGAGTAATTTTGATTGTCTGGGGCAACTCGCGGGATATATTCCTCTGTTAACTTTTTGTGAGTTCTTACACTTGAAAATGGGATGCGCTTTTAGCGGTGACAATCACCGTGTTCCAAAAGTCTTCAGAAGAAAAAAGGTTGGTATCTTTTTTTCAGCGGGTAAACATTTATTGACGCTTCAAGAACTTTTGACCATAGATAGACAGATTTACGGATCGACAGAAACTTTATTCATAAGCCAATAACTTTCAGTTCGGGTTCCAAATCTGCAGTTAACTTGCAACCTGCCAAACGTTTTGACTGATATTTGGATGTTTTATTTTGTGTAAAACGCCCTTTACTTTGATTGTTTTTGATGTCATTATCCAGACGGCCAAGGGCCAAAAGTACGTGGTGTCGTCTCTGAAAGATGTTCACAGCAAAAATAACAAGCTCCATACTTCTAGCAGCAGCTCTGCTACACCCAGGGTGTGGTCTGTTACACCGAAAATTTACACCACAGGATGGTATGCCCCTGATGTAGTGCCTAGTACTCTAATATGGCTAATGGGCGCCAAAGACCTTTATGAGGATAGTGTCCCTGAACTCGGTACGTTTTGTGTAATTTTCCTTTCATTGTAGAAAGTAATCCGGCACTGCGCTGGTTTTGTTTCGCTTCGCGCTGTGATTGGCGTAGAAAATTGGTGCCTCCCTCTCAACCAATCAGATTCAAAAGGGTACCCAATTTCTCTTTTTATTTCGATAAGCTATTGTGATTATTTAGGTTTCAGTCTCACGACACTCAAACAAAAAACGCTTTAGTTTTGAGTATTGATCGTTTTGTATAAAGCTGTAGTTAGTAATAAATATTGATAAAATTTTAAAAGTCATCAGGTTAATTATTTTTTGTTTTTCTATTTCAGTTACCTACAGTAAGCGAGTGGAAAACAACGAGGAAGTTGCAAGAAGGGTCGGTAAAGATACCGAAGATCTAGAAGAGAAATGTGATGTAAAGAAGGAAGGCGAACGAGAAAATAATACAATTCTGGAGAAAGAACTTCCATCCTGTCTTCATTACGAAGGTATATTAAAAAAACATGTTTTTAAAGGACCTTTTCAAGAGGCGGAAACCCTTTAACAAAGAGCATTACAAGAAAAAGCAAGGGTTTCTGAGGAGACTGCAAAATAAAAGTACTGCACTGTAATTTTTTTGTGTGTGTTTAAGCGGTTATGTATCGAACTTAGACAGGGAAAATATTTTCAATGTTTATCGCTTTTTTCCAGGCTTTCATGAAAAAGGTTTTCATTGGTTCACATTGTACAGCTCCGCTCTGAATGAGACTATTGACGACATGAGCCTCAAGTAAGTGTTGGTGTCATTCAAAGGTTGGGTGTGTGTGTGTGTCGGGGGTGGGGTGGGGGTGACCTGTGCATAATGTAATATTAGATCTGTAAAGGAAGGAAGAGCGGTATTAACTGGATAAAAGTTCTGATTCAGAGGTTTACTTTCATTGGTGGAGTTATTTCTATACAAGTTGTTAATGACGGTGGGCCACAAATCACAGTCTCCAGGCCAAAGCCTTTTTCTTTTAAAACATTTCCAGTTAGACTGTGGTGTCATTTTATTTTTGTTTTCCTTCTCTGTTGTAAATACAGTTGCATTCCTGATGCTATTGCCACAGTGCTTAAAGGTTCAAGCGAGCCACTCATAATTGTGTACAAGAATTCAGACAACAACACAACATACCTGTCCGACTGGAGCGGAGAAATCCTGGACAGGATTTGCAGTCGGTGAGTTTTGAGACAGTCTTGTTTCCTGTGACAATGATGTGCTCAAATTTTGTAAGATCGAGTTTTGTTTTAAACTATATGTGAATAGAAAATTGCCGTAAAGGTACCTAAAACTCTTGTTAAGAACGGTCAGTTCCTGGGATCGATAATAAGTGACAAAGTTTTCCGCCATAAATACCCGAAAAGAAAAGTACCAAATTAAAATATAATAATTGCGCTTCTTCCGTCTCTCTAAACATTCTTAAAACTTACTTGGGTTTTTGATAGCTTTGAAAATCAAGTCCTCCGTATCATTCTGTGTGAGCCTTCATGGTTCGCACAGACGGCAGTTAAGGAGAAGAGAGAGAAATTCTTTAGGTAAGCAAAAACCAATTTCCATTTGTTATACTATCACAGCTATTGATGCCATTTGTTAATCGCTAAGGTTAAAACTGAGAATCCATTTGTGGTGAAGAAATTGGTTTAAAAGCATTGCAAGTGCACTTTGTTTTATAGAATGAGGAAGCAGAGATATTTACTCTTGAATGTCTCTTACAGTCTGCTCGTCACAGAGAAGCTGAAGTTTGCCAGTGATGCTAGAGAGTTTGCCAAATTAACAGGTAAACAAATAATATAATTAATATATTTTAAATATTAAGATTTTTTGCACGGCGAATTAGCACCGTACCCTTCATCACTGATAAAAAAACAAATACTGAGAAAAGTAACATTTAAACGGAGGATTCTGAGGGGGGTACCCTAAGGGTTAGGGCCTGATAGGACTGCTGGGTAGGAGTGAGTGATCATCCGCCATCTTGGATTTTTATCACAGAAGGAAGAAGGGCCCTCATTCGGAATGAAACTTAGGGACTTCCTGGACCTCTTAACCATGAAAGTTTTTAATTAAAATCTGATTAACCAGATTGTAAAAAAAGACTTTCATTATAAAGAGATTCGGAATTACAAAGTCACAGTTGAAAGTTTAGAGGCCAACGTTTTAACAACTGGTCAGAGATAGTATTTATACCTCCCAGTTATTACGTGCGCTATGATAAGTCAATAATTTAACAGGCCATAATTCAATGTGGCCCTCACTAAATTGAATTTTCTAAACTTTTTAAATTAAAATTACCCTCTCTATTTGAGCCCAGACAAATTATAAGTATCCAAGTTTCACACTTGGGACATAAATCTGCGTGGAAAAAAAAAATTTGGTGCGTAACCTGAAGTGCAGACTAAGATAGTGGGGTTGGTAACAAAATTAGTACCGAAAAGTTAATCGTAGCTTTATTTTCTCATTCTCTGTGACAGGTTTTCCTGGTGAAACAAGGAAAGCTTCAAAATCAGATTAAGAATCGTACCAAACCTCCAGTGAAAAGCTCAATCAATGATTTATTGACTTATTTACCATGTAAACTTAAATTTAATATCAATTTCTTATAAACTTGATTCCCTATACAGGTTTTTTAAGATGGTAACATTTCATTATTCATAGAGTGAAGTAAGAAACTATCAAAGTTGATTATGCTCAGAAAGCCAAAGTATTTTTCATAGTTAATCGTGCTCTAAGATTGATTCACACTTTCTCGTTTGATGAAGGTGGAAAATTTTCCTCTTTATCAATTTCCTTTAAGTTAGCTGAGTTGATTACAGCATAGGCTCAGTCTCCAACGGTGGATTTTCGGTGCACGATTCGCTCCGAGTGCGGAGAGGATTATGGGTGCACCGAAACACCGCTGGCGACTGAACCTAGTTATACTTGTGATAAAGTGATTGAGTAAGGGCCTATTTACACGGTACGACTTTGTCGCATGCGACAAGCTTACGACAGGCTTACGACACGAATTGTTTCGTGTAAATCAAACCTACAACTCGCTTACGACTCTTAAGTCATGTCGTAGGCCTGTCGTAAGCTTGTCGCATGCGACAAAGTCGTGCCGTGTAAATAGGCCTTAAGAAAGGTTGGAACATTGTGGTAAATAAACCGCTCATTTGATAATTTTTTTCTTTGTGAACTAAATCAGTCGTCGTTTGAAATGACGCCTAATTAAACCAGTATTTTATTTTTAGGTTTACAGAAGCATTTAAAAAAGGCATTAAAAGCTTGCCACAAATAATTAAGACGACGACCTAGTATAGCTAATATTGTTATAATAGTTAAACAAAGTCAGTGTCACTAAATCTTAGCACGCACGATACTAAAATCAAGAACGGAGAACGGGGATCGGGGAGCAGGGAACTGGGAAAGAAAAACTTGGAAACAGGAAGGAGAAACTGGGTATGGGAGTCTAGGACCAATAGCGCAATTCAAAATGGCTAATAACAATGCGGATAGAGTCTGAGCATCAGTTCGTGACAAGTGTTCTTCAAACTCAGTCGTCAGAGCAATGACCAAATATTTCATAGAGGGGGGGGGAGGGTTGGACTTGATCTTTGACTTACTTTTACTCTGATATGAAATTGGATTATCAGAGAGCGGTGAGTGTCTGCGAATCAATTGAAGGCTATAAGGCATCTAATCTCGTCGCAGAAAAATGAATCTTGATGCTGATCACAACTCAATCACAAATATTTGGGTTCCACAAAAAATTCCCGTGACTTGTTGAGAAATAGGTGGCCTTTTTTTGTGCCATTTTCAGCGAGTAAACTTTATTTGAATGAAAAATTGGTGGGGGTAACGATCCTTCATGTAAAAGTGGTGTGTTCAGTAAAACGAAACCATTTTAAATCACCCTAAAAGCACAGTTGGATAATCAAGCTAAACGACTCGTGTTTTGGAAAACATTTTTATTCCCAAATTCCCAATGAAGCAGTTATTTCCTTCACCTTATTACACCAAAAGCTATTAAGCGTCACCCAAACTAAACCATAGTAGCTAATCTTTCCAAGGCGTTGTCTCCGTTTGGATTCTGTGTAATCCTTCAGCTACTTCTGTGGTGGAGGGACTTCCTCGATCATAATGCGAGTGAAAGAATTCCACCCTGTGTAAGCATCAGATCCTGATTCCTTCCCCACACAGTCTCCGACGTTGATTCCAACTTTCACGATGCCTCTAGGAATTCCCTTACAATAGCCTGCAATATGAGTTACTTTGTGAATGTTGTAGTCTTTTCTACCGTGGTTCGCTTGAATATGATAGATACCATCGATGGCGAGGGGACCTTTGCATTCCACGCCATTGAAAGTAAAGTACCAGCGCTTGCAGCATTCCCAGCAAAAGGCTATTCTGAAATCACCATTGTACTCGACTTTCAAGGCCGTAGCAGAATGCTGCTTAACAAAAGAGCAGTCCTAGAAAAATAGATGAAAATAAGTATAATGAATTAGTTGATAAATAGATGGACGATCAAAAAACGAGATAGATATACTTTGCTGTTGATTTTTTTAGGAAGTTGTTTACTCCTGAATAAGTTTATGGAACACCATATGGCGACAGGCAGATTCCGAGCGCTTTTTAGTTTTCTGATTGAATAAGAATTACAGCTTTAAACATATCGATTTAACACTCCTAGAACCCCCAACACACTGACTGTAAACACTTCATCTCACTTTGCACAAAATAATAAAGTCGTTGAGGCCTGACTTGCTTCTGCAGCTGCTTTCCTGCTGAAAGAATAACCAACATGAAATTCGTTGTTTCCTTACCTTTATTAGTCCATAGTTTCTCCCATCATTAATATTTTTCCATGCGCATTGTTTCCAGTTTTTCTGACCAGAGACCTGGGCACCGGGTTCTCCTTTGGCACCTGGCTCGCCTTTGATACCCGCAGGACCCTTAGGGCCCATCTTTCCCGGTGCCCCCTCAGGTCCTTTTTCCCCCTTAGCCCCATTTCTACCATTTTTTCCATCTCTCCCATTGAGCCCTGGAACCCCAGGGACACCAGGGACGCCACTACAGCCAGTGGAGGGACAGCTTGGAGACTTGGCCTTTAAAATAAGATCAATAGGTGAAATTTGGAGAAAGTGTTTTTAAGTAAGCTCGAAATAAGAAAATTTAGATGTGAAACGTAAAAAACTTATAAAGACCCTCCTTTTCCTTCATGACCAGAAACTGCATTGTATTGTATTTTACTCGCCTGTAGATGCGTTAAAAGATATTTTAGCGTGGATGCCAATTTCAGGTCTCTGTTCTACTTTTTATGCCTTATTAACGAAATTTTAATGCGAAACTTTTGACTTTTGTTGAATTTTTTAAGATTAATGTCTGATGGGGATAATTGATTCACTGAAACTTAACATTTATTCAAACAAATATACATATTGGTGGCCTTGGTGGGCCCAACAAGAAAACCGACGAAATTTTGACATAAAATGACATAACATGAAAACGCTCAAATTCTACCACTTTGAGGGAGAAAAATCTCGGGTATCATGTTCTGAAAATTTCCAGCTGACTTTCAGCATTTTTCCTTTTTTTTTTTTTTTTACGCTTGAAAGTTTCTAATCTGTGGAAAGGGTTTGAGCATGTAGGCCTAAGAAATATCCCCTCAATGAAGCAGAAGTGACGAAAAATAAAACTTTCGTTGACAGAAGCTAGGACTCTAGGTATACATCTTATATTCTCCCCGTTGTGAATTTAAATTTCCAATGACTTATTCCATACGAGAGTCTCATTGGGGTTAACCATTAGCCGTAAGGCGGCCAAAATATTTAGCCGTACGGCGTACAAATTGACCAATTTTAACCGTAAGTCGTTCAAAATGTTATTTGTGAATTATTTTTCTCTCTAAAATGTTTCATGTGTCGTTTTGTCATGATTTGGGGTTAGCGATTAGCTTTAGAATGTCCAAAATTTTAAGCGTTAGACGCACAAGCCATCACCCCATTGACCAGTCCATAGTTAAAGACTTTAGAAAATGATGATTTACAATGATTCGCAAATTGCGATAGAAGAGGGTTTATTAACTGAATCCTAGTTTCCAGATAGATTCATAGAAAGCCTTCGATATTTCAGTTCGAAAGTATTCTCATGAAATGTAGTTATAATTGAATCGAACTCTTTCGCTTCCGGCGAAAAACTTACTGACTGGTTGGCGGAACGTGCCAGTTGTGAAACCATGCAGGCGGTGACCAAAATGATAATAAAACTCGCTGTTTTCATGATTTCCCTCGGCAACTGAAATGTGCTCAGTCAAAAGTAGCTGAAAAGAGAAAAAATTAGGAAACAAAGAACGACCATGTGTTGAAATGAGATCAAAACAGTTGAAGAAATATTTCACCAGTGTTCAGAGCTGTTTCGAAGGAGCCGTAGAAAGCCTACAGGATATATATTTTGATTTAAAAATTTCCAAACGTTTTATTCGCTATGTTCTGAGCGACAGAAAAACGTCATTTAAGCCGCCCTAGTTGTAAATAAAACGGTATTTAATCTAGGCGTAGGCAATAATTGTTTGTCTGTTTCATGAATATTACCTTTTCTCACTTTAAAATGATGTTGGCTGTGTCAAAGGACAAGAAGCGTTGGATCCAAAGTCTCTTGTAGACAAGGGGAAAAGGCTTTACACAGAGGTAGTAACAGCCTCATTGCTTCGCGTTAAAACACGTTTCTCCACTTGAAGCCAAGAATACCTTGAGGCATCGTGCACATAAAGGGCATATTTTTGTATTAAAATAAATGAATATGTATATTTGCTGTAAACATGAGAGGCACTCAAAAGAATCTATTGAGATGAATTGGATTATTCGTTCTTTCGCTCACACTCTCGCGAAGGTCTTTAAACAAGCCTTTTTTGATATTTATTTATCTCTTTATTTCTTTACGAACACCATCCATGATTCTTTTCAGATTTCGATATCATGCGACTCATTACCAGACTCTTCGCTCAACACGTCCGAGGGCAAGCATAAGGGTAACGTGAGGCCCAAACATGGCGGCCACTTCGCGCTCGGGAATGCTAGAAATTTTCACCAAAGATGGATGGAAACGAGTGTTGGCTACACTTGATGACGATGTTTTGACTCTGAATGTGGAAGATAACCCTGTAGTTAATGGCCAGCCGCCTTCACCGAGCTCCCCTCCCCGTTCACCAGAAGCAAACGACCATGTAGAACCACCGCAAACCATAGCGGATCAAATCCGAACTGTGCGAGTCATAAAGCAAGAAGTCGGCGGCTTAGGAATTAGTATCAAAGGTGGCAAGGAAAACAAGATGCCTATACTTATTTCGAAGATTTTCAAAGGATTAGCTGCGGATCAAACGGAAAGTTTATACATAGGAGACGCGATTTTGGCGGTAAATGGAGAAGACCTCCGAAATGCTACCCACGACGAAGCTGTAAGGGCGCTGAAACGTGCAGGGAAGGAGGTCGATTTGACTGTGAAATATGTGAAAGAAGTTACACCTTACTTTCATCGTACGGCGGAACTGAACGCTAATGCTGTTGCAAATGCGAGCGTGAACGGCGAAGGACAAGCAGCTCCGGAAAACAAACCAAATTGTGTCGAAGTAAAGAAAATTCCTCTCAAGCTATGCTTCGTCACAAAGTATGTTTCGCCCAAGATAGAAAATCACGGTAGAACTTTCGAACTTTACAATCCGGACGCCAGATCTGCCTGCATTCTGCGAGGGAAAGACACCTCGTCGGCGAGTCAATGGTTCACGGACATCCACACAAATATAACACGGCTCATTGCACCAGGTATGCGTATCATGTCATTTTGCTTCTTCGTCAATTGTTGCGTGTCCTTTCGCGCAAAATATCAGAAGTTTTTCAGCAATGGTCTCTATTTCTTCGCCCGATTTGGTACTTAACACTGCAATTATCGACTCCAGGCGGGGTGAATGAACTAATGCACAGATTTAGACAAAAATAAAGAACATTTATTCAAGCTATCGAATTCATATTTCATATCTTCATTCTTTCATAGTAAATCAAGTTGTGGTTGTCACGTGAAGAAGATAAAGATGCGAAATTTTAATACTTCGGTTTAAAGTGCAACGTTTATATGATTTTTAGTGTCTATTTCGAAAGTACTTGAGTGTTTCGTTCCCATTCTACAACTTCAAGTATTTCCTTCTGGTATTTGAATAATAATCCAGCGAACAGCTGTCTGGATAGTTGAAATTTTCATTACCGGCAGTTCGAAGTGGTCCGTATTGTTCACGGCTTGTCGCTATTGTTTGAATCATGTATAAATTTTCAATGGTCGTAAACAGTCAAAACATTTTTGTCATTTAAAATGGCATGTTTACGGAACACGAATGGATTGTAAAGACAGCGCTTTTTTCAGGCAGTTTGTTGTAACTGAAAGTTTGAAATTTTAATGGCGTTATATTGAATTGGAAGCAAATCGCGCCCGAATTCGCGTAGATTGCAAAACACATTAAAAATACATTGCCACTCTTTTTAGTTACTCGTCGTAAGTTTAAGTTTAATTCAAGTTCGATCGACCAGAAAATGAATTTTCTTATTTTGCAAATTTAGATAAACCGACTCGACCGAGGTTGGGAATAATTTTTTCCACTATGTGACATTTGTGGCCAATTGCCAAAAAAGCTCTAGGAGATTTAAAGTGTAATTTATAAAAATAACAAACGCATCTTTTTTCAAATCCACAGATAGTCATAGATACATATGTAGCGCTTGTTACCGATACATACAGTGTATGAAAAATAGATGTGAAAATTCTAATAATGGTATTTAAATCATTCTTGTCTGGGCTGGGTTTTAGGGTGGTTCTTTATGTTTCTCTATTGCAAAGTAACTCATGAGAAGGTAACAGCTGTTTTTTTAAAAATATTTCTTCGACTTTTTTCTCCAGAATAATTAATAACTAGGCCCTGTTTTTCAAAATGAACCCTGTTACCATCAGGAATGACCAATCTGTAACTTCTCCTCACAATGTTCTTACATTCTCAGGTAGACAAGTTATGAGAAGAAATGATATCAATAGGGGAAGATTTGTTTAACTTAACATGAAATTCCTAGAATTTCAACTTATATGTGACCTGTATCAAGGAGAGTTATTTACTTATTTCATTGCTTGTTTGACAGATTTAGTTTCCCTGAATTCCAAACCTTATGGGCTCAGAAATTGAGAGTACTTACTCATTCCTAACCCTTTGACCCCGAGTCTAATTGTTAATTCACTCCTTAGCTGTGACGAATTGCAGTGTAAATTTGTCACAAGAATATGATATTAGTTCAAGATAACAACTTCTACCAGATAAGTTTGAGTATTCTCATTGCCTATATGCTAGATAATGTATGGATAGTATGGAGAGAAATTATGTGCTAATCACTTGTGGGAGTTTAAGGGTTAAGCCAATTATTTCTCAGTTGAAGATGTGTTAGAACGTCTGTGGTGAAAGTCTCTAATGTTTTGTGGTATTAGAGTTAGCAAAAGTGCTACAAATCAATTTTATATTGTTTTCTAAATCAGTTGGTCTTACATTTCCTTCTTTGTATTTTATATAGCCATTGAGGAAGTGAATGACATGCTCAGTTCCAATGCAGGATATCGTGAAGTCCGAGCTATGGGTTGGCTTAGTGAACAAGTTCATCTTGGTGGCGATAGCTCCCACACAGAATGGAAGCCTGTGTTTGTTGCTTTAACAGAAAAAGACATGTTGTTGTATATGGCTGCTCCTTGGTCACGTGAGGATTGGAGTGCACCAGTTATGAGCCATCCACTCTTAGCTACAAGGTGGGTACAATTTTAATGTGTTAAGTAATGCTCCAGATGGCTTCTGAAGTTTTATGAATTTTGGTTTTTGTTTCCTCTTTGTAATTGTCCAGGGCATGTAAGAGTCAGATTGCATCCACAAAATAAAACCCAAAATGTTATCTTTTGACTTAAAATCACAGGTCTTTATTTGCTTTGAAATATAAATTTTGTGGTAGCTTAATGCTGACCATTGTGGGAATGATGTTACTAACTATTTGACACAGATGTAATTTTGCATCAGAGGTGGTGGCTGAGCAAATATTATGCCAGTTAAGATCAAACGTATCAGTGCAAAGGGAAATCTGGCGACAAAAACTTTTTTCCCAATCTTTTACAACCCCCTTTGCACAAGGCTACCAAGCTTTATATTAACAAGATGGCAAACAAATAACATGGAAAGAGGACAGGTCAAACACTTGCTCAAACTGGGATTTTGTTTTAAGTACTTGTATTTGTTATTGTTGCACTGGTACTCAAGATGGCTAGGGGCTTATTGAAACCTTTTCAATGAGAATATAGGTTTTGATATCAAACCATTGTGTATGCACCACCTAAATATCATCTGCTTACGTTGATCAGGTAATCATCAGCCAAAATCCAGCTGGTCATCAACTATTTCTCAGCCTGAAAATTTTATGAGAAGCTGGTGTTTAGCAACAACCCTAAGGCATGAAAACTACTGATGAGTCATCTTGTTTCATATTGGTTTGCAGACTTGTTCATTCAGGACAAGGTAGTAACCACATTCAAAATGAAGAAATGACATTCGGAACACGAACTGGAACTAGAAAAGGAGTAGAGGCACACATGTTTAGAGTGGAAACACCAAGAGAATTGGCAAACTGGTCACGGAGCCTGGTTCAAGGATCTCATGATGCTGCAGCCTTGATCAAAGAAATAAACTGTGGTAAGTTACATGCATGTTATGAAAATGAGTGCAACACAGGGAAATTTTAATGTGTTTAGAAAGATGTTAGTTGAGTTAAAAATAGGGTGGAGAGGAGAAGTTTATGATTTTAAAATAATAAAACTGTGATTTATTTTTCATGTTGGAGAGTTATTCTAAACTCAGAAACAATAAGAATGAGCTCCGCTGTTGTATCAATGGAAGTGGTTTTTCAAAAGGAAGGTATTTTGGCCAATAGCCAAGCCATTTATAAGAGCAAAATGATTTGCTAGGCTGAAAATCACACTAGCAAGGGGACAGGGTTTCTCTAGCAAATACCCACATCTTTTCTGTTATTTAACCTTTTAACTCCCTGATCAGATTTGTCTTTCTCCTTACTGCCAACCATATAATTCTTATGATGTTACCTCAGAAAATTTAATACTGGATCAACTAATTATCCCCAAATTGATATTTTTCTTTATTCTCATGACTTATCTGGTTGATATTTTATTGGTATTGTAAGGAGAAATTCTGTCTTGGTCACTCATGGGAGTTGAAGGCTTAAATTAATAATTTTGAAGCCTTCATGTTTGTGTTATGTCAGATTTCTCTTACAGAGAAGTGGGGGCACACAATTTTAAAGCTATTTTTCTTTTGTGGTGATTAAGTTTAATTTTAAGGTGATTAAGTTTAATTTTTTCTTTCAGCTGTGACTTGGAGAGATCAAGAGGCACGTTTAACTGTGCACTTTGAAAATGGGTTCACCCTCACACATGCACGCGTTAATGAGGGCAATGATCGGTCTCAGGTCTTATGGTATTTCCCATTTGAGAAGCTAAAGCGCTCAGCAGATGATGGACAGAGAATGTTGTGGCTAGAGTTTGGAGCAGATGAGTCTGATCAGGTATTGTTTTGTTTTTCACAACCTTTACCTATATTGACAACCTTGCTTACCTTCAGGGCCACATCTGTTTTGTAAGGACTGTCTTAATAAGATGAGAATGTATTTCCACTTTTTTTTCTTTATTTTCAGGAGTTAGATTTAGAACTTGATCTGCATGGCTGTCCAAAACCTGTGGTTTTCGTTATGCACACCTTCCTTTCAGCAAAAACAACTCGCCTTGGACTTTTTGCTTGAGTTGTGTGGTATGGGATATAAACTTTACACTTCTCTACTTGATGGTTCAGTTGATCCTGTGGTTCTGGAGTAGTGGCTTTCCATTACAATCCACTACTCTTTTGTAGTAATGTTATTGTTATATGCCACATTGCACTCCCCACTTTTGCAAGATGTATCTGCAGAATATAAGTACCATGGTCAGATCTCATAATTTAGGGATTTGTATCAACCCTTTCACTCCCAGGAGAGACCAAGACTTTATTTCTCCTTACAGTATCAGCACAATATCAAGCAGCCAAGTGATGAGAAAATATAAAAATATCAAGTAGGGGATTATCATTTGATCCAACACTAAATTCTCAGAACAAACTTAATGAGAAATGTATGGCAGATAGTGAGGAGAATTTTTATTGACATATTGGGTGTGAAAGGGTTAAGATAGTAATAACTTTTAAACTATAGCTGTTTATCTTTTAGTTTTATATGGTTTATTTAACAATTGGAAAAACATGCCATTTTCAGCTGTTACCTTTAAGTAAATTTGATTTTGTGTGAAAAAAGATGTTGTCTTCATTGAGCTTCATGAGAGTGGTATGTTTTTTTTATGTCCTTTAGACTAAATCAGTGTTCTGCTGTAGTTCTTGTTGGCTTCAAGAATATTACCTTGAGCTTGATTAATTTTATTGCTATTGTATTCATCAGTCTTTGGGGAAGTATAAATCCTTGCTCAAATTTTTAATTACTGGGTCCACTTTGAGCTAGTGAAACTGCAGTATTTTTTAAAGGCTATAGAAATATTAATAACATTGACTGTTTTTTAGTACTGTTGTATCCAAAGATAATGCGAATTGCTAAACTTAGGCTAACTCACTCTCATTAAGTTCTAAAGTGTAATCTGGAACAAGTACAAAAATGGCTATTTGAGAACATCAATAATTACTCTTGGAATTTTTCTGTATTAAGCTGTGGTACTGTGAAGTGGTGTCTTTTCTGAGAGTGATCAATTGGAGGTATTTCTCCTTAATGATTTCCACAGTTTTCTGAAGTTATAGGAATATATTGAGATGATATTTTTATCGTGTTGCTGTGCTGGTAGCTTCATTTAGTTGTAAGTGATTAATAATGTAGATTGTAGGTTTTAGGGTTTTTTCTTTGAAATTATTGATGATTCAAAATGTATCATTTATCTGAGGAATAGTTTGGTTTCTTTCATTATTGATGAAGATATTTTTAAGAACAGTGGACCCTTTGGATGGAAAGGTGGTTAGTGCATTGTAGGCTTTTTTGCTGCAATTAGTTGATAATAGAGGATTTTTGAATGAAATTATAACAAATGTATCTTAAATTTTCTGTGGGCATGGGGAGATTTGTTGTATCATTTGCCCCTATTAACATATTGACATATTGTCTTGTAGAATGATTACTAGTATTTACCTGTAACTGATTTTTTAAAAGAACACTAAAATAGTAATTGTGAAAATTAATTTTCAGCTGACTTACTCTGTACTATCTTGGGATAAAATGTAGTATTGAAGTATTTTTCAAGCTTTCTCTTAGATGTGATTTTATGCTTGAGTTAATTAATTGTAAAATGGAAATAACAAATAGTTTGCCCTTGTTGGTAACATGATTGGCTTTCTGCCAATAAGATAATGTGTTCCATATTTGTATTTAGATTTGAACTGCCAGTAGTGCTGAGGTACATGTAGTATTCAAGATAATTATTATTATAGTTTTTAATGTCATGGTAACTATTTCATTTCCAAATTCTGTGACATACTGAAACTAAAGCATTCCTATTTTAGAACAGAGATCTTTACATATTCTGAACATGCCAATTACCCAAGGACTGCAACATCCTCTGTGATGGTGTCAATAAAAGTGTAATATTTTGTAGTCAGTCATAAACCCTTTACACTCTTACATCAGTATCCATGATCTCCTTACTCTTCTCTACACATTTCCTTTGTTCAAAAGGAGAATTTGTTTAACAATCAAAGGTTATATTGGCAATCATTTGCGTTACTCATGATCTTAATAGATGATTCAGGGATGATACTGTAAGGAGAAATTAGATGCTGGTCACTTAGGGTTTAAAGGTGTAACTCATTGGCTATTATGTTTCTAATTATGCACTCTGACTCTTTACATACCTAGTGCCATATTCATTAATTGTCAGAAACACATCAATTAAAGTATTTTTAGACAAAAATTTCCACTGTTCCTTTCATCAACATTAATGCCAAGGGGGTGGGATGGGTTTTTTTATTCAGGGGGGCTTTTGACTTGGGGGGTGAGGGCACAGGAGTTTTATTCTAGTTGTTGTGAGTGTTAGCTTTCCACCAAACTTCCTACCAGATTTGTTCTCAGTTTCATTGTGTTTATTCCACAAGTTTCTGTTTTCTCACCATTGGGGTTTGAGCAATGGAAAAAGTTAAACTTCAGAGTCAGCCTGCAGTGCAGGCTTCATATTAGGGCTTGCAATTGTTTACTCCACTGGCCATGTTTGACTTGATTTTAGTGTTGATGGTGGGGTTTTGGGAAGTGCAAGAATTTCTATCTCCTAACACCTCCTTACTCCTTCCTTAGAACCCTCGCTCACTCTTTAGTAGGAATTTCTCTTTCTCCCCAGCCTTGTATCTGTGATAATCAAATAAAGCACCTATAATTTTCACCAAGAAAATACTGAGTAGTCGCTCTCCAAAATTATGTGGAACTCCTCAAACTTTGTCAAATCACAGGCAAGAGGTTGTGTTGTTGAACAAGATTTTAAATGGTGCTGTCCATTGTAACACTGTTGCAAATTTAAGGGGAATTTTTGCAGGGTTGATTTGTTCAAGGTGTGAAAACAAGTACTTGTGGATGACAATTATGGTTTGTGGACTAAATTACATTGAGGTGGACCTGTAAAAGTGAGTTAAAGTTCTCTGCAAGAAATATCCTTGAAAAAGATGTTAAAACAATTTTATTTCACCGAGCAATTTTATAATAGACAAGTAATAAATCTAAATTTAAGAGGAATATTTTACTCTGCTGTTTATTTTTCAGACAAAGCACTTACATAAAAAAAGCAGCTTCTGAAAATAAATATTAATGTAATTTTAAAACAAAATTAAAGGTATCTTTCGACTATCAAAATTTGTTTTCCCTTTTCATCTGGAAGACTGTAAGAAACATTTTGTTAATAATGAATGATGATGAAGTGAAACAAAAAGAAAATTAATCCAATTGATCCACATCAAATTTTGTCTTTTCCATGATCTTCAATTATACTTTTGTCTTTTGTTAACATGCTAATCAAATGTAATAAAATGTGTGGTTATTGTTCATTGTGGCGTAAGATAGGAGATGAACTCTATTCATTCATGTCACGATGGAGTCACCAAGGATGTTGATCACGACATTTCAACTGCAACACTGATAGTCTTCATCAGGCGATGAGGTTGATTGTTTGTCTCACTATTTGTAGCACGTTGGTTTAACAGCAGCAAACTAATGTGCTACAAATAACAACACATAAACAATCAACCTCACCGCCTGATGAAGACTAGCAGTGTTACAGTCAACACATTGCAATCAACATCCAAAGTGACTCCATCGTGAGACAAATAAGTTTCATCTACTGTACTAATCAAAGCTATCAGTACATTGGACAGTATTATCTCATATTGTATTGAGATGTAATGAGAAATAATTGATAAGAATTGGTAATGACTCTATGGGCCTTTGTTCAAAGGTGATTTCTTGTCTTTGAATAATCAGACATTTTTAATGCATATTAATTGGATAATACTTGGGGTGCAGACATCACTTAATTTGAAATTGTTGATAAATATGTTCTAAGATAATTTATTAAATTTAATGCACTTAACATAATTCCATGAGCAAATTGTAATTTGTTTAGAAATACAAGTGCATTTTCATACTGTTTGTGTGGAAGCTAACTCAAGCTGCTGTTAAGTGATACACTTAACCTCATTTTTCTATATTTGTACACTAAATTTATCTCATAGATTTATGTTGGATTCTGTCATGCCAAGGCAAATTCCATCCTCATTTATCAGCTTTGCAGTTGCAAAGTAGTTACCCTGAAAGAAAAGAGAAACTTTATTAGCAAGTTGAATCACAAAGATTTTAGAACCTACAGCTCTTGAGAGGGGGAAAGATATTATGATTATTTTCCATCCTGAGGCAAGTGCAAAGAGCTAGTTCTTTTTTTGTGCTCCCCCACTTGCACTTGACTTGCACTTACCTTCATGGCCTGAAAAATGCAAAGTAACTGATGCCAGCACTACAAGCCACTTGATGCCAGCACTACAAGCCACTTGATGCCAGCACTACAAGCCACTTGATGCCAGCACTACAAGCCACTTGATGCCAGCTAGGCAGGCTAGCTCTTCTTTTCTCTATTCCTTGTTAGTAAGTTCTGAAAATTTGGTGTTACACCCAAACCACATCCCTTGTATGATAAAAGTCTCAATTTTGATAGCCTGTCTGTTTAAAAGTGAGTCCAAACATTATCAATAGAAAACTTTCTGGAAACTTATTGTGTAACTACTGTTCTGGTGCCACCCAACTCTCATTTTTTTTGTACTCTTGTGCCCTTTACTAGTTCACTCTGTTTTACTAATGCCTGTAACAGGCTACTACTGTTACTGACTTATTTACACAGAACTGACAAATATGATTACTTGAGAGGAGTGATGAATTTAATCTAAACTCCTAGTAATCTTTGCATTCTTTTGTCCTTTGATTCCATTGGAATCATTGTTCTTTTCCTATAATTTTATTGATAAAACTTGTTAAATGACTTTGTCAAGAGTAGTGGCCCTGTAAAATGCAAAATAGGAGAATTTTATATACCTTTGGAATGTGTCTTGGTAGTTTAAATGGTTCATAAATACTTAATTCCTGACCTGAAATAACAAATAAAAACAAAGATCAGGAATGAGAAAGGCTGGAACAGTTATTATCCTTCAAGATTTGACCACTGACTAATCTACTTGTTCTCAACCTCCCCTTCAATACCCTCCCTTCTGAAATCGGAGGTTTCAGGAAAGACTTGTCATCTTTAAAGATTTATTTCCTCTGATTGATTTAAACTCTTCCACTTTAAGCTGTTGTAGAAAATACATTAGTAGAGGCTGTAATGAGCTTAAGTGATTCACTAAGCATGAACTGGAATGAGATCTGAGTTCATTGAGATTTACCCAAAAGCCTAACTGCTGGTGAGAATAAAGCACTCACTCACCTTCATGCATTGGACAACCAAATGTTGCAGCTTCTATTTTGCAGACATTGTGTTTGACATCATACAGGGTTCTGCCTTCAAATTGAGCCACTACATGCACTACACCACCTTTCAAGCTGACTTCTGCGGGAACAATAAGAAAAACTATAGTTGGATTTGACTACATCAAGCTGCATTGGCTATACAACCACAAACACAAGAACAAAAATAACAAGCTCTCACAACTAATTTACAAGGAAATGTGTAACAGGCTGGAGGGGAGAATTAACAATAAGATCTTGGGAGTTAAAGGGCTAAGAATAATTTAACCTAAGGATGATATACAAGTGAGAAAATGATCCTCACAGGTCAATTGCAATGAAAGAAATTGTACACATAGATTTTTTTGTTGTATATCATCTGCAGGTCAAAATAAGATTGATTTCAAGTACCTGTCAGCACACTCCTTTGTAGGAACAAAGAACTTTGTAAAAATTTGTCTTGCACCTAACATGTGGCTTTAATGACCCCCTAATCAAGGAGGAATTTGTTCAAATCCTGTAAAAAGCCTGAATTTTTTTCCTTTTTTTTCTCTTTCAGGCTTTTTTTACTTCATTTTTTAAATTGCAATTCACCTTTGAGAATCATTTTGTTACCAGAATTTAAGGCCCTTCAGTCCCATAGAGACAAGGGGGTAGGTTTATCAATAATAATGATAATCATAATAATAATATTAATAACAGTAAAATAGTGAAAATGATCACAATATAAAGATAGATAATAGCTATTGTTATAATAGCAGTAAAAATACCCATAACACCCTGTACATGAGATCTTTTAAAGGTAGATTCAGACAAGTTTTCAACTCATTTCACCCCAGATAAACAAGTATTAGTAAAAGACTTCACTTTACTTGCTGTAAAATTCGCAACTGCTGTTCCTATTACTCTCCTCTCCGTTGGGTCATAATGAATGATAATCTTTCCGATCTTTTTCCTCACCTCATTGTGATCTGCAAATCAAAACAACACAGCTGACGTGGCATTTGGTTTGAATACAATAGCACTACATATCAATTACAGCAGAGTCTTTCTCCAATTCAGTATGGACGTTTAAGAGAAGAAGTGTCACAATTTTCAGACGGCAAGGGTTGAATGACTTAAATATATGTCTCTCTTTTCTTTTTACTCCCAGTTATATTAATTTCTGCATTTCTGTGGCTAACATAAAGATGTTCTTTTGCATATCTTCCAAAGCCAGTAAATCCTTCTCTGCATTGAGAACCCAGAGAACTGCTGCCCAGGCTACCACCAACCAAGTCCACCAATGCCCTGTCTCTCCCCTCCCCCATAAATAGTATTCGACTGGGCGTTATACTGTAATTTCCGGTTTCTGCCGTTTTGCGTGACAACGAGATAGTGTAATCTCGAACCCTAACATTGACCTTTGTGCTAAAAATTCGATTTTCAGGTTTATTTATAATGACCTTACAAACCCACTTTCGTGGTTATTAACTTTTTGAAGGAGAAACCCACGTCATAATCTTTCCTTCCGCTTTCAATAAAAAAGACAGAAGATAAGAATAGTTACGATTCTTAGGAGGAGCAACTTATAATAACTTCAACAGAGGCCGCTTCTTGACATTTGGTTCGCGGTAAGAGATTGCGTGGGTACGGGGCACACTAGAGGTAAATTTTTACACGTCAACACATTTTCCTGTTTTCGGGAGACGATGAAAAAATAATCAGAAAGATAGGGGTTCTTATGCTTTGTTTCCTAACTGTATCCTGCTGTAAATTAAAACCTTATCAACAGATATCTCCTATAGTGTTAAATAAGAGAGCAAGATTTCATCCCTCCCTCCATACTTATGGCTTTATATCAATGCTCCTACAATTTACGCCCGCAAATTGATTTAACCAACTTTTGTGCCTGAGAATTTCGATTTTCAATAGGAGCGATCCAAAGTGTCTCATCTATCTTCTCCAAACAACATTTATTGACTGAAAAACTGCTTTTGACCAGAAAATTCTGTCTAAAAAAAAACTCACCACAGCTATCGTAGATGTCTCCAATGGCTCGCAGTCCGTTTGCGATAACCCATTTATCCCATACGCTACTGTCATTAACACCATCGTCTTTCTCTTGCGTAAATTTCAGGTCAGATAAATCCACCATAAGCGAAGACCAGACTAGAAAACATCCCAGAAGTAAGAGCAGAAGAATCAGAAGAGAAAGCCGCTTTTTGTAACCAATACTCCAGAACCTCACACGAATAGAATTCCATTCTCGGCAAACGATCTCTGAGAACATCACGACCCGTTTGAATTTGCCGTCTAAAAGTCCGGATCGTTTGCTTTCTTTGGTAAATTTTAGGATGCTGTAGCTGTCATGTAAATCGGAAAGTGCCCTTGCGATCGGCTTAAGGAGAAACTTGTGCGCGATAACTTGAGTGTATCAAATTGAACAGGAAATGACATATAGTAGCTGTGCACGTTAATCATTGCCAGATTTTACGAGAAAAATCGTTGTATATGTGAACTCTTTTCGTCGCTTTCTTTCTTTTTCCACATTATTTCCAAGAACTTTTCCTAAAAATGTAGCATACTATCCTATGGTGAAGTCTTTGTAAAAATGGGATTGAATTTTTATCGTTTCATACAAAAAAAAATTCACTGTAAGCAGTCCTCAAGGAGATAATAATTTGCCATATACACAAGACGGCACTCGACAGTTAGTCACGCAATATTCTTTAGTTATTAGCAGGCAAGAGGAAACAGAGGGATACGCCAATTCGGAAACCGAGAGAGTGATCCAAGAGAGTTTCCCTAATACAGGGAGACTCTGGCAGAGGAGGTCAAATAGTGTTTAAGAAAGAGAATGCAAGTTAAATAATGCTAGTGCATATCTTTTTTAGTCTAAATGTATCGCATTCTCCAAAGATAAAAACACTCGCTCGCTATGCCAGGTTTCCCCAGTTAACTCCACTATGCCGGGAAGGAAATTTCCACTGGAGCCCCGGTCAATCTTGGCATGGGAAAACGAAAGGAATTAGAATTAATTCAGGCAATTTACCGTACACACTATATACCTTTTCTCCGCCATTCTTGGGGATATTGTCCTAAGGTCTGTAACAACGGAAGACGGACGGAGGAGCCTGTCTGAAACAAACTGAAAATGAAAATTGAGAATCCACTGACAAACAAATTTGAGATTTCAGAGGCCAGAAACAATTACTGTACAAGAGAGCACCATTGCGACGGGCATAATTTCCCAATTAAAAACGAGCTGCAAATTGCTCGTTGCCTAAGTACAAATACAATTTACCCAAACAGAACGACCAAAGTACAAATTGAGGTCCAGTGGCGTGATTTGACGTCAATTTAGTCGACCCATAAATTTGAGTCGGGGAGCTTGAAGGTCCCTGACCAATCACCGCACGAGCTGTAATAAATTACAAGTTTAGCTGCTCTCGATTTGTGGATCTATTACTCTGTTTCTATCGTTGTGAAGCTTCGCCTCTGGGTGATTTGGAAACCCGGTATTTCTGGTCGAATCATGTATTCAGTAACTGGTATTCTTTTGGATTTGAAAGGACGAATGAGCTGTTATGGTTTCCCTGAAAACCGTTAAGTTCAATATCTATTTCCATTTTCAAACTAAAACGGCTCTCAAGCTAAACATATTGAGAAGGCACATAGCTACATAACTACGTAGCTTGTAAGAGTGAGTAACCGCCCCCCTCCCCCCATCCCAGACTGGCAAACACACCAGTTTACCATAGCCGAAATGTCGCAGGGGGCAGGAGTCAGTTGTACAAATGTTCCGGAAAAATGAGGATATTGAATTATTTAGTTGGGAAGGGGGGCAGTAGGCATAGGTCGGTATAGATCGGGTGCTCAGTTGTACAATGCCCTATTTGCTTTTACTTAAGTTGTATTCAGTTCTTTTATACACCTTAGTTCATGGCAAAGCTCTCTTTCTAAACAATCCCGCGTTAGTTCTAAAATCTAAGGGTGCCATCTATATTAGTCCGGTCGATCAGAAAAAACCGGAAGCCAAAGTCTCTGTACAACACCCTGTGGCTATATTCTCTGTGATCGTTTGAAAAAGACAACCATAAACATTGAAAAACAAAGAGGATGAAAACTAAACATAGTTATCTTCGTCTGCAGGGAAAAAAAAACTTGAACTTATGGTAAACAGAAACGGCAACTCCCAGTATGTCACATCCGGACGGATTTTCACTCCAACCCCCGTCAACAGATATTTGACCTTTATATCCGGCAGAGGGCGAGCAACAAAAGGTCATAGATGTAAACTTTCTAGGTCTTCTAGATATGAAAAAACGAAATGGTATGTTTTAACTGTGAAACAAGACATGTTTATGGAACTCACAAGCGAAACATATTCTGCAAATGTTTGGGTATGGTCAGTATACATTTCCACGAATTTCATCAGAGAACGGATTCTATAGCACTGAAGCACATTACTCAGTTTGTGTGCGTGTGTGTGTGTGGTCACAGTATTATTGCCTAATGTTTTCTTTTCTTTTCAGACCGGAAGAATCTCCAACCGCGAAAACCATGCCGACAAGAATGTTCGATAGGAAAATATTTGCATTTTGTTTTTTCCCCTGCAGGTGCTATGAACTTTAGAACTTTGATCACGCGGACAACTCGCGCAGTAAATCTCTTCACATGTTCGTCACCTGATAAATTAGAAGGATTAACCAATCACAGTAAACAGCAATGCGGTAAAACGATGAATATATGCTTCTTCGCCGTGTGAGGATTTCCGAGAGGAAATGTCTCACTCGCGCGCAACAGAGATAGATCGTGCATCTCTTTGCACGCAAGTAGCTAACTAAAAAAATAAAAAATAAAAAAAAGTTGAAAAGCCTACGCGTAACAGTAACAGCAATAATATTGCTAACAAATCTGCGGCCCTCTTGAAAAAAAAACAGCTACAAGACAATTCTAACAATCTTAAAAATAGTCTAACATTAGAACTTTTTCATGGAAGTCACCTAATCATGACCTAATGACAAGTACGTACGTTTTCATCCGGCTAGAGGTCTGGAAAGGAGTGTAGCACTGATGAGGTTAGATTAATCCCATACTCCCGACAAACCTCTCCTCTGCTCGTCTCAAATCTTCCCGCAGCTTCCTGTCACGTCAATAATGAGGGTCACCTCGTTACCCATTAATAAAGATTTAATATTTTAAATAAGATTAAAAGTTAAAAAATGTCCTTTAAAATGAAGACAATACAGATAATTTTATGATTAAAAATATCAATTTACTTGTCATTTGTTGTCTTCTGAGAGCTTAACACTGTTTTCCATGATGCAACCTTAACCCTTTAACTCCCAACATCTGATTGTTAATTCTCCCCTCAGCTGCTTCACATTTCCTTGTAAATTAGTTCTGAGAACTTGATGTTAGATCAAGATCCTACTAATCTACCTGACAAGTTCAAATATTCTTATTATTTGTTTGCTGAATAATGTATGGATATCATAGGGAGAAGTTTCATGTTAATCACCTCTGTGAGTTAGAGGGTTAAAGAACTTTACTGACCTCTTTGTTCACAGAGATTAGAATACATAGACCCAATCATTTACAGATCAACTACATTTCTTTTTTAAACAATTAATAATAACTTATAAATATTTCACTTCAATTTATTAGGCAATACAAATCATTCCATTTCCTTAACTGGAGTGTCGTGGTTCATAATTTCTTTTCCGGGATCAATTCCATATTTCAGAAAACCTTCATGTGTAACAGATGCCCACACCATCTTTCTTGTATTGAATTCCAGTCCAATATTTCCAAACTTGTCCAAGCAAATGACACCCCCATGACCTCCAGTCAGCTCAGCCATCTTATTAATCACTTTTCTACAAGCATCATGTGGTGTCATTCCATTTTCTACATTGTAGACAACATCTCTACATAAGAGCACTTTAAGTAAAGACTCTCCATGACCAGTACATACAGCACCTGCTTGCTGATTAGCATAAGCACCTGACCCTACCAGGGGTGAGTCTCCTACTCTGCCACACATCTTATTAGAAGTGCCTCCTGGTATAAAAAAAAAAAGGCACATTTCAAAATGAAGGAGAAACACTCCTATCTTAAAGCAAGGTTATGTCAGCAGTTTGCCCATCTGGCTGGAGCTCATCTCTCCAGCATTCTGTTAGATTCTCTTGACAGTTCTTTAGCACCTATTAATACTGCTGGGTGAAGAGAGTCAGAGGGTTGCAACCAAGAACAAAACACCATGACCCCACCTAGTATTGCACCTATACCTTTTGACTCAAAGTCCAGCATTCTCACCATAAGGCCACAGCAATTTCCACAATCTTAACCCTTTAACCCCTAGGAGTGACAAGGTTCTAATTTCTTCTTACAACATCACCCCTGAATAAAAGGTTTAAGTCACAAGAATAAAGGAAATTATCAGCAACTAACAAAGCACTTGATGGTTTTACAAATTCTCTCTGTTAGAACCTAAGCAATGTATAGAGAACAGTATGGAGAATATGCATAATGATGTTAGGGTACAAAGGGTTGACTCAATTAGGCTTAGTTTGTATCATGACACAAGTGTAGATTGAAAGCCAATATAAAACTGATTCCTCACACCAAACAAAAATTAAAATCAACTATGAAATGATATTTAGTTAATATATAAATTGCTGGTAAACTTGAACAGTCACCCATGTATGGTTCATTACCTGTTGAGACACCAACAGCAATATGTCCATTAGTGTCCATGGCAACAGCACCAACTGTATCATGAACTTCAAGTTGCATGTCTGTGTTCTTCTTGGGGTCATCTTGAACATTTGTCTCCTTGCTATTTGAACTTGCAGATTCTCCGAGATTTTCATGCTTGGACTTTTTATCTTCATATAACTGTCGTGAACGATAACTAATCAATAAGCTAGGGTCTTCCAAAACAGGAAAATCTATTTTTTTCGCAAATTTCAGTGCTCCTTCCCCAGCCAGCATACAATGAGATGTGTTTGTCATTACTTTGCGTGCCAAAGAAATGGGATTTGCAATATTCTTGACACATGCTACTGCTCCTTGAAACCAAACATGGAGTAAACAATTAGTAGATTGCAATAAATATATTTCCCAGAGGGAATAGAGAGTGAGGTTGCTTGGCCCATTTTCAGATACTGTATAACTGCTACATTCGTACAGGTAACTACAATCAACAATAACAGCAACAACAAAAAGTTCTGAAATAGGGTCATACCAACTGTTATTTTCTTATATCCTTACTTTTATCCTCTCCCCCCCCCCCCCACCTGCACAATATTACATCTCGTTTTCTATAATAGTCCAACATTTTATGATAGAAGGGGTTTATAATAAAAAATGGAGGTTCATTTTAAATTTTGACTCTTAATACACCCTTTAGAGTGGAACGTTGTCAGCCATCTACTGTTTTCCTTCTGCTTCAGTTATAATAAAGGCAAAATACCATAATAAACTTACCAGTGTTTAAGGTTTGACCATCCATGATCATGGCATCAAGTTCAACAGTTCCTTCTTCTGTAAGGTAACATCCTTGTCCTGCATTTAGAACTCCACCGTCCTCCATACTCTGTGTAGCTGCCTCCACGGCATCCAGTGCACTTTTTCCCTAAAAAAAAAGAAAAAAAAAAACCTCGCATAGATTTGAGATTTGTTCATTATAAGTGAATGCTGGATATATGATATGTCCACCTACATCTACTTCCTCGTCCCCACCCCTCCTCACCTAAGCGTAGGGCTCTTACCTAATAGGACTGTCAACTCTGTAAGTTTACTGCAACAACATAATCAACACCAATCAATTTAAAAAAACAAACAATACCACAGAATCAGTCGCGCGCATAGCTAATAAATTTTCCGGACGACTTACCTCCAATAGCGTTAGATATCCAATCCTGGCCGCTTCCTTCACGGCAGAGAGACAGGGTGTTCTGCGCTGTATTTGGATTTCCCCAGCACCTCCGTGAACAATGATACACGGCCTGGAAGTTTCATCAGAATGACTCATTGTCACTGGAAATTTTGATATCGAAATAATAGGTTTCACGGATGAAAGCTTCTTTTCACGCCAAAACCTAGATGGCGTGACTTTAGTTCACCCATGATCCACCTGGCGCTTTGCAGAAAAATTTCAACATGGCGGACGATTCCGTTCAAACAGGTGAACAAGACATTCAGGAATATTTTGATACTGCGGTAAAAATAGCACGACAGGCAGGGCAGGTAATCTAATAATACTTTATTTCCCATTTCTCCGCAATTACACAATGCAAAAATAGTCCATATACGTTTTGATCATCGTACTCGAGCAGGTCCTTGAGGGAAACTTGTGGAAATTAAGTAAACGTAACGAATAGTAATCAGGCTTGAATTCACGTTCTACATTCATTGGTTGTCCTCTTGGAGATAACTAGAAGTGGGCGTGGTTTGCAAATCATGGTGACCATTGTGTGAGAAAAACAAAATTCGTGAAGGTCATGCATGCACGATGAGAGAGGAGACAAGAAATATTACTTTGATTCTTTTAATTCTTTTTGCCAGTTAAATCAAACAGTTTTTTTTTAATGGTAGCTAGCATCTTATATCAGCCAATTTTTATTCGTCAGCTGTGATTTTCACATCAGTGGATAAAAGACTTCACCCCAACCCCTTACACCCTAACATTAATATTCATATTCTCCACACTTTTTGTTTACAGTCCTTATGGCACTGACAAGGAGAATTTGTATAAAAATCAGGAGATTCTAGAATTGATGATCATATCCTTTATATATAAGGGTGATACACTAAGGAGAAATTAGAAGCCAATAACTCTTAGGAGTTATAGGGTTAACCCCATCATCCAGTAGATCAAGATTAGTGAAAGACTTCCATCCTTGATTTAAAATTTCCAATCAAAACAAGAAACAAGCTCAAACCAAGCTAGCATTTGAAAAAAAGAGTTCTAATTAATATCATGGTACCCTCCAAATAAACTTAGATTTTGGAAGGGAGTCAACAATAGAGTGTAGTTGAAGAGAAACTTGCATAGAAACTATTCAAGGCAATTTTGGAAATTTTTGGAACGCATTTAGAAATATTTTGGTGTTCTCAGATGAAACTAAGTCGTCAACAAAAGAATTGTCCCATGCTTTAAAAAAGTCAGCACTTGTTTGTTACTTATTAATAGGTTTTTTTAGCTTATTTGCAAACCTCATGTGTTTAGGTGGTGTTTGAAGCTTTCCACAAGGAAAAGAATATTGACACAAAGTCATGTGGAACAGATTTGGTGACAGAAACAGACAAGTATGTGGAGGAATTGATTATTGGAACCCTAGCAGAAAAATTCCCATCTCACAGGTGACGCTGTTATTTTTGTGCTTAATGATGTTATATCCATTGGTAATGATATTATATTGAGTAATTTACTGAGTTGAGGTGGGGTGAAAACATAAAAAAACCCTTAGGTGGGTCATAAACAAGTTTATGATGAGCCAATCAAATCTGAGATTTAAATAAAAATGAATGTAATGTGTTTGATATATATTATTCTCATTATTATTATTAATAACTGTCATTGTTATAATAGGGGTTTCAATAAAAGCCAGTTCCTGTCAGTCTGCTACTGCCTGTAAGACCTCCTACCACCATCTGTTTATAATAGTCTACAAGCAGCCTCACATGCTTAGGCTTGGCTTTATGCCTCCTCTTCCAGTTGCTGATAATACCATCTGTAGCTGCTTAAGGAAAAAGTTATAGAAACCCTTATATCATACTCGCTACAATTTACCCTGTACACCCTAACATTGGTATTCATATTCTTTACACTGATCTCTCTTCATTCTTGTGGTAATGACAAGGAAAATTTGTTTGACAATCAGGAGTATCTTAAATTAGTGATCATTTCCATTTACATTTTTCTTATGACCTTTAAATTGGATTTGAGGGTGATATTGTGAGGAGAAATCAGAAGCTAAAGGTTTAATACCAGGAAACTATACAGACTCAGAGCAATGTTCTTGTGTATGTAAACATGTACAAGTCAAATAAAAAATTGGGTTTTTCTTAGTCTCAAAAAGTTGAATTAAACATATGATTTGTGTGTGATTTTCAGTTTTATTGGCGAAGAGTCAGTGAGTGCTGGAAAGAAAAGTATTCTCACAGATAATCCTACGTGGATAATTGATCCAATTGATGGTACAACAAACTTCGTTCACAGGTTAGACAGAAACAGAAAAATCCATCTGAGCTATCTTTTAAAATGAGCTACATCCTTTTATGATACTAACCCCCCCCCCCCCTAAAAAGGATGGAACAAAAAAGAATTTTTAATTATCTGTCATTTACACAAGGAATAATTGTAGCTAATGTCTTTCAGGGTGTTCCCTTTAGCTGTAAAAAAAAATAATATAAATTTAAACTGTTTGATCAAATGCAATAAAATTCTTTAGTTTGTCATTTCAGCAAATTATTTGATATTAAGCCATTGGACTGGTCATAATTACAAAGGATTCAAATGAATTTTTGTCTGTTATATCTCACAGATGAGCCTTATGACTCATTTCTTGTAATTTTATATACATTTCAAATCACTATGGTGTGAAAGCAACAAACAATTATTTTTCCTCAGATATCCTATGGTAGCTATTTGTATTGGTCTGGCAATCAATAAACAGGTAAATTTCATATAACATTTAGTAAGCCCTCAGTACAAACCTGTTGGTCTTGTTTTGATTAAGTATTTAACTACAGGGGCCCAGTTTTATGTTTTCACCCCACCAGTTTAATAGCAATAGGTGTATTCAAGCACAACTTTCGGACAATTAGTACTAGTTTCAAATCATTTAGTGGACAGTTGAACCTGTGGCACAGTATTAAGCAGTCAGTTGTTAAAGTCCTGTTTGCTACACTGGGTCTCTGTTTAGGGGTTACCTTCATTAAGCAGTCACAGTCACCCTTTACTAAGTCCCAAAGGCCTGTTTGTATTGTCTTCCACCTGTACTGAATGGTCACTAGAAGCTTAACCACTCAGATAAAACTAAGAATAACTTTCAAGCAATTGTTAATCCATGTTTCTCTCTCAAAATCAAGGAAAGTAAATAGTGATTTTGAGCAAGATTCTATACATTAATTGGTTTATTTTGGCATAACATGGCATTGTGTATCATTGTTCATAATGGGGAGTTTTAGATCCATGTTTGTTTCTGAATATGTGTGACTGCAAAAGTCTAGGAGTCATGTGATCAGACTCTAGTGGTTGCATTTGCTGTTACCCATCCATGTTTGAACTTCAGGCAAGGCAGTTTCAGATAGTTGAACTCCCTTAATGCTTTTTGCCTTCCTGTTTGAAAGTTCTCACATATTTTCTATAAATATATGTGAAGTGAAGTATTTTCTTAATAACTAATCTTTTAGCTACCCCTGGTGAAAAACCTCACAGGATCTTTGAGGATCTTCAAGGATTGACAAAGACCTGCCAAAGATCCTTAAGGACAAGGATCTTTAAAAGATCTTTAAAGGATCTGTAAAAGATCCTCAAAGATCTTTGTAAGCAAAAACGTTTGTTAAGATCCTCAAGGATTTGATAAAGATCCTCAAAGGATATTACAAAGATCCTCATAAGGATCCTCGCAAAGTTCTTTTCAAGGATCCTTCAAGATCCTCAAGGATTTAGCAAGGATCTTTCAAAGACCCTCAAAAGATCCTTTCAAGGATCCTTTCAAGATCTTTGTAAGGATCCTTAAGGATTTAATCAGGATCTTGCAAGGATCCTAGTCAAGATCTTTGCAGGATCTTTTTGAGGATCTTTCAAGATCCTCAAGGATTTAATGAGGATCTTTTAAAGACCTTCCAAAGATCCTTTCAAGGATCCTATTAAGATCTTTGCAAGGATCCTTAAGGATTTGATCAGGATCTTACAAGAATCCTACTCAAGATCTTTGCAAGATCTTTTCAAGGATCCTTCAAGATCCTCAAGGATTTAATGAGGATCTTTTAAAGACCTACAAAAGATCCTTTCAAGGATCCTGTAAAGATCTTTGCCAGGATCCTTAGGAATTTGATCAGGATCTTACAAGGATCCTTAAGTCAAGATCTTTGCAGGATCTTTTCAAGGATCCTTCAGGATCCTCAAGGATTTAATGAGGATCTTTTAAAGACCTTCAAAAGAACCTTTTAGGGATCCTGCTAAGATCCTTAAGAATTTGATTAGGAGTTACAAGGATCCTAGTCAAGATCTTTGCATGATCTGTTCTACAATCCTTTAAGATCCTCAAGGAATTGAAAAGGATCTTCCAAATATCTTTAAAAGATTCATTTCATGATTTTGTACAGCTCTTTGTAAGGGTCCTTTTTGAATTTGATGTGGATCTCAAAGGCAACTATGTCAAGATCTCTACCACATCTCTGCATTATGACTTAGGTTCCTTTGAAATCCTCAAGTAATTTCAAACATAACAAAATTGTAAATTGAGGGCTCACTGTTTTATAATTCAAACACAACAAGGAATTTTCGCAGAAAATTATTGTGCAATGAGTGTAATGAAGGTTACCGCATAGCAACGCCATGCTCGAGGCTTTCGGGAAACTTTGTGACTACTTACATGACCACAAATAGGGTTTTGCATTATGGGATAGGAATTTATACGCGCTGAGATTTTTAACGGTCGCATAAAAACATAAGAAGCTCGTTTTTACGGCAAATATCATCGACAATGGTCGGAACTAAAGGGAAAATGTACACAGAAATAAAGGTAAAGGAAAGGCGTTTTCTGGAGTTCAGAAACAAGCGAAAAGAGAGACAGAAACAACCGAAATCGTCAATCAAACTCCAAGCAGGTCTCGCGATTGCTCTGACTGTGAGGCTGAATAAAAAGAATTCATTGGTACTTCTGGAAAGAAAATGAAGATGCCATCCTCGCCTAATGATTCTTACTCTGAGCTCTTGGAGAGTGAGGATGCAAATGATGTGTTACAGGGACAAGGATACAGGCTTATCGATCTAGAGAGATTCTCCTCGACGCTCACTGAAGGACATGTTTCTGAAGAAGGTGTGAATTTACTTGGTTCTGTGTAACCAACTTAAAAAGCTCTTTTAGAGGTTGTCATATGAATTCCCGAAAACACTTATTTTGTACCTCAGGATGTATTAGTTCAATTAATCTGAAGTTTTCAGGGCTGTATCCTCTTACTGAGTTGAGTTGGATAAGCTGACAGTTTCTCTATAAGCTGAATTTTAAGTAAGATGTTGTGGAATAACTCACCTAATAATCTCGGTGAACTTTGAACGGGCATTGTGCCCATAATATAAACGACTCAAAAAGTTCCTCAGCTCATCCAAAAGAACGACCCTAGTACTTTGTTTTGACACTAAAAACACTTGATTTCATGCAATCTTTGTGCAGTTATCTTTTCTTAAGTTTACCTAGGTTTTTCACACCATGTGGTGGACAAATTGATCTGATGTCAAATAACAAATTAGTTTAGGGCAACATATTAGTTATATTCAGTATGTGTGATTCCTAAGCTTTCCTTTGGTATATAGGTTAATATGGTTCAGAAATATAGTCATTGAAGTACTCTTGTTTGCCTTTTTTTCATGTTTACCCCCTCTGTAAGAGTAGTCTGATTCTGGTCATAAGTCTAGTCCTAGACAAGTTTAACACATATATTTAGGTCTTCTTATCTTTGAGCTGGACTGTTGCCAGATTTTTTGGAAAATGAAAATCTTAGTACTAACCTAAAGTCTGAACAGAAATAGTGTAGAAGTAGTCCTACTAGAAGAGTATGGGTAATTCTCGTTTAGCAATAAAAAAAAGTTTTATCTTCATTTTTTTATGTTTGGTTCAATTTTTCTTTTTAACTTAGTATGAGGATTTAAGTATGCTTATTTTATTGTCAAAATTTCGAAGGTTCTATAACATTCTTGCTAAGATCTTCAACGATCTTCCATTTCCTTGCCAGGATCTTCAAGGTTCACTGACATTCTTGTCAAGATCTTTAAGGATCTTCAAATCTCTTGCAAAGATCTTTAATTTGGCTGTCAAAATCTTCAAGGATCTTTCTTTTTTATGCCAAGATCTTCAAATTTATTGCCAAGATCTTTAAGGGTCTTTTATTTTCTTTCCAAGATCTTTAAGGATCTTCAAAATTTTCAAAAAGATCCTTGAAGATCTTGTCAAGAAAATGAGAGATCCTCAAAGATCTTAACAAGAATTTGGAAGATCCTCAAAGAATTTTCAAAGATCTTTAAAGGATCTTCAAAGTTCATGTAAAGATCTTCAAGGATCTTGACAGGAAAATGAAAGATCCTTAAAGATCTTGTCAAGAAAGTCAAAGATCCTCAAAGATCTTGGCAAGAAAATCAAAGATCCTTGAAGATCTTGGCAAGAAAATGAAAGATCCTTGAGGATCTTGGCAAGAAAATGAAAGATCCTTGAAGATCTTGGCAAGAAAATGAAAGATCCTTGAGGATCTTGGCAAGAAAATGAAAGATCCTTGAAGATCTTGGCAAGAAAATGAAAGATCCTTGAAGATCTTGGCAAGAAAATGAAGGATCCTTGAAGATCTTAACAAGAATTTTGAAGATCCTCATGAAGATCCTCAAGAGGATCCTCAAAGGTCCTCATGAAGATCTTGTAAGATCCTTAAAGATCCTTGAAAGATTTTCACCAGGGACATCTTGTGTGTGAAATGAAGGACCTCCATCCTTTGTGTAATTCAAGATGGTGGCATGTATGTTGATTTTTTCAGGTGAAATCTGACGTCGATCTAAAAAGCTGAAAGTCTTTAGACTTCTTACTTCTAACCAAAAACTGCTGGCTGCAGTTTGATGTTTGCAGTTAACACTCCAAATGTGCATCTAAAACTCTCCAATACCCCTCATCTATGTGGAACCTGTATTAAGTGGTCAACATTTATAAGTACTCACCCTTTGGGTGACCACCTAATACAGGTTCCACTGTTTGTTTGTTTCTGTTTACAATAGACATATTGATGTTGATTACAGCAAGCACAGATTGCAGCAAACAACATGAATATAAGTTAGGCTTTAAGTTTAGAATTTTTGTGCTATTGAAAGGTGCATATTGTTCAGTGACAGACTTAAAATTAATGTTCTCCATTAGATGGAGGTTGGGGTAGTATTCAATCCAATTAAAGATCAGATGTTTACTGCAAGAAGAGGCACTGGGGCATTTTGTAATGGAAAGAAAATTCACTGCTCAAGTGTAACAGGTAAACTTAATTGTTAAATATAGTAAGGAGATAATGATGAAGAAGAAGGTTTTGTTATTTATTCTAATCAATCTGTAGGAGACACCGTGGCATAATTTGTATTACCATGGACTCTGGATCAAAAGCTCAGAAGATACAGTGGCCTTATTCAGTCAGTGCACTGGACTCAAGGTCTAGCGGTCTTAGTTTGAGACCTGGCCGGTCATTGAATTGTGTTCTTGGACAAAACACTTTATTCTCACAGTGCCCCTCTCCACCTAGGAGTGGAAACGGGTATTGGTGTATTGTCAGGGAAACCTAATGAAATTCAAGTGGGGGGGGGGGGGAGGGTAACCTGGAGATGGACTGATACTTAGCTCAAGGCAAACCTTTACATACCCTTAGGTCCAAGATTAGGGTGGGTCATTGTGTTACAATCTTGGACACTTAACTTTTACATTTTTACATTGCTTCTCTCCACCGACTCTTTGACCAAGGTCAGTTTTAGCCCATTGTCCTGTAAGCTGCATTATTCGATCACCTGATTCATGTGGTAAAAAAGAGTCTCAGTGCACAGCCAAAGTATGGCCGTCTCTGTGGTAGATGTTTAAACAGAGCTGCTATAGGGGCAGATGGATGAATGGAACATCACTGCTCCCTGGTTACATTTGATGTCACAAATCTCAACCCACTTTATTCCACAGATCTAAGCAAAGCTCTTGTTATCACGGAACTGGGCTCTTCAAGGGATCCTGAAATCATAAATGTTGTGATGTCAAATCTCAGAAGGCTTGCAGAGAAGCCCATTGCAGTTCACAGGTAAAGATTAATAGAAAGACATCTATACATAAAAGTAAATCACTTTAATTAAGAGATTATATATTTTTATTTTATCCAGCATCAGACTACAGGGATCAGCTGCCCTTAACATGTGCTCTGTGGCCAGTGGTGAGGCAGAACTGTATTATGAATGTGGTATCCATGTCTGGGATATTGCAGCAGCAGGAATAATTGTGGAAGAAGCTGGTGGAGTCACACTGGATCCTTCAGGTTTTTAAATATGTTATGTGTTTACAACCCGATTTCTTGCATAAATATTTACTATAAAGTATTTTGGTTGCATTGAAGATTCATATCAAGCTTCGACCATTGTTGATTGCCATGACAATTAGCTAAATTTTGGCAATTAAATTTGCTATGTAAGTGCTAATTTGGTGACCAGCATTTACTCATCTTGTAGCAAGTTGCAGAATTATAATTATAACTTAATAGTTTTCATGATCTTAACCTTTTAAAATCTTACATTAATATAAAACATTTTCTTGCAACAGGTAAGCCTCTGGATTTGATGGCACGTCGTATATTGGCTGCTGGAAATAAGGAGCTTGCTGATCAAGTTTCTCAGTATTTAGATTGCATCGAGCTTCCTAGAGACTAGCAATTTTTTTTTTTATTTTTGGACAACTTTGTTCTTGTTCATTTTAATTTGCTGTCTTTTGCATTGTCTCGCTTATTGTTTTTTAATGTGTCTGTAACTAATGTTGTCAAGTCATTTGCTTTTATACTGTCCAGCTATTATTTTCACACAAAGTGTCACAGGTTTTGCTTGATGAAAAAAATCAACTTAATTTCTTCTAGGTTGTAATTTAGTACCTCTTCAGCATACATCAATACTTGTATGATGTTTTTAAATTTTGGTATTTATTACTGAAAATGTAAATTTTGCCTAAAAAATAAAAAAGCTGAACCTTTTAATTTTATGTACATGCACTACTCACAGACAAGTTATCACTTCAGTCTAATTTCCTGGAAATTACAGAAAGTCTATCTTGTTCTTGGGACTTAAATGATTAATAGGAAAGAGAAAATGGTGTCTTATGAGCAAGAATGTGTCTTTGGGTAAAAATTAAAATGATTAAAATTAAGTGAGCAAGGGAGAAGAAAATTTGGGTATCTTTTTCAAAAATATCTGTGAGTCATTCTTTTAAAGTCAGAAATTCAGTCAGCTTTATTTACTTATATTAATCATATTATTAATTTTTAAAGATATAACATTATTGGAAGAGTTGTATGCATTTGATGTTCTTAAATTATTAATTTTTAAAGATATAACATTGGAAGAGTTGTATGCATTTGATGTTCTTGCATACAGTGACACTGTAACTTAAATCTCTACAATTATAGAAAAATATTTTAACAAAGTTGATAATACTAAACAAATTGTTTAATATATCAAATTTATTATTTTTTAACTCCTGATTTGTTGCTTTTCCGTATGTAGTTAATGCACCCCTTGCTTCTCTGGTTCTTTAGTTACTCCCCCTGCCCCTAACATCCTGCTACCTTTGTTAACCCTGCTCCATTTCCCGAGGGAAAAGTTCAACACCAGACCCAAGTGTCTTAAATCAGAGGTGTCCGAAATAAGATGAGAGAGTTGCAAAATTGGATGGAGACGTCTGTTGCACAGGTTAAAGCATTAAAGGATGAAATAATTTTTTTTCTGCAAGATGTCACCTTTTCCCCAATAAATTCAGATTTAAACACAAAAGCTTTGATCCGACGACTAACAAAAAAAAAACAGCTGGACGGGAAGATGGATTGGGCGTATAAACAGCGGTTTGTTTTGTAACCATAGTTACAGAAGTTCAAACGGTTCTCTAAAGGAAAGCACATCACTATAAAGTTTTTACTATCATGATACCTCCAAGAACAAAACCAAATACGAAAAATTATTTTTCGTATTTATTTTTCATGAAGCCATGAGTTTCAGAGCGTGGATGGTGGAAACCTACCAGTAGATTCTTCAGTACCTGGGGCGTGTACCTAAAGATATGGAAAAACTCACGTCTAAATTGAAAACCTTACACGCCATAGCCGCAGAACGAGCCAAAAGAATGGCCTTAGTATCTTAATTTCGTTCCCCATCGTGCTGAAATTGGGAAAAACCGAAAACTTTTATGTCTCATAGATTTTAATCATTTATAAGTAAGTAAAGCTGTAAGGAGTCCTCCTTCAGCCTGCAAACCAATGATCACAAGCGATCCAATGGGCCACTTTCAATATATCAAAATTCTAAAATGGCTCCGAGGCTAGGGGGAATAAAACAAAACATATTTCACCTACTCATCCTTACATTTATTTCTACAAACTCACTTTGTAACATAATCACCTGATGAGCCGTATCTACAAAATGGACCCTGGGCGTGACAATGTGTTCTCATGATTAAAAGTGCAATATGATTATCAATAACAGTGCAAAGTATTCACTTTAACAAAAGCTAAGGAAATACAAATAAAAGCAATATATGAAGCATTTTAGAATCATCCACATTACGTTACGCATTCCAGTGTACACTAAAACTTCAAATATTTGTTTTTCTGATAGCGTTCTTTAGAGTCAAAACATTGGGTAATTTTTTAGGGTTTCGTAAGCGAAATCAAAGGGAACTAGAACTGAATTAGCGACTGGGTTTATTCTTGATATTGAACTAGAAAAATGAAGGTTGTGTGATAGCTTTGTGTTCCGTCAAGTGAGAATACGAGTCAAAAATTTAAAGAATCAAAACTTGTATAACCAAGATAGGACGCGTGATGGCCATGATGATAAAAGCCATTGAGGTTCGAGGATAAATCCTGTGAATACCTCAGACCCAACTAAAACTTTATTGAGACGAGTGTGTTTTTTTTTAAGTTGGTACTGTATCATTGTTGTGCCATAAATATGACGGTTCAGAAATCCACTGGTCTTATTTTCATCTCGGTTCTCATTAAGGAGTAATGATGTCCTTTCCAGTGAAACCAGTTCACTCCATTAGCATAGGAGGAGTGATTGCCACGATGATATAAACCATTGAGATTTGAGTGGTGACACCTCTCGTACCACCAGGCTCCTTGGTACTTAATGGCGCAGTTGTGACTTTTATGATTGTCATTATCTTGATCTTTAGTGGTGAACGGCATACCGCGATGTAGAGCAAGAGAGTCACCAGAATTTCCTGACAAAACGAACCGCACTATGAGTATTACGTTTGACCAACAATGAGCAGTTCGTAATTCAAAAGAAATCTTGAAATATCAGATAAGTATAATTTAATGATATGGAGTAAAAGTATTGTTAGTAATATCTATGATTCATGTCGAAGATTCTAGGGATTGAATCACTAAATCTGATAATGCCAATAAATATGTTTGCAAAGGCACTCATCAGGGTTGGATTACTTCGTCAGGCTAACTGCACATGAGCCATCGGTGAATACCTTTGTACTAATCAACTTCCTGTAAGCGCTGTCTAGAATTGCATATCGATGAGCTGAGGTTACGCATTTTTCTTTACTTCCAAAGCCCTTGATGTAAAGACGTTGAGCATATTTACATTACTCAGCCCCCCCCCTACCCCCCTCCCCCTCCTAGAATGACTATAATAGAAGCGACGAAATGACAGTTTTACCTGAATAAGAGCCAAGGATCAGCTTGTACTTGTCTTTCTCACTCATAACACCAAACAAGTTATACTCAGCATATCGAGTATTCCCTTCAAAGTCCTCCAAGTCCACACGTAGCATGCTGTTATTATCTGAGGTCAGCCGGTGAATCTTGTCCAGTCCCAACCAAAATTCACTTTTTAGGTCACCAAAGCCATGTTTGTAGTCGTTCCAGTAGCGGTAGAAATCAACCGAGCCGTTCAATCTTTTCTGGAACACTGTCCACCCTCCACCGGCTTTTGTTTGGTCACAGAATACATCAAAGGCAGGCAAATTATCAGGTTTAATGGTGTACACACCGTCATTTGGTTTGCCCGCGGATTTGTAGATTTCTGCGCAGTTTCTTTTGACTGAAAATCAGTAAAAACAAAAAAACAAACAAAACACCCATTTAAAATGGTTTGGATGTTGAGTGCTTTTTGTTTGCTTTCCTGACTGTTGCTCTGGCTGATAAAACTTAATTCTGAACATTAACTAGGACCATTTCTTTTTCCTTAATATCTACCAGCTATATTCATGTAAAGTTAAATAATAGGCTTTTCCTTTTTAGTTTTACTTTAGTGGTTAATATTCTGTTCTTGAAATCAAGTTTTGGACTCTAGTGAGTAACTCCTCGCGTACTACACGCGAGACTGGCCCACACAATCCAGTCATTTCACCTTCACTGACTTGGCAGGTTTCTCCAGTGAATCTTTCCTGACAGACACAACGAAAACCTTTATAGGTGAATCCAGCTTGACAGATGCCATTGTTTAAGCATGGGCTACTTCTGCATGGATTCTGTTGACAAAACAAAGAAAACTTTTTTGCAGACCTTCCTTATGTCAAGAATAAGATCGCTTTAGCCTTAGAAAATGAAACAATCTCTTCTACCATCTTAGTTTCCTGAGAATGTGAAATGTTACCTCGATTGCAAGATATGTGTAACCCGGATTGTTCACGGGAAGAAATGGAGCATAGTTTTCCCCCGTGACGTTATTCAACTCGCATTTTTGGCTTCCTCCTACAACAGGTCCAATATTGATAGACACACAATTAGGCTCCATCAAACATATTACTTTGCAGCTCCCTTCGTTTGGCACCTCTGCACTTTTGATCGCGTGACTTTTCATGGCCATGTTCGGTATTGGGTCCTTGAATTTGATGTGTCGACTATCGTCGTCTGTGGTAGGCAAAACAAATATATCGTTTAGTTTTCACTCACTCGAGAAAATTTCTTATTTTCACTGATGAAACTATACTGCATTAGGACCCTGACGAATTTCCTAAAAGGTGATTCTCATCTCTTGAAAATTCAACGTAACTGGGAGGCTTTCATTACCAAAAATTAATCTTTGACTGTGAATTAATGAGCGGAAGAAAATATTTAAAAATATATCAAGAATATTTTCATAGCGTTCATCACCTTCCTGCGATATCTGTGAATCCTTTGTTTTAATTCATCATTTTGAGCCAAGTATGTGCATGTGGTGAGGTCTTTTTGAAATTTGACTTTTTTTGTATCTTCTTTTCCATAACAGAAGACATTTTGAATTAGATAAAGCGGGTTGCCTGCTTAAAGATCATTTGCTTTGATCAGCAGGTAGCATGTGCAGTTCGTGTCATGGTTTTGAGGAAACGACATCAGAAAGGAAAAACACAAGAAATTTAAAAAGGGATTTATACTCACCGGTGCAACAGAAGCATGGTGGGAGAATAATTCCAAGGCAGATATAGAGAATAACAATGATCGGTAGAAGAGAAAACTTGAACTGCATCGCTGTAAATAGATTCAAGGTAAATTCAAGGTGAAAAATATGACAGTGAGCGTCCCAAAATATAAACTTTCCCGTTTTCCTGTAAATTTGAAAGTTGACAAATGTTAGGCAGCTGTTTGACTTTATTTGTCAGCTTTGTCCACTTAAAGGGACTCTTAATTAACACAATATTTCGAAGGCAAATCGTTCAGTTATGTTATTGGTCTAAAACACCTTATGCTAACAGACTTGTGTCATCCCTTGCACAAAAAAAACCTAATAGGAATTTCTTTATATTAAATATTCATTTTCGTAGGTGAGTCAACAGCTGCAAAAGGCGCAAAATTGGAGTATTTTTAAATTCTTACTCTATCTTGTAAATTTCATCATATTCTGATAAGTCATAATATTTTATAAAGCTTCGAAGAAGGACGAAATAGAGCACATCACCCTTATCGGAGATGACAGGAGTTTATCAATGTGTTAGAAACAAATTTTTGCAACTTGCTACCGACAAAGATGTCAGATCACTTCTGAAATACAAAATGTTAACAATTTATCCTTTTTTATCTCAAAATGTTCTTCAGTACGATAGAACAGCATTGCACATTATTAATATGAAGATTAACTTTGTAGCAACTTTAAATTGAACAATGTGATAAAATTTTTGTAAAGTACAGAGGACTAAATGTTTTATGGCTCTTTTTACTCATAGTAGTTGAACAGGGTAGTTAGCATTAAACATCACCCGATTTTATCTTAGTTAGACAGGTCACAAGCATTCTATGACTTTCGGATGATATTTGAGAACTTCAACCTAAAAACTTTCAAATTTGTAACAACTTTGACCAGAAGGGTGAGACAGAATGTGAAATATCGTGTGGCTGAATTGACAGAAATTTAATCAAAATTTTTCTTGATCATTTCTGAAATCAATACAGTTGGTCTGAGCAAGAAAGGCTTGGTTTAAGAAATGTAGATAAGTAGCTCACAGAAATATATTTCTTACCTTCTGGGTGAAAAAGTGTTTTTCCTACTTGGTTTTGTTCTTGAGGGTATCAATAATGAAAACTTTATGGTGTCGTGCTTTTCTTCAATTTATAGAACTGTTTGAACTTCTGTAACTATGGTTACAAAACAAAACCACTTTTTTACACGCCACAGTCCTTGTTCCTGTTCAGCTGTTCTAATTGTTGTTAGCCATATGGTCAAAGCTTTTGTGTTTAAATCTAAATGACTGCGAAGTCTCATCATTAGTTCCACTGGATATGACAGTCAATGAAATATTTCTATGAAAATCCAGTAGTATGTTCCGAAATACATAACTAACTCTTATGCAAATTATTTGGTTAAGATACTTTCAGCGAGACATGTAAGAAGTTTTAAAATTACACAACGTGATCCTATTTTCCTTGGTGATATGTGTTGTGATAGATTATGACAGGTTCACGTTTTTCAAGTTGAAAATGAAAATATGAATTCTATAACTAAATCCAGTAGAATGTTTTGAAAACGTTATGCAGATAGTCTAACTGTTAAACAAAGCTGCAAATTATTCGGTCAAAACACTTTCAGCGGGACATGTAAGAAGTTTTAGAACTACACACTGTTGTCCTATTTTCCCTGGAGATAATCTGAGTGTTATATCTTTTAAATTGAAAGTTTATGAAAATATGAATTTTTAGAACTACACAATGTGTCGCGTTTTCCTCCGAAGTTTGTTATGGTGATATATGTAAGGTTATGGTTTTCCAATTTAAAACACGTCTTGCAAAAAATGCTCTCGACAAAATCACTCGAGAAGTTAGACAGAAGCAATAGTTCTGTAAAATAATTAAATAAAAGCAGGTTTTCCACCCTCTGTTTGTACTGCATTACTTCTCTTCTTTCACTCTGTTAGCTGAAAACTTCATTTCTCTTAGACAACCAGGATGAAGAAATGATACCATGGAAATTATTGACATTGACTGAAACCCAAAACAGCAAAACGAAAAGAAACGTGTGAAACCACCGAAATGACCGAAACAAAACCATCCTAACAAAACGAACCTATCGACCAAAACGAAACGACCGATATGACCCAAAAATATTACAAAAAATAACAGTCAATACTCATCCCTACATTTATTTCTACAAACTCACTTTGTAACATAATGACCTGATGAGCCATATCTACAAAATGGACCTTAGGCGTGACAATGTGTTCTTATGATTAAAAGTGCAATATGATTATCAATAACAGCGCAAGGTATTTACTTTAACCAATGCTAAGAAAATACAAATAAAAACAACATATAAAGCATTTTAGAATTTTCGACATTACGTTACTGCATTCCAGTGTACACCAGAACTTTGGGTAATTGTTTGGAGTTTCGTTATAGAAATCAAAGGGAACTAGAACTGAATTAGCGGCTCGGTTTACTCTTCTGATATTGACTTAGAAAAAATGAAGACTGTGTGATCGCTTTGTGTTCCGTTAAGTGAAAAGACAAGTAAAAAATTTGAACAATCAAAACTTGTATAACCGAGATTGTAGGAGCGTAGGAGGCGTGATGGCCATGATGATACAAGCCGTTGAGATTCGAGCATAACTTTTGTGAATACCTCAGACCCACCTTAAATTTTATGGAGACAGGGTCTTTTCAGCCTCTGCCCCCAGGATATAGAATGTCTCACCCATAAACCTTAAACTGAGTTTTCTACTTTCTGTTTTCGGAGAAAAGATTAAAGACGCGTTTTTTCAGAGCTACTTATGATTAGCTGTCAATTTCCAACTACAATAAGGAACTTTTTGCATGTACCGCTACACAGATTAAGTCATTATTATTATTATTATTATTATTATTATTATTATTATTATTATTATTGTTATCACTGTTTAACTGGCTGATTCTACAGAATCAACTATTCCTGTTTTGAAAAAAAACACGCACAAAGAAGATTAAGTAAGAAAACCTGGAGAACATTTCGCTAAGCTCCAATTTTAGAGTGACTATTACATGCTGAAAAGACTTGATGAAGACACTCGTTTCCTTTGTTAAGTTGGTACTGTATCATTGTTGTGCCATAAACATGACAGTTCAGAAATCCACTGGTCTTATTTTCATCTCGGTTCTCTTTACAGAGTAATGATATCCTTTCCAGTGTTTCCAGTTCACTCCATCAGCAAAGGAGGGGTGATTGCCACGATGATATAAACCATTGAGATTTGAGTGGTGACACCTCTCGTACCACCAGGCTCCTTTGAACCTAATGGCGCAGTTGCGACCTCCCTGATTGTCATTATCTTGATCTTTAGTGCTGAACGGCATACCGCGATGTAGAGCAAGAGAGTTACCAGAATTTCCTGACAAAACAATCCGCACTATGAGCATTACGTTTGACCGACAATGAGCAGTTCGTAATTCAAAAGAAACCTTGAAATATCAGATAAGTATAATTTAACCATAATGATATGGAGTAAAAGTATTGTTAGTAATATCTATGATTCATGTCGAAGATTCTAGGGATTGAATCACTCAATATGATGATGCCGATGAATATGTTTGCCGAGGCACTCATCAGAGTTGGATTAGTTAGTCAGGTTAGCTGCATATGATCCACCGGCAAATACCTTTGGACTAATCAACGTCCGGTATGCGTTGTTCAGGATTGCATATCGATGAACTGACATTACTTTTTTGTCTTCCAAAGCTATTGATGTAAAATATGTTAAGCATATTTACATTATTCAGCACTCTCCTCCCCACCCCCCTCCCCCTCTAAGAATGACTAGAATAGAAGCGACGGAATGACAGTTTTACCTGAATAAGAGCCAAGGATCAGCTTGTACTTGTCTTTCTCACTCATAACACCAAACAAGTTATACTCAGCATAACGCGTATTCCCTTCGAAGTCCTCCAAGTCCACACGCAGCATACTGTTATTATCTGAAGTCAGCCGGTGAATCTCGTCCAGTCCCAACCAAAATTCACTTTTCAGGTCACCGAAGCCATGTTTGTAGTCGTTCCAGTCGCGGTAGAAATCAACCGAGCCGTTCAGTCTTTTCTGGAACACTGTCCACCCTCCACCGGCTGTTGTTTGGTCACAGAATACATCAAAGGCAGGCAAATTATCAGGTTTAATGGTGTACACACCGTTAGTTGGTTTACCCGTGGATTTGAAGATTTCTGCGCAGTTTCTTTTGACTGAAAATCAGTAAAAACAAACAAACATAAAAACAAACAGAACTCCCACTTTAGATTTTTTGGATGTTTAGTTCCTTTTTTTTGCTTTCCTGACTGTTGCTCTGGCTGATAAAACTTGATTCTGAACATTTATTAGTATAATTTCTCTTTCCTTAATATCTACCAGCTATATTCATTTAAAGTTACAGTAATAGGCTTTTCCTTTTTAGCTTTACTTCAGTGGTTAATATTTTGTTTTTGAAGTCAATTTTGGTACTTGAGTGAGTAACTCCTCGCGCACTACGAGGGGCTGCCCCACGTAATTTCACCTTCAACTTGGCAGGTTTGTCCACTGAATCTCTCCCGACAGACACAACGAAAACCTTTATAAGTGAATCCAGCTTGACAGGTGCCACTGTTTAAGCATGGGCTGATGCTGCATGGATTCTGTTGACAAACCAAAGTAAACTTTTGTGCAGATCTTTTTTATGTCAAGAATAAGATCACTTTAGCCTCAGAAAATGAAACAATCTCTTCTACCTTCTTACTTTCGTAAGAATGTGAAATGTTACCTCGATTGCAAGATATGTGTAACCCGGATTGTTCACGAGAAGAAATGGAGCATGGTTTTCCTCCGTGGCGTTATTCAACTCGCATTTTTGGTTTCCTCCTGCAACAGGTCCAACATTGATGGACACACAATTAGGCTCCATCAAACACATTATTCTGCAGCTCCCTTCGTTTGGCACCTCTGCACTTTTGATCGCGCGATTTTTCATGGCCATGTTCGGTATTGGGTCCTTGAATTTGATGAGTCGCCTATCGTTGTCTGTGGTAGGCAAAAAAATAAATCGTTTAGTTTGTTCTCACTCGACATAAGTTCTTATTTTCACTGATGAAAAAGGCACATTCAACCACTTTATTTCAAAACTTCACTGACTTTTCGTTTCTTTTATTCCATAATAGAAGACATTTTGAGCTAGATAAAGCGGATTGTCTGCTTAAAGATTATTTGCTTTGATCAGCAGGTAGCATGTGCAGTTCGTGTCATGGTTTTGAGGAAACGACACCAGAAAGATGAAACGAAAGAAATTTGAAAAAGGGATTTATACTCACCGGTGCAACAGATGCATGGTGGGAGAATAATTCCAAGGAAGATATAGAGAATACTAATGATCGGTTGAAGAGAAAACTTGAACTGCATCGCTATAAATAGCAATTATAAATTTTAAGGTAATAAATATGATAGTGATGTTAGGCAGATGTTCGGCATTATTTGCCAGCTTTGTCCACTTAAAGAGACTCTTAATTAGCACAGTATTTCGAAGGCAAATACTTCGTTCAGTTTCGTTATTGGCCTAAAACACGTTGTTATGCTAAGAGGCTTGTGTCATCCCTTGCACAAAAAGAAACCTGGTATGAATTTCTTCATATTAAATATATATTTTCGAAAGTGAATGAACAACTGCAAAAGGTGCAAAAAGAGGAAAATAATAGACCGTTGTTGTTTGTCTGCATTAGAGAATTTTTAAGTTCTTACTCTACCTTGTAAATTTTATCTCATTCTGATAAGCCATAATATTTTATAAAGCTTCGGAGAAGAACGAAATAGAGCGCATCACCCTTATCGGAGGTAACAGGAGTTTATCAATATGTTTATTTTCAGCCTGTTTAACTTTGAACTTGCAGCAGTTAAGTTAAGAGCAAGAAACAGATTTTTGCAGACTTGCTACCGACAGAGGTGTTGAATCACTTCTCAAATACAAACCTTGAACAGTTTGTCCTTATAATTTGCAGCAGTTAAGTTAAGAGCAAGAAACAAATTTTTGTAGACCTGCTACCGACAAAGATGTCAGATCACTTCTGAAATACAAAATGTTAACAATTTATCCTTTCATGTCTTAAAATATTCTTCAGTACAATAGAACAGCATTGCACATTATTAACATGAAGATAAATTTTGTAGCAACTTTAAATTAAACAATGCGATAAAATATATGTAAAGTACAGAGGACTAAATTTTTTATGGCTCGTTTTGCTCATGGTAGTTGAACAGGGTAGTTAGCATTAAACATCACCCAAACATCATTATCTTAGTTAGACAGGTCACAAGCACTCTATGACTTTCGGATGGTATTTGAGAACTTCAACCTAAAAACTTTTAAATTTGTAACAACTTTAACCAGAAGGGTGTGACAGAATGTGAAATATCGTGAGGCTGAATTGACAGAATTTAACACAAAATTTTTCTCGATCATTTCTGAAATCAACGTAATTGGTCTGAACAAGACAGGCTTCGTCTAGGAAATATGGATAAGTAGCTCACAAAGATATGCTTCTTACCCTCTGAGCGAAAAAAGTGTTTTTTGCACTTGATTTTGTTCTTGGGGGTATCAATAGAAAAAACTTTATGGTGTCGTGCTTTCCTTTAATTAATAGACCTGTTTGAACCTCTGTAACTATGGATACAAAACAAAACCTCTGTTTTATACGCCACAGTCCTTCGTCCTGTCCAGCTGTTCTAATTGTTGTTAGTCATCAGGTCAAAGCTTTTGTGTTTAAACCTAAATGAATGCGGAGTCTCATCTTAGTACCACTGGATATGACAGCCAATTAATATTTCTATGAAAATCCAGTATGTTTTGAAAAACATATATCGCAAGTCTAACTCTTAAACAAAGCTGTAAATTACTTGGTTAAAACACTATCAGCGGGACATGTAAGAAGTCTTAGAATTATACAACGTGGTCCTATTTTCCTTGGTGATATGTGTTATGAGAGGTTCACGTTTTTTAAATAAAAAATTTATGAAAATATGAATTTTTAGAACTACACAACGTGTCGCATTTTCCTCCGGAGATAACCACAGTATTATATATAAGGTTATGGTTTTCCGATTTAGAAAGTATCTTGCAAAAAAGGTTCTCCTCAAAATTACTCTTATTTTCCTGGGCAACCAGGATTAAGAAATAATATCATGAAACTAAGATCCGAAACTAAAACCAAAAACAGCAAAATGATAGGAAATAAGCGACATGCAAAACCACCGAAATGACCAACACAAAAAGATTGAAACGAAATGGACCTAACGACCAAAACGAAACGACCGAAACGACCAAAATGGTAGACAAAAAAAATTGATAAAAATAAATGAATCCCAGGGGTGTCAGGCTTCAGTTGTCATATTCATCTCATTTAGATTATGATCTACTCCTAATCTGCCTCACGGGAGTTATCTCTCTATTACCATCAGCTTGGCGTGAGGCGTCGAGGAAACCATATTGAGAAAAAAAATCAATAAAAAACTCACGTACATAGATGTTGTCAATGAATACCGTTATCTGTTTTTTCTTCTCCTTATGCTTTGGTATTCAATTTGGCCGGCGTTTCGTCCTAAAAACTACAAAAAAAACTAAAGTGTTTCGTCCTAAAAACTAAAGTGTCTAATTTAGTTTTAGCTGCTCGCGTGGTGGAGAAAACATAAAGTTTCGTGAGACGGCCATAATAATTTAAAAGCCTTAAATGCGAAAGAATATCTGAAGTGAAATCTACATTTTCTGCGGTCGTTTCGTTTTGGTCGTTTTGCTTATTTCGTTTTGGTCGTTTCGTTTTGGTGTTTCGGGTCTAAGTTCATGCCGAAATTGTAAACGATATCACCATAAATTAAGCATTTTGACTCAATATCTCTCCCCTGACAAGAGTGATCTTACTCGAAAGTGCCTAGAAACTCAGGAAAAATGGCGATAAAATTCAAGGGGTACATGTCGGCTCTAATTTAATATTTTTTTCACCCAGGAAGCCATGGGCCTAAGTAATGATAAAATATACAATGTTAAAGAGGATGTGATATACTGTTACAAGTAAGCGTTGTACGATACTGTACTTCTCATCATGCGCGAAAATCCTTTTTGTGGTAGGGTACTCTTGTTAAAAGAGGCTGTTATTAACGACAAGGTAACTTAGGTCTATCAGCTTAGTTGATAATGCAAATGTCCCCGTTAAGGGTTCCTAACGCTACCATTTCGAACGCCCCTCAACAGAGCTTTATTAATAACATTATTTTCATCGTCGCTCGACATAATTCCTGTGAATACCTTGACCCTCGTGCAAAAAATGGAAAGTAGCTTACAAATATATTTTCTTACCTTCTGACTGACAAAATGTTTGTTGTACTTGATATTGTGTTTGTGTGTGTCAGAAGTGAAAGTCGTGTCTTGTTACCCTCTAAAGAAGTGTTTAAAGTGCTGTAACTATGGTTACAAAACAAAACGGTTTAATGAGAGGTGAAAATAAACGCCACAGACCTTCTTCCTGTTCAGCTGTTCTACTTATTTGTAGTCATCAGATCGTTTCTTTAGTGTTAACTGTGAGTGACTGATTTTCTATATGTAGCATTGGACAAGTATAATAGTCAATGAAATACCTCAATAAAAGTCCAGCAGATGAGTTTTGAAAAAGTCAGCAAATCTAACTCTAAAACAAAGCTGCAAATGATGAAATGTGATCAGCAATTGTAGGAACCTAAACACAGTGAGACAAAGTCTCGAGCGAAATTTGAAACAAGCCTATAACGTCATAGTCAACTCATTAATTTTCACGTAATTACATTGGCTACTTTACAAAAAACATTCTTTTTGTAAAGTCTGGTAAAATATTAAAAGGTGGTCGCAACTGCGCATCCGCATCAGATAAGTATTTGCTTTTTACGAGCGGTTTCGCGTGATATGAAAATTAAGAGGAGGGTATGTTACAAAATAAATAAACCCCTTTCTGACTTGTTGGTATTTCGGCTGATAAGGCTTAAAGACTGTCCTAAAAACTTCACATTTTCCCTCGAAGTTTTGCTTCTGGGCCAAATGTTTCTAATTTTTGGACAACATTTCAGCGGTGGACATCATGAGCCGATTTACCAGCCGCCCGAATGCGTTTATTTACAAATCAATTGTATCTCAAAACAAGCGGAATGTCAGAGCCGTTCAAAAATCTTCAAACGATTATAGTTGTATAGAAATCGGCTATCAAAGGATACGGTCATGTTCTAAACATTTAAACCACAAAAAATACCATATAAGGGGTCTTTCTTTTTCTAATAGATTAAAGTGAGGGTTTTAAATACCCCTGAAAATATCAATGGCTAAAAAAGTGGTGTCGTGCCATCGTTAATAAAACTATTTTAAGTGCTGTAACCATGGTTACAAAACAGAAAACGTTTAATAAGCGATGAACAGAAGCGCTTTAGTTTTTCTTCCTAATCAGTCATTCAAATTGTTGTTATTCATCAGCTCATGGTTTCGGTCTTTTAAATAGTGCCGGAAAGTCAAACTTTATGAAAAAGCCACAACTGATTAGATTTGGATGATAATTGTTGAAACACAAACACAGTAGAATTGACAATAGAAAACCTTAATATATTCAGTTCAAGATCGTGCTTGCTTAGAATTTTTTAGCTTTTTTAGCAGTTGGCTTGCATCGAAGTATTTGAGGAATTTTCAAAAATTTACCTTCGATTGGTTTTTCAAATTGATCGTGGAAGTACAATTAAGAGAATATTGATATTCTCTTGTAGAAGTATTATGAATAGTAGTGGTAGAAGTAGTAATTAATGGTATTAGTACAGGTAGTATCTCAAAAAGTCTTATTTGAACAACTAAAAAAAAAATGATCTTATGGTGGACAGCAGTACAATTACATCCACCCACGCTCCTTCATACAAAGACAGACAAAAATTTGAAATTCAAATTCTAATCCCCTGCCAAATTTTTGATCAACGGTGTGGTTGACTAAAGTGCAAAAATGAAAATAATTATGAAAAGTTTTCAGATTCTTGGTAAGTAATCTTGCAAGTAGCTTTATATATTTCCTTGGACGAGAGCAGGGTAGTTAGCATTAAACATCACCCGATTTTATCTTAGTTAGACTGGTCGCAAGCATTCTATGATTTTCGAATGGCAATTGAGAACTTCAAATTAGAAAAAAAAGTTTGTAACAACTCTGAGCAGAAGGATGTGACAAAATGTGAAATATTGTGCGGCTTCATTTCTGCAATCAGCGCCATTGGTCTGGTCTAGCTGCCTAACATTTCCTTGTAAATTAGTTGTAAGAATTTGGTGTTAGATCAAGATAAAAACTTCTACCTGATACAACTGAATATTCTCATTACCTGTTTTCTGGATAGTAAATGGATATTGTAGGGAGAAATTACATGTGAATCACTTCCGTGAGTTAAAGGGTTAAGTCCTCTGGTTTGTATGTTACGTAATATGCAGGTTTTTATCATTTCCTTGTTGTTGCATATTATGTTCAGAAGGGAGGTGAAACCCCAACCAATTGACACACCTATTTGTTTGTTTGAGGTTTTGCAGAGGTTTTTTTTTTCAGCCTTTTTGAACTGTATATTTTTTCTTCTTTTATTGCACACTGAAGAAGGACTTTTTGTTTAAAGTGCTATAGATACACTTTCATTTCTGTTATCAGTAGGTAAAGCACTGGTCAGAGAAACTCGGTTGGTATAATGAGTTACTGGTATAAATTTTGACTCTATATTATTAATAACTGTAGTTTGTCATGATTTTATAATCATATATTGGTAACACATTCTAAATAATAATAATGAAATAAAAAATTGTTACGGCTTTTTTTCAAATCATTCAGTTGTGTACTTGACATAACTGTTAATAGCTGAAAATTTCCTATCTAAATTATCCATTTCTTTTTAGCAAACCGTTTTCTTGCTTATTTTTTTCAACATTTTCTAATAAAGTATAATAATAAGAAAATATTTTGATAATCTATCATAAAATGACGTCACTTCCGACGTGAACCATGACATAGCAGCTGCATGAAGCAATTCTTGTTCAGGTGAGGAATTTGGAAGCAGGCTGGTAACAGAACACCAGAGGAAGAGTATTGCAGTATTCTGGTTCATAAGGAAACCAGTTTACTGTCTGGGCTTCATCAACTGAATAAGACTAGCAGTACGCGGTCAAAAAAATTGTGATTCGCATCAGATGTGACAACATCCTGTGATAAACAGATATTTTGTTATCAACATTGAAGCATCAAAATTTTGCAAGACTTTTACTTCACAGGTCAGCCAATTTTTTTTTGTTTTTTTTAAACTGATGTATATGACTTTCTCATTGAACAACAGCATTTTAAAAACAGACTGAGGAAAAAGAAATTTTCAACTTTCAATTCCTGCCGGATACTCTTTATTTTACTGATTTTTATATCATAAAAGGGCAATACCTTAATACCCAACCCGACTGTCACATCAAGAGAATGGAGCAGGAGCCTTGCACTTACCCCATGCCCATTCTGATTTCCTTAGCTTTTTTAATTGGCTATTAAAATAAAGACTGATAAGGGACCTTTTTTCCAGCTGGGTCCAGAAAAACCCTCAAATCTGTAAATATTAAAGCTGAAAAATTTTCTTGCTACACCATGTTAGAATAATAGATATTTCAGAACTTTAATTTTCAACTGAATAAATATTTATATTATTTTCTTTACGCTGCGGTGCCAATCTATGTAAAGTCTTCTTCCCAGCTATTCTTTAAGATGTCACGCGAGGCTCCCTGGGTGTTGCATGACATTCCAAACCACTGCAAAGGAGATTAACCCAGACATGAACTAAGGTGCCTCTTCACTTCCTTCAAAAAATGCACCTAACACTGAGAATCTCTTGCAAGTGCAAGCACCTTGCAAGTGCAAGCACCTCCTGCAAGTGTAAGCAGCGGTGAAAGTCTTCTCCACATCTTCATCATTCAAATCCTCATTACTTTCATAATTCAGTTCTTGGGAATTTTCTATTAGCATATCTCTAGTTCTAAATAATTCTTCAGGTATATATGTCAGTCTTAAAGGTGAGCTACAATGAATTTCTCCAATATCAATTGGATGAGCTTCTGTGTTGAATATGTAACCTGCAGAGCCAGGATTACATGAAGGTGATTGTTTTGCTTTGATTTGTTGATCCACAGAGCCATTGCTCTGGTGAATGAAATTGTGTTCATCAAATAAAAGATATAAGTAATTGGTTGTCTCAGCTAAGAAAAAAGACTCCACTCTCTCCTCTTGCTCAAGCGTTTTCACATCTTTTATCTAAAAAAATTAGTATGAAACCCAATTAGCAGGGAGAAATCCTTTGATAAAGTATCCTCTTTAACACTTTACACATAAAAATCACTGTAGCCATACTCTATAATTCCTTCCATTTTTCCTGGAAGTAAAATAAAATTCTCAAAAATATTATATTATACCTAGTATATGCTAATAAGTAAAACCTAAACTATCTTTGAAATGTAGCCCTTAAGAACGTCAAACTCTTGCACAAAATTGCAAATAACTTAGCTTGGTAATTGGGCGATCAAAACATCACAACGCGTGAGCAACTGTTTAAGCGAAATATGTAATGTCCAATTAACTACAAATAGTTGCATCTTTAAACACAGAGTTGAGAGAAACAAAATAAGAATACTATTTGATTATTTTCTGTTCGAATATACTCATTCTTACATTTTGTATATTAACGAAGTAATATAGCATAATGCACTATATGAGCCCTTTTGTCTACTTAAGTGACGTTTAGTATTCATGAATAACAGAGCGATACGTAATCGTAGGTAATCATATAATACGCAGAAATTATACAACATTGATTGCAAATGAGGGGAAGTCTTCGAAGCTACAGAGCCTTTGGGGGGGATAGACAAATTCAAAATCCTTTGATCCCTCCCTCCTGCGATAAATAATGACGACCCCTTACTCTTCTTAAAGTCTTCTTGAAAGAATAACAGCTGTGTACTAACTAAATCGTTTAGTGTTTCGTGAAGCTGGTGAAAATATAAAACAAATCTTTCAAAGACTAAAATTTTATTTTTTAGGTGTATAGCAAGGGGGATTCATCCATGCCTCAATATAAAAAAATATACAAGATAAAAATCCCATCGAAACAAAAAGAGAACAATCTACACAGCCTTAGAAAGTTCAACTAACGTTCACTAAGCCGGCAAACCCATCAATGTTTATTTTAGCGCGGAACAAGCTTGATCAAGTCATTAGTTTTTGCTAAGTAGGTACTTAATCACAATTGTGACATAAATATGACAGTTCAGAACTCCATAATCTTTCTAGCCTTTCCAGTTTACACCATCAGCATAGGAGGACTGATTGCTGTGACGATACCATCCATTGAGATTTGACGCATGACACGCGCTGTACCACCAGGCTCCTTTGAACATTTCTGTGATGACCATTATCATGATCTCTAGTGGTGACTGGCCGATCATGAGGGAGAGAGGAACTAGTGTTTCCTAAAAAACAAACTTGGAATTAACGGTAATAAAAATAATAATAAATTTAAATTCTCTTAACCCTTATCAAATCATTTGCCGAGATATTTATCGCACTTGAATTGTTCCGTCGGGCTAACAGGACAAGATCCGTCGGCGAACACTTTCAGATTTAATCAATGTCTAGTCTGCGCTGTCTAAGGTTATTGTATTTCGGTAGGCTTAGCTTATCATTTTTTTTTTCCATCTTTGGAACCTATTGCTGTAAAAGAATTGAAGCTTCTTTACTTTAATTTACGCTCTCCTTCCCCGTAATAATAAAAAGGAAAAGTACCGTTATCAGCCTGCACTTGTCATTCTCACTCTTGACATCAAACGTGTTATACTCAGCATAAGCTGTGTTCTCTTCAAAGTCTTCCAAATCCACACGCAGCATGTTCTTACTTTCTGAGATCACTCGATGATTCTTGTCCAGTCTCAACCAAAATTCACTTTTCAGGTCATCGAAGCCAAAAGCTACTTATGGAAGCTACAGCAAAGAATGGTTTACCATCTGCAGCAGGAATCATTGAATTCAAGGTCACTGCTACTAAACTAAGGTAAGTCTCCTTTAAACTTAATAGGTAAATATAGTAAGGAGATAGGTGATGAGGAAAAAGAAGATTCTGTTATTTATTTTAATCAATCGGTAAGAGACACAATGGCATAAATTATTTTTACCCTGGACTCTGGATCAAAAGGACAGTGGCCTAATCAAGTCAGTGCGCTGGACTCCAGTGAACTGATCGCATGACTTTATAGTGTTATGACCGGTTTTAATGTCTTTCAAATTAAAATTTCATGAAAATATGAATTTTTGAACGACGCAATGTGTCGCATTTTTCCTCCGGAGTTAGCAACGGTGATATATATAAGGTTATGGCTTTCCATTTTAGAATGTATCATGCAAAAAATGTTCCCCGCAAAATTACTCAATAAGTTAGACAGAAGCACAGGAATGTAAAATAATTTTTCCCTGAAGATTTCGAGCGGCTTTTCGCAGTGTTGAAAAGGGTCATTTCATTCACGCTGAATTTTGAGGCCGGAAACCTTTTTTTCTCTAGGAACACTGCGTGAAATAATCCGAATACGGTCCCTTATGTAGTTCTTATACAGTCAGTACACAAAGTCGGGTACGGAATCTATAAGGAGGTGTCGTGATGAATAAGGTACTGTTTAAGGATCAGTATACGTCAGGCTATGCCAAGAAAATAGCAGGATCTTATACACTTGTAGCAGGATTTCTTATACGCTAGTACTCGTTTCAGTATACATGTTGTATACTGAAGGAGTTATGAGGTATACTGATGTTGTGTGGAACCCGTTCTTTTCGTAGATCTTTCTTATTTTTCAATTTTATTTCATCCGTTATTTTTCCAAGGGCAGTCCTCCGTAAGTGCTCGTGATACTTTTTGGCAGTTCCTGAACAAAACAAAAAAGGCTTTAATTTCAAAATTGCGTGATTGGGGCCTGATTATCTGTTATGGACAATAAATCTTGCTTGCAGTGGTGTCCTCTAGTTTTAAATTGCTCATATAGTAAAGTTACGTTGTACAGCAGCTTTATCAAATCCACCTCGGTGGCCTTGGCGGCAAAGTTCATCAACAATCAGCTGAGTTACCTTTGTGTTGTGAGGGCTGGTGACCCTGATATTTGTTAATTCACGCAGTGGAAAGCAGTTTCTAGGCTCTGTCTCCATCGTGGACTGCATTACCTCTCGTCTTTACTGTGTTACCTGAAAACCTCATTTCTCTCAGGCAACCAGGATGAAGAAATGATACAGCAAAACGAAACGAAACGTGCGAAACTACCGAAATGAGAAAGCAAAACGATCGAAACAAAACGAACCTAACGACCAAAACGAACGACCGATATGACCCAAAAATATACATAAAATAACACGGGGGCGGATCTAGGGGAGGCCACATAAAGAACAGTAGTCTATGGTCAAAGGTGAAGACAATCTTTGAATCGTACGTCCTCGATGTGAGAATAACGTAATTTTGTTTTCCAAATAACTGGCAAATTCTTCCCAGTGCTATCACCTGGGGTAAGATTTCTTGTCGTTCTCATCATATAATACATAGAATTTTTGTGCTTCGCAGAACGAGTTTTATTTAATGGGTAGTCCGCCAGTTCGAACGACATTTCAACCTTCCCTGTCCTTAAAGTGTTCTGACTTCCGGCTCTCTATTACGACTCTACTTCCAGTTATAGTACTTCCAATTTTGGATGATACTGCTACATCACGTCCAACCATACGTTTTACGACTGGCATCTGATAGTTTTTAAACAAACTCAAACAAAAGAGCCAGCTCTTAGGCTAAACAAACAGTAGTAAGAGGTCTTATACGCGAAGAGACGCCGCCGCCAAGCGGCTTTCACTGAATCCGTGCTGACACTTAAGAATGACAACCATTTCATTTCTCCTTACATTTTTATCCCTGAATCAAACATTAAAGTCATGAGAAGAAAGGAAATGACTACCAGCTGAAGAAGCTCTTGATCGTAAAACAAATTCTCCCTGCCATCAGCATAGGAAATGTTTCGAGAGCAGTATGGGGAATAATCATCCTCATGTTAGGGTGTAAAGGGTGAAACGAAGGTGAATCGTTTGAGCCTGCCACTGACAAATTTCAAGTTGTTTTCACCAGAGACATGAATTTCAGAGAGTGAATGATGGAAACCCACCTGCAGATTCCTCAGTAGTTGGGGCGTGCACGTAAAGATATGGACTAACTAACGTCTAAGTTAAAAACTTTACACGAGTTGGGCGCCATAGCCGCAGAGTGAGGCAAAAGAACGGTTTCGGTTTCTTGATTTCGTTTCCCCAGCGCATTGAAATTGTGAAAAACCGAAAACTTTTATGTATCATAGATTTTAATCATTTATAAGTAAACAAAGCTGTAAGGAGTCCTCCTTCAGCCTGCAAACCAATGATCACAAGCGATCCAATGGGCCACTTTCGATACATCAAAATTCTAAAATGGCTCCGAGGCTCGGGGGAATAGAACAAAACAAATTTAACCTACTCATCCTTACATTTGGTATTCCTACAAACTCAGTTTGTTACATAATCACCTGATGAGCCATATCTTTGGCGTGACAATGTGTTCTTATGATTAAAAGTGCAATATGTTTATCAATAGCAGTGCAGGGTATTTACTCTAACAAAAGCTAACAAAATACAAATAAAAGCAATAAACAAAGCATTTTAGACGTGAATGAAAGTGATCCTCGCAGCGGTATCGCAGAGGTCATGGGTTCAAATCCCGTACAGGCCTGAATTTTTTTCAGGCCTTATTTTCACTACTGCCTAAGTAGTGCACATCACTGCGAGGATCACTTTTATTCACGTCTTTATCCGCAGTTCAAATATATGACTTTCATATATTCTTAACCGTCCAAAGCATTTTAGAATCATCCACATTACGTTACCGCATTCCAGTGTACACTAGAGCTTGAAATATTTGTTTTCCTGATAGCATTCTTCAGAGTCAAAACATTGGGTATTTGTTTGGGATTTCGTTACAGAAATCAAAGAGAACTAGAACTGAATTAGCGACTGGGTTTGCTCTTCTAATCTTGGCTTGGAAAAAATGAATGCTGGGTGATAGCTTTGTGTTCCGTCAACTGAAAATACGAGTCAAAAATTTAAACAATCAAAACTTGTATAACCCAGATTGTAGGAGCATAGGAAGCGTGATGGCCATGATCATACAAGCCATTGAGATTCGAGGATGACTCTTGTGAGTACCTCAGACCCACCTAAAATTTATGGAGACAGGGTCTTTTCAGCCGCTGCCCCCAGGCTATAAAATGTCTCACCCATAAACATTCAATTGAGTCCATTAGTTTAAGTTTTTTGAGAAAAGATTAAAGACGCATTTTTTCAGAGCTATTTATGATTAACTGTCAATTTCCAACTATGAAAAGGAGCTTTTACATGTATCATTATGTAGATTAAGTCATTATTACTATTATGATTATGATAATGATTATGATTGTGATTATTATTATTATTATTATTATTATAATTATCGGTTAACTGGCCGATTCTACAGAATCAACTATTCCTATTTTCAAAAACACGTAGAAAGATTAAGCAAGAAAAACCTGAACAACATTTCGCTAAGCTTCAATTTAAGAGTGATTATTACATGCTGAATAGACTTGATCGAGACACTGGTGTTTTTTATTAAAGTTGGTACTGTATCACTGTTGTGCCATAAACATGACAGTTCAGAAATCTACTGGTCTTATTTTCATCTCGGTTCTCTTGAGGGAGTAATAATATCCTTTCCAGTGAAACCAGTTCACTCCATTAGCAAAGGAGGAGTGATTGCCACGAAGATATAAACCATTGAGATTTGATCGGTGACAATCATCGTACCACCAGGCTCCTTCGTACTGAATGGCACAGTTGTGATCTCCCTTATTGTCATTATCTTGATCTTTAGTGGTGAATGGCATACCGCGATGATAAGCAAGAGAGCCACCAGAATTTCCTGACAAAACGAGCCGCTTTATGAGTAATACGTTTGACCAACAACGAGCTGTTCGTAATTCAAAAGAAATCTTGAAATATCGGATAAGTATAATTCGACAATAACAAAATGGAGTAAAAGTATTCTTAGTAATATCTATGATTCATGTCGAAGATTCTAGGGATTGAATCGCTAACTGTGATAATGCTAATAAATATTTTACCGAGGCATTCATCAGAGTTAAACTTGTCCGTCAGGTTAACTGCGCATGATCCACCGGCGAATACCTTTGGACTTATCAACGTCCGGTTTGCGCTGTCCAGGATCGCACATCGATGAGCTGAGCTTACGCACTCTTTCGTTCTCCAAAATAAAAAATACGCTAAGCATATTTACATTACTCAGCACTCTCCTCCCCCTCCCCCCACCCCCCCCTCTTAGAATGACTAGAATAGAAGCGACGGAATAACAGTTCTACCTGAATAAGAACCAAGGAGCAGTTTGTACTTGTCTTTCTCACTCATAACACCAAACATGTTATACTCAGCATATCGAGTGTTCCCTTCAAAGTCTTCCAAGTCCACACGCAGCATGCTGTTATTATCTGAGATCAGCCGGTGAATCTTGTCTAGTCCCAACCAAAATTCACTTTTCAGGTCACCAAAACCACGTTTGTAGTCATTCCAGTAGCGGTAGAAATCAACCGAGCCGTTCAGTCTTTTCTGGAACACCGCCCACCCACCACCGGCTGTTGTTTGGTCACAGAATACATCAAAGGCAGGCAAATTATCAGGTTTGATGGTGTACACGCCGTCCCTTCGTTTACCCGAATTGTAGATTTCTGCACAGTTCCTTTTGACTAAAAATCAGAAAATAGAAATAAACAAAAAAACAAACAAAACGCCCACTTCAAATTGATTGGATGTTGAGTGCTTTTTGTTGCTTTCCTGACTGTTGCTCTGACTGATAAAACTTAATTCTGTACATTAACTAGTACCATTTCTTTTTCCTTAATATTTACCAGCTACATTAATGTAAAGTAACAATAATAGGATTTTCTTTTTTAGCTTTACTTCAGAGGTTAATATTTTGTTCATGAAGTCAAGTTTGGGGCTCAAGTGAGTAACTCCTCGCGTACTAAACGAGAGACTAGCCTACACAATCCAGCAATTTCACCTTCAACTTGGCAGGTTTCTCCAGTGAATCTTTCCCGAAAGACACAATGAAAACCTTTGTAGGTGAATCCAGCTTGACAGGTGCCACTGTTTACGCATGGGCTGCTGCTGCATGGATTCTGTTGACAAAACAAGGTAAACTATTGTGCAGATCTTCCTTATGTCAAGAATAAGATCACTTTAGCCTGATAAAATGAAACAATCTCTTCTACCACCTAAAATTCGTAAGAATGTGAAATGTTACCTCGATTGCAAGATATGTGTAACTCAGATTGTTCACGAGAAGAAATGGAGCATTTTCCTCCGTGGCGTTATTCAACTCGCATTTTTGGTTTCCTCCTACAACAGGTCCAACATTGATGGACACACAATTAGGCTCCATCAAACATATTATTTTGCAGCTCCCTTCGTTTGGCACCTCTGAAATTTTGATCGCGTGATTTTTCATGGCCATATTCGGTATTGGGTCCTTGAATTTGATGTGTCGCCTATTGTCGTCTGTGGTAGGCAAAACAAATACATCATTTAGTTTCCACTCACTCCAGATAATTTCTTATTTTCATCGATGAAAAAGGCACATTAAACAACTTTATTTCAAAACTTTACAGCATGAGAACCCTGACGAGTTTTCCCTAAAAGTGATTCTCATCTCTTGAAAATTCAACGTAACTGGGAGGCTTTCATTACCAAAAATTAATCTTTGATTGTGAATTCATGAGCGGAAAGAAAATGTTAAAAAAATATGAAGAATAATTTCATAGCGTTCATTAACGCACCACTATATCTATGAATTGTTTGTTCTAATTCATCATTTGAGCCTTTTTTAAGAATTTTACTTTTTTGTATCTCTATTCCATATTAAAATAAAGTTCGGATATAACGCGCGCTGTCATTGGTTAAAAGAGTGTGCTCTATGAGAGTATAGAGCATAGAGCTGAGCTTAAGCTGTCGCACCATCTGCCAAATTGGACAATGTCCGACCTTTTCCAGGACTTTTCTCTAGCCTTTTTTTTTTTGTTAACTGAAAGTGATATTTCGAAACAAGCGAGCCGGCATGTAGCAACAGAACAAACAAACAAAGGTTTATAAACATGTTAGGCGCCGTAATTGACGTTATTATAACGTGAGCAGAGACGAAAATCCTCAAAGTGAAAACGAAATGAACAGTCCGAGTTTTGAAGGTTTTCACACTTAGTTAGATTGCAAGCGAATAGTAATAAAAATCAAACACAGCTAACACTCGTATAGTATATAAAGTTCGAGTTTAAAAGCAAAACAGAACAAAACAGGAATGATAAAAAATATAACCAAAGTGGCATAACTGTTATAATTCATACCGTAGTAATCATGACGGTGTCAGAGAGACTGCGAGCGAGCGACTGCGCTAACGTGGCTAGCTCGGAGATCGCAAGTGAAGCAAGCCTCAGAAATTACATCGACCGCCCTTCGCGTTAACAGTGAGCTTGCTCTGACGTCCTTTCCGGTGTGTTGAGTGGTGAAGGCCACATCAGTCACTGCAACCGAGTTTTGCGGCTCAGTCGATCATCTCGAGCAATCTTCCAGTTCCGGTGAATTCGTCTCTCGTTCATTCATAAAATTCGCCAGTTTGTTTACTATTTATCATGTGAAAAAACGTGCGTGTTTTTGTGAGCCACAATTCAGCCGGATTTCACGGAACATTTCACCTCCACTTAGAGACTAAAACACTTCTGGCAAAAGTGTGAGATTCGACCTGCCAAACTATTTAAGTTTGTAAACAATTGTAGAATGTGAACTTTGATGGTTTGACATTTCTGACAGCTTTAGTCTTGTACAGCCAATCAGATATTTGAACTGTTATAACAACGATTCTAATTGGTTTATTGTACTACGTCTCGTGTTTCTCCCTACACTTCTTTTTCGTGCTCGAACCGCTTCGTGTGTGCTTTACAACAGAACAGGGCACAGAAAAGGCAAACATGCGAAACATGCAAAACCACCAGAGTGACCAAAACAGAACGATCGAATTGAAGCGAACCTAACGACCAAAACGAAACGACCGAAACGACCAAAGTAGTATACAAAAAAAAATAATAAAACTAAAATGAATGCCCAGGGGTTTCAGGCGTCAGGCGCCATATTCATCTCGTTTAGATTATGGTCTACTCCTAATCTATCTCACGGGGAAATTCAGTTATCTCTCTATTACCATCAGCTGGGCGTGAGGCGTCGAGAAAACCATATTGAAAAAAAAATCACCAAAAAAACTCAAGTACATAGATGTTGTCATTGAAACCGTTATCTGTTTCTTCCTCTCCTTATGCTTTGGTATTCAATTTGGCCGGCGTTTCTTCCTGAAAACTACATATAAGTGTCAAATTTTATTTTCAGCTGCTCGTGTGGTGGAGAAAAAAATAAAGTTTCGTGAGACGGCCATAACATTTAAAATTATTACATGCGAGAGATTATCCGAAGTAAAATCTACATTTTCTACGGTCGTTTCGTTTCACTTGTTTCGTTTTGGTCGTTTCGTTTCACTTGTTTCGTTTTGGTCGTTTCGTTTTGCAGTTTCGGGTCTCAGTACATGCCGAAATTATAAACGATATTACCACAAATTAAACATTTTTACTTAATATCTGTCCGCTGACAAAACTGGTCTTACTAGAAAGTGCCCAGAAACTTAGGAAAAATGGCGATAAAATGCAATGGTTACATGTCGACTTTGAGGTTTTTTTTACCCAGTAAGCCATAGGCCTGCGTAATGAGAAAATGTACAATGTTACAGAGAATGTGATATACTGTTACAAGTAAGTGTTGTACGATACTTCTCATCGTGCGCAAAAACCTTTTATAACATAGCTAGTAAATTTGTGTAATCAAATTCAATTGCGCGAGCGTGCTTCATATTCCTATTGTGCACGCTCATGACGTCAGCAAAAAAACCCTCGCGGAAAAAAAATTTTCCATCGGGTTGAAAATGTTATAAAACAATTGGTTCATACATCAGCTGTGCGTTCATCGAGATATGAAGCACTTGGGAAGTTTGGAGAGCACGAAAGATGCGTAAGATTTGCTCGAGGCGTAGCCGAGAGCAACTCTAGCTTCTTGAGCCAATTGAACTAATTGTTAAATTTGCAATAGGGTACTCTTGTTAAAAGGAGTTGTTATTAACCACAAGATAACTTAGTTCTACTAACTGAGTTGACTAAGGCTAACGTTTCGAACACCCCTCAACAGAGCTTTATAAATAACATTATTTTCATCGACGCTCGACTTAAATCCTGTGAATACTTTGACTCTCGTGCAAACAATGGAAAGTAGCTTACAAATATATTTTCTTACCTTCTGACTGACAAAATGTTTGTCGTACTTGATATTGTGTTTGGGTGTGTCAGAAGGGAAAGTCGTGTCTTGTTGCCCTCTAGAGAAGTATTTGAAGTGCTGTAACTATGGTTGCAAAACAGAACGGTTTAATGAGTGGTGAACATAAACACCACAGACCTTCTTCCTGTTCAGCTGTTCTTCTTATTTGTAGTCATCAGATCATTGCTTTTGTGTTAACTGTGGGTGACTGGTTTTCTCCAAGTAATATTGGACAAGTATAATAGTCAATGAAATACCTCAATAAAAGTCCAGCATAGGACTTTTGAAAACTGAGTCAGCAAGTCTAACTCTAAAACAAAGCTGCAAATGATGAAATGTGATCAGAAATTGGAAGAACCCGAACACAATGAGACAAAGTCTCGAGCAAAAATTATAAACAAGCCTATAACGTTATACTCAACCCATTAAGTGGCGATCTCTGTAAGAGCGGTCCAAGGTATTTCGCATCGGAAAAAAGTTTTCCCTCAAACTTTGCCTGATAAACTATCTTTGGTTGCAGGTAAATAAAACCACAGCAGTTTCTGGAAATACGTCAAAATAAAATTTTTAGAGCTCTAAAAAGTCAAAGCTGCTAAAGGCCCTTTTTTGACCTCTTGCGACATCGAAAATTTCAAAAGTTGAATACCCTGGTCTTCGTATCACACGCCATGCAGCAAAAAATGTTTTGTATTTTTAAACTGTGTGATATTTTACGTGAATAAAAAGTATATCAATTTTGATATTTGTTTATTCAGGGTTCGTCATAATTACTGGGATACCTGTGGTAGCCCAGTCATAAAATGCCTTTGTTTTTTTATCGTCTTTTTTTTTTGTTTTTTTTTGTTTTTTGTTTTTTTCCTCCGCCACAAAATGGAAAAATTGCGCAATAGTACCCAGAGGTCATTGGGCCCTCAACACTATGACAACTAACTGTGATCCAATGAGGTGTTCACATGCTGATCACGCGTGCTATCTTGATGATGATTGACGTTGTCATTCACGGACAGGGCCGGGTCACATGACGAACACGAGATTTTTGCCCATAAAACTATTTTGTCAGTCGTTTTGTATTTCAACGTAATTGGATTACGATCATCTGGAGCATTATGGGGCAAACGCTCAAAATACTTATAGACGCATACACAAGTCGTATTGTTCGCGGCCAATCCACACAAAAAGATGTTATTGAGCGGTAATTTTGGATCGGACAGAATCGCGAACGCTTGAAAGCCATGAAAGTATTGAATGCCTTGTATGTCTTGTATGCCAAGTACGCCAATGTCTTCGTTGAAAACGTAAACTCGTTGTAAAAAGCAAAATCTGAAATCTGAAATCTGAAACCAAACTGCATATACTCTATGCAATCTATTGAATAACACTACTACCGTGAGACTAAAGAACAAAATTCAAATGGATGCAAACTGCTAGTGAAGAAAGACGCCATGTTGGATTCACTTGATGCCAGGGAACGAAGCTACGATAACGTTGCGAATGGTATTAATTTCACGATCAGAAAGGTGAATCTTATGTTTGTTTTTATTGTAGTTGTATGGATATTCTTTTTTAATAAATACATGATCCAAAATCCCGTGTTTTTTGTGTATAATGTTATTATGTCAACTATTGTTTACGCAATTGTCTTGTCACAGGCGACCCAAGGTCACGTCTCGAGAAAGAGCCAACGATTAATTCACGAACGCGTTACGCGTTGTGTGACTCAGAGTAAGTTATGCTAGGAAACGTTGAAAATTTGAACACGTTATTAGGAATAGTATAGGGAACGAAATATGGTCGATTTACAACGATAAATATTTCGAAATGTGAAGATTTTTCTCGAAAAATCAATAAAACTTACTCATACCCTGTGTGTCCGTTGTAGTTTCTGGCGATTGTTGCCCTTTTAAGCTTGCTTTACCATCACTATCATTCACGTCATCTACTTTTATTACATTGGTAAAATCTGTACAGACATCACACCAACCATGTTGAAGGCTTGAAATTATATTACGATCGATTTTCATCAAGAAATGGGCCAGGAATTTTCCACAATAGTGCAAATAATCGTGAAGGCTGATCGCGGAAAAGCGATTACGTGACGCTCGGTAAGCTGTAAGATGACATGTTATTATATACCAGACGTAAAAACTCTTCAGATTCTCAGTCTGCATTTTTTACCCACTCTGCAGTCTATATTTTGTATCCGGTCTGCAGTCTGCTGTCTACATTTTGTACTAACAGGTATCCGTGGCACCAATACAGTTTATCTTTGGTTACATTTATTCGCACAACACACATAATCTACCACAAAATACCTGTGTGTGAGGTAATTCGACATTTTCATTCTTTCCCGAGTTAATAATCTTCTTTCCTTTTGTAAGAATGTAGACCACTTACAATGTTTCAAGTAATCCACCCACCCTACAAAAAATTACTCTTGCATGCATAGCATGCCTATGTTTTGAGACAGGTGTATGCCCTTGGCCAGACTTGAGCTCACTATTTCAGTATACTAGTCCGACACGCGTAGTATCACTACACTTGATTCCAAGGATCCAGTACCATCCAGGTATCCCAGTTACCCTGCTCACAGGGTCTAGTTTATTTAAAAACACTCGTTAGACAGCTTTCTGAAATTGGTCAAAAGTACTCTTTCCTTCTTGGTTGATATTGCTCAAGTCCAGACCAGACCATTGAAAACTCCGCTTGATTTCTTCTAATAAGATGTTTGGCTGCAGAAAAATATAAAAAAATCTTGCACTTATTAATTTTGTTCGCTGCGGTGACATCAAACTTTCAGCGATTTTGCTAGCGTGACAGCCGATTATGCAAATTATTTCATTGAACAAACTCCAACCGTTTTATATAAGTAGCTCAATAAATCTTAGATTTTAACCATTTTAAGTTGAAAAGATAGTAGGACAGAGCTTTTAGACTACACCGATTGATACTCTACACATTTCAGAAGGCCAGAATTTGACAAATTTTACCCTTTCGTGACGAAAGACGTCAACAACAATGCATCGAATATCATAATTTGATTAGCGCTCGCTTAACATTTTAATGGTAAACTCTTTCTTAAAAATTTGGCTTTCTGACAGCTTACGCTATTCAAACCTGTATGCATATTTCAGAACCAAACAACAGGATTCTATTTAGTGTAACCGGCGATAACAGCACACACTGCAATACACCTTGATAGTTTAAGATAGTTTATTGGTCAAAGTTTGAGGGGAAACTTTTTTCCGATGAAATAAATGATCAAAACTTGTATAACCGAGATTGTAGGAGCATAGGAGGCGTGATGGCCATGATGATACAAGCCATTGAGATTCGAGCATAACTTTTGCTAATACCTCAGACCCACCTAAAATTTTATGGAGACAGGGTCTTTTCAGCCTCTGCCCCCAGGATATAGAATGTCTCACCCATAAACCTTAAACTGAGGTTTTTACTTTCCGTTTTCTGAGGAAATATTAAAGACGCATTTTTAAGAGCTACTTATGATTAGCTGTCAATTTCCTACTACGATAAGGAGCTTTTTGAATGTACCGCTACATAGATTAATAGATTAAGTCATTATTATTATGATTATTATTATCACTGTTTAATTGGCTGATTCTACAGGATCAACTATTCTTCTCTAAGCAAGAAAAACCTGAAGAACATTTCGCTTAGCTCCAGTTTTAGAGTGACTATTACATGCTAAATCAAGACACTCGTTTCCTTTGTTAAGTTGGTACTGTATCATTGTTGTGCCATAAACATGACGGTTCAGAAATCCACTGGTCTTATTTTCATCTCGGTTCTCTTGAGGGAGCAATTATATCCTTTCCAGTGAAACCAGTTTACTCCATCAGCATAGGAGGGGTGATTGCCACGATGATATAAACCATTAAGATTTGAGTAGTGACACCTCTCGTACCACCAGGCTCCTTTGAACCTAATGGCGCAGTTGACACCTCCATAAATGTCATTATCTTGATCTTTAGTGGTGAACGGCATACCGCCATGCAGAGCAAGAGAGTCACCAGAATTTCCTGAAAAAAACGATCCGCACTATGAGCATTACGTTCGACCGACAATGAGCAGTTCGTAATTCAAAAGAAACCTTGAAATATCAGGTAAGTATAATTTAACAATAATGATATGGAATAAAAGTATTGTTAGTAATATCTATGATTCATGTCGAAGACTCTAGGGATTGAATCACTCAATATGATAATGCAGATGAATGTGTTTGCCGAGGCACTCATAAGAGTTGGATTAGTTCGTCAGGTTAGCTGCATATGATCCACCGGCAAATACCTTTGGACTAATCAACGTCCAGTATGCGCTGTTCAGGATTGCATATCGATGAGCTGACATTACTTTTCTGTCTTTCAAAGCTATTGATGTAAAAGATGTTAACCATATTTACATTACTCAGCACTCTCCTCCCCCCCCCCCTCCCCCTCCTAGAATGGCAAGAATAGAAGCGACGAAATGACAGTTCTACCTGAATAGGAACCAAGGATCAGCTTGTACTTGTCTTTCTCACTCATAACACCAAACAAGTTATACTCGGCATAAGCTGTGTTCCCTTCAAAGTCCTCCAAGTCCACACGCAGCATGCCGTTATTATCTGAGGTCAGCCGGTGAATCTTGTCCAGTCCCAACCAAAACTCACTTTTCAGGTCACCAAAGCCATGTTTGTAGTCGTTCCAGGAGCGGTAGAAATCAACCGAGCCGTTCAGTCTTTTCTGGAACACTATCCAACTACCACCGGCTGTTGTTTGGTCACAGAATACATCAAAAGCAGGCAAATTATCAGGTTTAATGGTGTACACACCGTCAGCTGGTTTACCTGCGGACTTGTAGATTTCTGCGCAGTTTCTTTTGACTGAAAATCAGTAAAAACAAACAAAAGTCAAAATAACACAAAACGCCCACTTTAAATGGTTTGGATGTTGGCTGCTTTTTGTTTGCTACCTGACTACTGCTCTGGCTGATAAAACGTAATTCTGAACATTAACTAGTACCATTTCTTTTTCCTTAATGTCTACCAGCTATATTCACGTAAAGTTACAGTAATAGACTTTTCCTTTTTAACTCGTGAATTGCGTGCATGCGCAAGAGCGAGTTGTAGATATGAAGTGGAGAATGGCACTCGCTCGCTCGCTCGATTGGTCGATTCCCGTAAACATTTTTTCAATTTCAGGCTTTTGAGTGCATTTGATAGTATTTGGCAAATAATAAACAAACGAAATGGCGACCTTTGTTGCTAAGAGTAGTGGTGGGGTGAGAAAGAAGCCAATGATAATCTTGAAAGAGTTTATTTTTTTTCGTTTAAGTTTCAACAAGCGGCGCCAGAGACTGGCAGGCGTGCGAGGATTCACACTGAAATAAGAGAACAACCTTCGTTTATAAAATTGTAATTTACAATCCTTGAACTTGAGAACAATCCGAAGATTCATTAAAAATATCACTTACTCCGAAGCGGAGTTTACAGGTGTTCAAAAGCTTTTTCTGTTATGGCGTGAGATTGGGGACAAAATCGATCATTACATTTCGTATCGTGTGCTTTTTCTGCGACTGACGAAATTACAGACTCAAATAACACCTAAAGAAACAATTTTAGCTACCGATTTTCAGCAAATTTTTAAAGAACGATTTTCTTTTAAGTTTCAAGACAATTTGAAGATTCAAAACAAATATTACGCACTAAAATGCGAAAGTTATACACCACAAAATCGATAAATAGGCCTGAAATGGAATTCTATCTTGTTTTTGATTATACGTTGCCTAGCACGTGACCAAAATCTACCCAGGCGGAAATCCAAAATGACGGTGGCAGTCTGGGCTTAGTTATACCACTCAAAACTCGTTCCTGTATGTCTCATTTGATAAAGAGGGAATCATTAATGTTTTCATTAAGGCAGAGTTGCCTTGATTTTCCAATATTTACAATGATAGACAATAAATTTCACTTTTCACCCTCATTCACTTCCAACCTTTTCTTTTGAACCAGAAACAAAAATGATATATATTTAAAACACGTGACATCATCCACCCTTCTCAAATGTAATAGCATGATCATTTCAATTGTAATGCCTCCTTATCCCAACGTTACTTTGTTTCTTTGCTACATTAGCGAACACTGAACTACTGCTCGTACTCTCAATATGACAATCAACCACAAAATTCCCAAAACCAGATAACATTAAACATAATCCAAAAAATCATGCAAGTCATCTGTCAATTCACGAGTTTGCTCACGGACCACTTTGATTAGCTTTACTTCAGTGGTTACTATTTTGTTCTTGAATTCAAGTTTGGGACTGAAGTGAGTAACTCCTCTCGTACTAAACGAGAGACTTGCCCACACAATCCTCTCATTTCACCTTCACTGATTTGGCAGGTTTCTCCAGTGAATCTTTCCCAACAGACACAACGAAAACCTTTATAGGTGAATCCAGCCTGACAGGTGCCACTGTTTAAGCATGGGCTGCTGCTGCATGGATTCTGTTAAAAAAAAACAAAATTAACTTTTGACTTTGGAACTAATCTTCCTTATGTCAAGAATAAGATCACTTTAGCCTAAGAAAATTAAACAATCTCTTCAACCATCTCAGTTTCGTAAGAATGTGAAATGTTACCTCGATTGCAAGATAAGCGTAGCCTGGATTGTTCACGAGAAGAAATGAAGCATGGTTTTCCTCCGTGGCGTTATTCAAATCGCATTTTTGGCTTCCTCCTGTAACAGGTCCAACATTGATGGACACACAATTAGGCTCCATATAACACATTACTCTGCAGCTCCCCTCGTTTGGCACCTCTACACTTTTGATCAAGTGATTTTTCAAGGCCATGTTCGGTATTGGGTCTTTGAACTTGATGTGTCGACTGTCGTCGTCTGTGGTAGGCAAAATAAATACATCATTTAGTTTCCACTTACTCGAGATAATTTCTTATTTTCATCGATGAAAAAGACATATTAAACAACTTTATTTCAAAACTGTACAGCATGAGAACCCTGACGAGTTTTCCCTAAAGGTGATTCTCATCTCTTGGAAATTCAACGTAAATGGGAGGCTTTCATTATCAAAAATTAATTTTTGATTGTGAATTAATAAGCGGAAATAAAATATTAAAAAAACATCAAGAATATTTTCATAGCGTTCATCAACGCACCACCATATCTGTGAATCGTTTGTTTTAATTCATCATTTTGAGCCTTTTTTAAAAATTTACTTTTTTTTGTATCTCTATTCCATATTAAAATAAAGTTCGGATATAACGCGCGCTGTCATTGGTTAAAAGAGCGTGCTCTATGAGAGTATAGAGCATAGAGCTGAGCTTAAGCTGTCGCACCATCTGCCAAATTGGATTATGTCCGATCTTTTCCAGGACTTTTCTTTAGCCTTTTTTTTTTAATTGAAAGTGATATTTCGAAACAAGTGAGCCGGCATGTAGCAACAGAACAAACAAACAAAGGTTTATAAACATGTTAGGCGCCGTAATTGACGTTATTATAACGTGAGCAGAGACGAAAATCCTCAAAGTGAAAACGAAATGAACAGTCCGAGTTTTGAAGGTTTTCACGCTTAGTTAGATTGCAAGCGAATAGTAATAAAAATCAAACACAGCTAACACTCGTATAGTATATAAAGTTCGAGTTCAAAAGCAAAACAGAACAAAACAGGAATGATAAAAAAATAAAGCCAAAGTGGCATAACTGTTATAATTCATACTAATCATGACGGTGTCAGAGCGACTGCGAGCGAGCGACTGCGCTAACGTGGCTAGCTCGGAGATCGCAAGTGAAGCAAGCCTCAGAAATTACATCGACCGCCCTTCGCGTTAACGGTGAGCTTGCTCTGACGTCCTTTCCGATGTGTTGAGTGGTGAAGGCCACATCAGTCACTGCAACCGAGTTTTGCGGCTCAGTCATCTCGAGCAATCTTCCAGTTCCGGTGAATTCGTCTCTCGTTCATTCATGAAATTCGCCTTGAGCAGTTTGTTTACTATTTATCATGTGAAAAAACGTGCGTGTTTTTGTGAGCCACAATTCGGCCGGATTTCACGGAACATTTCACTTCCACTTAGAGACTAATAAAATTCTGGCAAAAGTGTGAGATTTGACCTGCCAAACTATTTAAGTTTGTAAACAATTGCAGAATGTGAACTTTGATGGCTTGACATTTCTGACAGCTTTACTCTTGTACAGCCAATCAGATATTTGAACTGTTATAACAACGATTCTGATTGACTTATTGTACTACGTCTCGTATTTCTCCCTACACTTCTTTCGTGCTCGAACCGTCTCGTGCGTGCTTTACAACAGAACAGGGCACAGTCAAGGCTTCTGTATTTGTTAAATAGAAGACATTTTGAGTTAGATAAAGCGGATTGTCTGCTTTAAGGTTGTTTACTTTGATCAGCAGATAGCGTATGTAGTTCGTGTGATTGTTTTGAGGAAGCGACACCAGAAAGAGGAAACGCAAAAATTTAAAAAGGGATTTATACTCACCGGTGCAACAGAAGCATGATGGGAGAATAATTCCAAGGCAGATATAGAGAATACTAATGATCGGTTGAAGAGAAAACTTGAACTGCATCGCTATAAATAAATAATTAAATTCAAGGTAATCGGTATAATAGTGAGCGTCCCAAAATATAACCTTCCTGTTTTCCTGTAAATTTGAATGTTGTCAAATGTTAGGCAGCTGTCTGCACTGGAGTATTTTTAAATTCTTACTCTATCTTGTAAATTTCATCTTATTCTTATAAGACCTAATATTTTATAAAGCTTCGAAGAAGAACGAAATGGAGCACATCACCCTTATCGGAGGTGACAGGAGTTTATCAATATGACTATTTTCAGCCTGTTTAACTTTGAGCTTGCGGCAGTTAAGTTAAAAGCAAGAAACAAATTTTTGCGGACTTCCTACCGACAAAGATGTCAGATCACCTCTGAAAATACAAAATGTGAACAATTTATCCTGATGACTTGCGGCAATCAAGTTAAGAGCAAGAAACAAATTTTTGTAGACTTGCTACCGACAAAGATTTCAGATCACTTCTGAAATACAAAATGTTAACAATTTATCCTTTTTTATCTCAAAATGTTCTTCACTACGATAGAACAGCATTGCACATTATTAACATGAAGATTAACTTTGAAGCAACTTTAAATTGAACAATGCGATAGAATGTATGTAAAGTACAGAGGCCTAAGTTTTTTATGTCTCGTTTTGTTCATGGTAGTTGAACAGGGTAGTTAGCATTAAACATCACCCGATTTTATCTTGGTTAGACAGGTCGCAAGCATTCTATGACTTTCGGATGATATTTGAGAACTTCAACCTAAAAACTTTCAAATTTGCAACAACTTTGACCAGAAGGGTGTGACAGAATGTGAAATATCGTGTGGCTGAATTGACAGAAATTTACTCAAAATTTTTCTTAATCAATTCTGCAATCAACGCAATTGGTCTGAGCAAGAAAGGCTTGGTCTAAGAAATGTAGATAAGTAGCTCACAGATCTCTTACCTTCTGAGCGAAAAAGTGTTTTTCCGTACTTAGTTTTGTTCTTGAGGGTATCAATAATGAAAACTTTATGGTGTCGTGCTTTTCTTCAATTTATAGAACTGTTTGAACTTCTGTAACTATGGTAACAAAACAAAACCTCTGTTTTATACGCCACAGTCCTTCTTCCTGTTCAGCTGTTCTAATTGCTGTTAATAATCAGGTCAAAGCTTTTGCGTTTTAATCTAAATTACTGCGGAGTCTCATCTTAGTACCACTGGATATGACAGTCATTGAAATATTTCTATGAAAATCCAGTAGTATGTTCCGAAATACATATATAGCAAGTCTAACTCTTAAACAAAGCTGCAAATTATTTGGTCAAGACACTTTCAGCGAGACATGTAAGAATATTTAGAATTACACAACGTGGTCCTATTTTCCTTAGTGATATGTGTTATGACAGGTTATGACAGGTTATGACAGGTCTACGTTTTTCAAGTTAAAATTTATGAAAATATGTCGGAATTTTTAGAACTACACAACGTGTCGCATTTTCCTCACTAAAAAACTCACGTACGTAGATGTTGTCAATGGAACCGTTATCTGTTTCTTCCACTCCTTACGCTTTGGTATTCAATTTGGCTGGCGTTTCGTCCTGAAAACTGTATATGAGTGTCAAATTTAAGTTTCAGCTGCTCGTGTGGTGGAGAAAAAATAAAGTTTCGTGAGACGGCCATAATATTTAAAAGCATTATATGCGAGAGATTATCTGAAGTGAAATCTACATTATCTGGGGTCGTTACGTTTCAGTCGTTTCACTTGTTTCGTTTAGGTCGTTTCGTTTCGTTTTGCTGTTTCGGGTCTTGGTACATGCCGAAATTATAAACGATATCACCACAAACTAAACATTTCGACTTAATATCTGTCTGCTGAAAAAACTGATGTTACTAGAAAGTGCCCAGAAACTTGGAAAAAATGGCGATAAAATGCAAGGGGTACATGACGCCTTTGAGGTTTCTTTTTTTCACCCAGGAAGCCATAGGCCTGCTTAATGATAAAATATACAGTGTTACAGAGAATGTGATATACTGTTACAAGTAAGCGTTGTACGATACTGTAATTCTCATCGTGCGCGAAAACCTTATTTGCACTAGGGTACTCTTGTTAAAAGAGGTTGTTATTGACCACAAGGTAACTTAGTTCTGATAACTGAGTTGACAATGCAAATGATCTCCATAAAGGGTTTCTAAGGCTACCATTTCGAACGCCCCTCAACAGAGCTTTATTAATAACATCATTTTCATCGTAGCTCGACATAATTCCTGTGAATACGTTGACCCTCGTGCAAAAAATGGAAAGTAGCTTACAAATATATTTCTTACCTTCTGACTGACAAAATGTTTGTTGTACTTGATATTGTGTTTGGGTATGTTATGAGTGGTGAACATAAACGCCACAGGCCTTGTAAATGCTAGGTGTCCTGTGCACTAGGCCCAGTCTGCGCCGAGGTGTTGTCATTCGACACTAGGTCAAACCTCGGCATATATGTGCTTTTATCGCTTGTTATTTTCGCCTTTATTTCTCGGATAAGGATCGTTTAACTAGTCTCACATCGAAGGAATAGAACATTACGGAAGCATTACGGATATTTCAGCAGTTTTCAAGGTTACGGATAGAGACAATTGCTTGTTTGTAAGGATTTCTTGTACGGTATTGTATTCGAACGGTGTGCTGAGCGTAGTTGATCGGATCGAATAAAACGTGGAATTGACATCGAATTGACGGCTGTTACAGGCCTTCTTCCTTTTCAGCTGTTCTACTTATTTGTAGTCATCAGATCACTGCTTTTGTGTTAACTGTGGGTGACTGGTTTTCTCTAAATAACATTGTAGAAGTATAATACTCAATGAAATACCTCAATAAGAGTCCTGCAAACAAAGCTACAAATGATGAGATGAGATCAATAATTGTAGGAACCCAAACACAGTGAGACAAAGTCTCGAGGGAAATTTGAAACAAGCCTAGGACGTTATAATCAACCATTAATTTTCGCGCCCATATACTGGCTACTTTACAAAAAACACTCTTTTTGTAGAGTCTAGTAAAATATTAAAAAGCTGGTCGCAACTGCGCATCCGCATCAGATAAGCACTTGTTTTTTACGAGCGGTCTCGCGTGATATGAGAATTAAGAGGAGGGTACGTTTTAAAATAGATAAACCTCCTTCTGGCTTGCGGGTATTTCGGCTGATATTGTCCTTGGCTGAAAGATTGTCATAAAAACGTCACATTTTCCCTCGAAGCTTTGCTACTCGGCCAAATATTTTTTAAAATTTTTGGACAATATCTCAGCCGTGGACATTATCAGCCGATTTACCAGCCGCCCGAATGGCTTTATTTACGGCCGTCAAAGGATACGGTCATTGTTCCAAACATTTAAACCACGAAAATACCGTAGAAGGGGTCTTTCTTTTTCTATTAGATTAAAGTGAGGGTCTTAAATACCCCAGAGAATATCAATCGCTAAAAAAGTGGTGTCGTGCCATCGTTAATAAAACTATTTTAAGTGCTGTAATCATGGTTACAAAACAAAATATGTTTAATAAGCGATGAACGGACGCGCTTTAGTTTTTATTCCTAATCATATGTTCTAATTGTAGGTATTCATCAGTTCATGGTTTTGGTCTTTTATATTTTTGATAATCCAGTACAAGGTTTTTGAAAAGTGCCGGAAAGTCAAATTCTATGAAAAAGCCGCAAATGATTAGATGTGAATGATAATTGTTGGAACACAAACGCAGTAGAATTGACAATAAAAAACATAAATATTTCTAGTTTAAGATCGTGTTTGCCTAAAATCTTTTGCTTTTTTAGCTGGTGGCTTTCTCTCAGGCAACCAGGATGAAGAAATGATACAGCAAAACGAAACGAAACGTGCGAAACCACCGAAATGACCAAAGCAAAACGATCGAAACAAAACGAACCTAGCGACCAAAACGAACGACCGATATGACCCAAAAATATACATAAAATAACACGGGGTGGATCTAGGGGAGGCCACATAAAGCACAGTAGTCTATGGTCAAAGGTAGGGACCATCTTTGCATCGTACGTCCTCGACGTCAGAATAGGGTAATTCTGTTTTCCAAATAAGTGAGAAGTTCTTCTCAGTGCTTTAGCAAAAGCTAAGAAAATTCAAATAAAAGCAACATATGAAGCATTTTCGAATCATCGACATTACAGTGCTGCATTCCAGTGTACACTAGAGCTTGAAATATTTGTTTTTCTGATAGCGTTCTTTAGATTCAAATTATTGGGTAATTGTTTGGAGTTTCGTTATAGAAATCAAAGGGAACTAGAACTGAATTAGCAACTGGGTTTATTCTTCTGATCTTGACTTTAAAAAAATGAAGGCTGTGTGATAACTTTGCGTCCCGTCAACTGAAAATACGAGTCAAAATTGTAAAGAATCAAAACTTGTAGAACCGAGATAGAAGGAGCGTAGGAAGCCTGATGGCTATGATGATACAAGCCATTTAGATTCGAGGATGACTCTTGTGAATACCTCAGACCCGCCTAAAATTTTGTGAAGGCAGGGTCTATTCAGCCGCTGCCCCTAGGCTATAGAATGTCTCACGCATAAACCTTAAATTGAGTCCATTAGTTTCTGTTTTTTGAGAACAAATTAAAGACGCATTTTTCCACAGCTACTGATGATGAACTGTCAATTTACAACTATGATCAGGAGCTTTTTGCATCTACTGCTATACAGATTAAGTTATTATTGCTATTATGATGATTATTATTATCGGGAAGTAAGAAAAACCTGAACAACATTTCGCTAAGCTCCAATTTAAGAGTGATTATTACATGCTGAATAGACTTGATCGAGACACTCGTTTTTTTGGTTAAGTTGGTACTGTATCATTGTTGTGCCATAAACATGACAGTTCAGAAATCCACTGGTCTTATTTTCATCTCGGTTCTCTTGAGGGAGTAATAATATCCTTTCCAGTCTTTCCAGTTCACTCCATTAGCATAGGAGGAGTGATTGCCACTAAGATATAAACCATTGAGATTTGATTGGTGACAATTCTTGTACCACCAGGCTCCTTTGAACTTATTGGCGCAGTTTTTACCTCCATGATGGTCATTATCTTGATCTTTAGTGGTGAATGGCATACCGCGATGTATAGCAAGAGAGTCACCAGAAGTTCCTAACAAAACGAGCAGCAATATGAGTGTTACGTTTCACCAACAACGAGCCGTTCGTAATTCAAAAGAAATCATGAAATATCAGATAAGTATAATTTAACCATGATGAAATGGAGTAAAAGTATTTTATTAATATCTATGATTTATGTCAAAGATTCTTGAGATTAATCACTCAATATGGTAATGCCAATAAATATGTTTACCGAGACACTCATCATAGTTGGATTAGATTGTCAGGTTAACTGCGCATGATCCACCGGCGAATACATTTGGACTAATCAATGTCTGGTATTCACTGTTCAGGATTTCATATCGATGAGATTACTTTTTTTGTCTTCCAAAGCTATCAGTGTAAAATATGTTAAGCATATTTACATTACTCAGCACTCTCCTCCCCAACCCCCCCCCCCCCCTCTTAGAATGACTAGAATAGAAGCGACGAAATAACAGTTCTACCTGAATAGGAACCAAGGATCAGCTTGTACTTGTCTTTCTCACTCATAACACCAAACAAGTTATACTCGGCATATGCTGTGTTCCCTTCAAAGTCCTCCAAGTCCACACGCAACATGCTGTTATTATCTGAGGTCAGCCGGTGAATCTTGTCCAGTCCCAACCAAAACTCACTTTTCAGGTCACCAAAGCCACGTTTGTAGTCGTTCCAGTAGCGGTAGAAATTAACCGAGTTGTCCAGTCTCTTCTGGAACACTGTCCAACCACCACCGGCTGTTGTTTGGTCACAGAATACATCAAAGGCAGGCAAATTATCAGGTTTAATGGTGTACACACCGTCAGTTGGTTTACCTGCGGACTTGTAGATTTCTGAGCAGTTTCTTTTGACTGAAAATCAGTAAAAACAAACAAAAAACAAAATAAAACAAAAGGCCCACTTTAAATGGTTTGGATGCTGACTGGTTTTTGTTTGCTTCCTGACTACTGCTCTGGCTGATAAAACGTAATTCTGAACATTAACTAGTACCATTTCCTTTTCCTTAATATCTACCAGCTATATTCATGCAAAGTTACAGTAATAGGCTTTTCCTTTTTAACTCATCAATTGCATGCATGCGCAAGAGCGAGTTGTAGATATGATGTGGAGAATGGCACTCGCTCGCTCGCTCGCTCGATTGGTCGATTCCTGTAAACTTTTTTTCAATTTTAGGCTTTTGAGTGCATTTGATAGTATTTGGCGAGTAATGAACAAAAGAAATGGCGACCTTTGTTCCTAAGAATAGTGGTGGGGTGAAAAAGAAGCCAATGATAATCTTAAAAGAGTTTTTTTTTTTTCGTTTAAGTTTCAACGAGCGGCGCCAGCGACTGGCACGCGTGCCAGGATTCACACTGAAATAATAGAACAACCTTCGTTTGTCATAAAATTGTAATTTACAATCCTTGAACTTAAAAACAATCCGAAGATTCATTAAAAATATCACTTACTCCGAAGCGGAGTTTACAGGTGTTCAAAAGCTTTTTCTGTTATGGCGTGAGATTGGGGACAAAATCGATCATTACATTACGTATCGTGTGTTTTTTCTGTGTGAAGCAACAAAAGGTGCCGGCGACTGACGAAATTACAGGTTAACACGAAACTCAGATAACACCTAAACAAACAATTTTAGCAACCGATTTTCCGCGAATTTTTAAAGAACGATTTTCTTTTAAGTTTCAAGACAATTTGAAGATTCAAAACAAATATTACGTACTAAAATGCGAAAGTTATACACCACAAAATTGATAAATAGGCCTGAAATGAAATTCTATCTTGTTTTTGATTATACGTTGCCTAGCACGTGACCAAAATCTACCCAGGCTGAAATCCAAAACGACGGTGGCAGTCTGGGCTTAGTTATATCACTCAAAACTCGTTCATGTATGTCTCATTTGATAAAGAGGGAATCATTCGTGTTTTCATTAAGGCAGTATTGCCTTGATTTTCCAATATTTACAATGATAGACAATAAATTTCACTTTTCACCTACATTTACCTCTAACCTTTTCTTTTGAACCAGAAACAAAAATTATATATATTTAAAACACATGACATCATTCACCCTTGTCAAATGTAATAGCATGATCATTTCAATTGCAATGCCTTCTTATCCCAACGTTACCTTTGTTTCTTTGCTACATTAGCGAACACTGAACTACTGCTCTTACTCTAAATATGACAATCAACCACAAAATCCCTAAACCAGATAACATTAAACATAATCGAAAAAATTATGAAAATCATCTGTCAATTCACGAGTTTGCTCACAGACCACTTTGATTAGCTTAACTTCAGTGGTTACTATTTTGTTCTTGAATTCAAGTTTGGGACTGAAGTGAGTAACTCCTCTCGTACTAAACGAGAGACTTGCCCACACAATCCTCTCATTTCACCTTCACTGATTTGGCAGGTTTCTCCAGTGAATCTTTCCCAACAGACACAACGAAAACCTTTATAGGTGAATCCAGCCTGACAGGTGCCACTGTTTAAGCATGGGCTGCTGCTGCATGGATTCTGTTAAAAAAAACAAAATTAACTTTTGACTTTGGAACTAATTTTCCTTATGTCAAGAATAAGATCACTTTAGCCTAAGAAAATCAAACAATCTCTTCAACCATCTCAGTTTCGTAAGAATGTGAAATGTTACCTCGATTGCAAGATAAGCGTAGCCTGGATTGTTCACGAGAAGAAATGAAGCATGGTTTTCCTCCGTGGCGTTATTCAAATCGCATTTTTGGCTTCCTCCTGTAACAGGTCCAACATTGATGGACACACAATTAGGCTCCATATAACACATTACTCTGCAGCTCCCCTCGTTTGGCACCTCTACACTTTTGATCACGTGATTTTTCATGGCCATGTTCGGTATTGGGTCTTTGAATTTGATGTGTCGACTGTCGTCGTCTGTGGTAGGCAAAATAAATACATCATTTAGTTTCCACTCACTCGAGATAATTTCTTATTTTCATCGATGAAAAAGGCACATTAAACAACTTTATTTCAAAACTTTACAGCATGAGAACCCTGACGAGTTTTCCCTAAAGGTGATTCTCATCTCTTGAAAATTCAACGTAAATGGGAGGCTTTCATCACCAAAAATTAATCTTTGATTGTGAATTAATAAGCGGAAAGAAAATATCAAAAAAAACATCAAGAATATTTTCATAGCGTTCATCAACGCACCACCATATCTGTGAATCGTTTGTTTTAATTCGTCATTTTGAGCCTTTTTTAAAAATTTTACTTTTTTTGTATCTTTATTTCATATCAAAATAAAGTTCGGATATAACGCGCGCTGTCATTGGTTAAAAGAGCGTGCTCTATGAGAGTATAGAGCATAGAGCTGAGCTTAACTGTCGCACCATCTGCCAAATTGGATTATGTCCGATCTTTTCAAGGACTTTTCTTTAGCCTTTTTTTTTTAATTGAAAGTGATATTTCGAAACAAGTGAGCCGGCATGTAGCAACAGAACAACCAAACAAAGGTTTATAAACATGTTAGGCGCCGTAATTGACGTTCTTATAACGTGAGCAGAGACGAAAATCCTCAAAGTGAAAACGAAATGAACAGTCCGAGTTTTGAAGGTTTTCACGCTTAGTTAGATTGCAAGCGAATAGTAATAGAAATCAAACACCCGTATAGTATATAAAGTTCGAGTTCAAAAGCAAAACAGAACAAAACAGGAATGATAAAAAATAAAGCCAAAGTGGCATAACTGTTATAATTCATACTAATCATGACGGTGTCAGAGCGACTGCGAGCGAGCGACTGCGCTAACGTGGCTAGCTCGGAGATCGCCAGTGAAGCAAGCCTCAGAAATTACATCGACCGCCCTTCGTGTTAACAGTGAGCTTGCTCTGACGTCCTTTCCGATGTGCTGAGTGGTGAAGGCCACATCAGTCACTGCAACCGAGTTTTGCGGCTCAGTCATCTCGAGCAATCTTCCAGTTCTGGTGAATTCGTCTCTCGTTCATTCATGAAATTCGCCTTGAGCAGTTTGTTTACTATTTATCATGTGAAAAAACGTGCGTGTTTTTGTGAGCCACAATTCGGCCGGATCTCACGGAACATTTCACTTCCACTTAGAGACTAATAAAATTCTGGCAAAAGTGTGAGATTCGACCTGCCAAACTATTTAAGTTTGTAAACAATTGCAGAATGTGAACTTTGATGGCTTGACATTTCTGACAGCTTTACTCTTGTACAGCCAATCAGATATTTGAACTGTTATAACTACGATTCTGATTGGCTTATTGTACTACGTCTCGTGTTTCTCCTTACACTTCTTTTTCGTGCTCGAACCGCTTCGTGCGTGCTTTACAACAGAACAGGGCACAGTCAAGGCTTCTGTATTTGTTAAATAGAAGAAATTTTGAGTTAGATAGAGCGGATTGTCTGCTTTAAGGTTATTTACTTTGATCAGCAGGTAGCATATGTAGTTCATGTTATTGTTTTGAGGAAGCGACACCAGAAAGAGGAAACACAAAAATTTAAAAAGGGATTTATACTCACCGGTGCAACAGAAGCATGGTGGGAGAATAATTCCAAGGAAGATATAGAGAATACTAATGATCGCTTGAAGAGAAAACTTGAACTGCATCGCTATAAATAAATAATTGTAAATTCAAGGTAATCAGTATAATAGTGAGCGTCCCAAAATATAACCTTCCTGTTTTCCTGTAAATTTGAATGTTGACAAATGTTAGGCAGCTGTCTGCACTGGAGTATTTTTAAATTCTTACTCTATCTTGTAAATTTCATCTTATTCTTATAAGACCTAATATTTTATAAAGCTTCGAAGAAGAACGAAATGGAGCACATCACCCTTATCGGAGGTGACAGGAGTTTATCAATATGTTTATTTTCAGCCTGTTTAACTTTGAGCTTGCGGCAGTTAAGTTAAGAGCAAGAAACAAATTTTTGCAGACTTGCTACCGACAAAGATGTCAGATCACTTCTGAAAATACAAAATGTGAACGATTTATCCTGATGACTTACGGCAATCAAGTTAAGAGCAAGAAACAAATTTTTGTAGACTTGCTACCGACAAAGATGTCAGATCACTTCTGAAATACAAAATGTTAACAATTTATCCTTATAACTTGCGGCAATCAAGTTAAGAGCAAGAAACAAATTTTTGTAGACTTGCTACCGACAAAGATTTCAGATCACTTCTGAAATACAAAATGTTAACAATTTATCCTTTTTTATCTCAAAATGTTCTTCACTACGATAGAACAGCATTGCACATTATTAATATGAAGATTAACCTTGTAGCAACTTTAAATTGAACAATGCGATAGAATGTATGTAAAGTACAGAGGCCTAAGTTTTTTGTGTCTCGTTTTGCTCATGGTAGTTAAACATGGTAGTTAGAGAAGAAGGATGAGACAGAATGTGAAATATCGTGTGGCTGAATTGACAGAATTTAACACAAAATGTTTCTGGATCATGTCTGAAATCAGCGCAATTGGTCTGAGCAAGGAAGGCTTGGTCTAAGAAATATGGATAACTAGCTAACAGAGATATGCTTCTTACCTTTTGAGCGAAAAAGTGTTTTTCGTACTTGGTTTTGTTCTTGTGGGATATCAATAGTGAAAACTTTATGGTGTCGTGCTTTCCATTAATTAATAGACCTGTTTGAACCTCTGTAACTATGGTTACAAAACAAAACCTCCGTTTTATACGCCACAGTCCTTCTTCCTGTCCAGCTGTTCTAGTTGGTGTTACTCATCAGGTTAAAGCTTTTGTGTTTAAATCTAAATGACTGCGGAGTCTCATCTTAGTACCACAGGATATGACAGTCAATTAATATTTCTATGAAAATCCAGTAGAATGTTTTGAAAAACATATATCGCTAGTCTAACTCTTAAACAAAGCTGCAAACTTCTTGGTTAAAACACTATCAGCGGGACATGTGAGAAGTTTTAGAGTTACACAACGTGGTCCTATTTTCCTTTGTGACATGTGTTATGACAGGTTCACGTTTTTCAAATTGAAAATTTATGAAAATATGAATTTTTAGAACTATACAACATGTCGTATTTTCCCCCGGAGTTAACCACAGTGTTACATAGAAGGTTCTGATTTTCCAATTTAGAAAGTATCTTGCAAAAAATGTTCTCGTCAAAATTACTCTTATTTTCCTAGGCAACCAGGATGAAGAAATAATATCATAAAACTAAGGCCCGAAACTAAAACTAAACTAAAACCCAAAACAGCATAACAATACGAAATAAGTGAAACATGCAAAACCACCGAAATGACCAAAACAAAAAGATTGAAACGAAACGACCGAAACGACCAGAATAGTATACAAAAAAAATTGATAAAAATAAAATGAATGCCCAAGGGTGTCAGGCGTCAGTCGTCATATTCATCTCGTTTAGATTATGGTCTACTCCTAATCTATCTCACGGGGAAATTCAGTTATCTCTCTATTAACATCAGCTTGGCGTGAGGCGTCGAGGAAACCATATTGAAAAAAAAAATCACTAGAAAACTTACGTACATAGATGTTTTCATTGAATACCGTTATCTGTTTCTTCCTCTCCTTGCGTTTTGGTATTCAATTTGGCTGGCGTTTCGTCCTGAAACTGTATACAAGTGTCTAATTTAGTTTTAGCTGCTCGCGTGGTGGAGAAAAAATAAAGTTTCGTGAGACGGCCATAATAATTTAAAAGCCTTAAATGCGAGAGAATGTCTGAAGTGAAATTTACATTTTCTGCGGTCGTTTCGTTTTGGTCTTTTCGCTTGTTTCGTTTTGGTGTTTCGGGTCTTAGTACATGCCGAAATTATAAACGATATCGCCACAAGTTAAACACTTTGACTCAATATCTGTCTGCTGAAAAAAGTGATCTTATTCGGAAGTGCCTAGAAACTCAGGAAAAATGGCGATAAAATGCAAGGGGTACATGTCGACTCTAATTTTTTTTTCACCCTGGAAGCCATAGGCCTAAGTACTGATAAAATATACAATGTTAAAAAGAATGTGATATACTGTTACAAGTAAGCGTTGTATGATACTGTACCTCTCATCGTGCGCGAAAATCTTAGTTGTGGTAGGGTACTCTTGTTCAAAGAGGCTGTTATTAGCGACAAGGTAACTTACATCTATCAGCTGAGTTGATAATGCAAATGGTCCCCGTAAAGGGTTCCTAAGGCTACCATTTCGAATGCCCCTCAACGGAGCTTTATTAATAACATCATTTTCACCGTCGCTTGACATAATTCCTGTGACTACGTTGACCCTCGTGCAAAAAATGGAAAGAAGCTTACAAATATATTTTCTTACCTTCTGACTGACAAAATGTTTGTCGCACTTGATATTGTGTCTGGGTGTGTCAGAAGTGAAAGTCGTGTCTTGTTACCCTTTAGAGAAGTGTTTGAAGTGCTGTAACTATGGTTACAAAACAGAACGGTTTAATGAGTGGTGAACATAAACGCCACAGACCTTCTTCCTGTTCAGCTGTTCTACTTATTTGTGGTCATCAGATCATTGCTTTTGTGTTAACTGTGAGTGACTGGTTTTCTCTATGTAGCATTGGATAAGTATAATCACGGTCAATGATATACCTCAATAAAAGTCCAGCAGATGAGTTTTGAAAAAGTCAGAAAATCTAACTCTAAAACAAAGCTGCAAATGATGAAAATGTGATCAGAAATTGTAGGAACCTAAACACAGTGAGACAAAGACTCGAACGAAATTTGAAACAAGCCTATAACGTCATAATCAACCCATTAATTTTCGCGTAATTATATTGGCTACTTTACAAAAAACATTCTTTTTTTAGAGTCTAGTAAAATATTAAAAGGTGGTCGCAACTGCGCATCCGCATCCGCATCCGCATCAGATAAGTATTTGTTTTTTACGAGCGGTTTCGCGTGATATGAAAATTAAGAGGAGGGTACGTTACAAAATAGATAAACCCTTTTTCTGACTTGTAGGTATTTCGGCTGATAAGGTCCTTGGCTTATAGACTGTCCTAAAAACTTCATATTTTCTCTCGAAGTTTTGCTTCTGGGTCAAATGTTTCTAATTTTTGGACAATATTTCAGCGGTGGACATCATGAGCCGATTTACCAGCCGCCCGAATGCGTTTATTTACAAATCAGTTGTATCTCAAAACAAGCAGAATGTCAGTGTCGTCGAAAAATCTTCAAACGATTACAGTCGTATAGAAATCGGCTATCAAAGGATACGGTCACGTTCCAAACATTTAAACCACAAAAATACCATATAAGGGGTCTTTCTTTTTCTAATAGATTAAAGTGAGGGTTTTAAATACCCCTGAAAATATCAATGGCTAAAAAAGTGGTGTCGTGCCATGGTTAATAAAACTATTTTAAGTGCTGTAACCATGGTTACAAAACAGAAAACGTTTAATAAGCGATGAACAGAAGTGCTTTAGCTTTTCTTCCTAATCAGTCATTCAAATTGTTGTTATTCATCAGCTTATGGTTTCGGTCTTTTAAATAGTGCCGGAAAGTCAAACTTTATGAAAAAGCCACAACTGATTAGATTTGGATGATAATTGTTGAAACACAAACACAGTAGAATTGAAAATAAAAAACGTTAATATTTTCAGTTCAAGATCGTGCTTGCCTAGAATTTTTTTGCTTTTTTAGCAGTTGGCTTGCATCGAAGTATTTGAGGAATTTTCAAAAGTTTACCTTCGATTGGTTTTTCAAATTGATCGTGGAAGTACAATTAAGAGAATATTGATATTCTCTTGTAGAAGTATTATAAATAGTAGTGGTAGAAGTAGTAATTAATGGTATTAGTACAGGTAGTATCTCAAAAAGTCTGATTTGAACAACTAAAAAAAAAATGATCTCATGGTGGACAGCAGTACAATTACATCCACCCACGCTCCTTCATACAAAGACAGACAATAATTTGAAATTCTAATTCTAATCCCCTGCCAAATTTTTGATCAACGGTGTGGTTGACTAAAGTGCAAAAATGAAAATAATTATGAAAGGTTTTCAGATTCTTGGTAAGTAATCTTGCAAGTAGCTCTATATATTTCCTTGGACGAGAGCATGGTAGTTAGCATTAAACATCACCCGATTTTATCTTAGTTAGACTGGTCGCAAGCATTCTATGACTTTCGGATGGCAATTGAGAACTTCAAATTAGAAAAAAAAGTTTGTAACAACTCTGAGCAGAAGGATGTGACAAAATATGAAATATTGTGCGGCTTTATTTCTGCAATCAGCGCCATTGGTCTGGTCTAGCTGCCTAACATTTCCTTGTAAATTAGTTGTAAGAAGTTGGTGTTAGATCAAGATAAAAACTTCTACCTGATACAACTGAATATTCTCATTACCTGTTTGCTGGATAGTAAATGGATATTGTAGGGAGAAATTACATGTGAATCACTTCCGTGAGTTAAAGGGTTAAGTCCTCTGGTTTGTATGTTAAGTAATATGCAGGTTTTTATCATTTCCTTGTTGTTGCATATTATGTTCAGAAGGGAGGTGAAACCCCAACCAATTGACACACCTATTTGTTTGTTTGAGGTTTTGCAGAGGTTTTTTTTTTTCAGCCTTTTTGAACTGTATATTTTTTCTTCTTTTATTGCACACTGAAGAAGGTACTTTTTGTTTAAAGTGCTATAGATACACTTTCATTTCTGTTATCAGTAGGTAAAGCACTGGTCAGAGAAACTCGGTTGGTATAATGAGTTACTGGTATAAATTTTGACTCTATATTATTAATAACTGTAGTTTGTCATGATTTTATAATCATATATTGGTAACACATTCTAAATAATAATAATGAAATAAAAAATTGTTACGGCTTTTTTTCAAATCATTCAGTTCTGTACTTCACATAACTGTTAATAGCTGAAAATTTCCTATCTAAATTATCCATTTCTTTTTAGCAAACCGTTTTCTTGCTTATTTTTTTCAACATTTTCTAATAAAGTATAATAATAAGAAAATATTTTGATAATATATCATAAAATGACGTCACTTCCGACGTGAACCATGACATAGCAGCTGCATGAAGCAATTCTTGTTCAGGTGAGGAATTTGGAAGCAGGCTGGTAACAGAACACCAGATGAAGAGTATTGCAGTATTCTGGTTCATAAGGAAACCAGTTTACTGTCTGGGCTTCATCAACTGAATAAGACTAGCAGTACGCGGTCAAAAAAATTGTGATTCGCATCAGATGTGACAACATCCTGAGATAAACAATAATATTTTGTTATCAACATTGAAGCATCAAAATTTTGCAAGACTTTTACTTCACAGGTCAGCCAATTTTTTTTTGTTTTTTTGAAACTGATGTTTATGACTTTCTCATTGCACAACAGCATTTTAAAAACAGACTGAGGAAAAAGAAATTCTCAACTTTCAATTCCTGCCGGATACTCTTTATTTTACTGATTTTTATATCATAAAAGGGCAATACCTTAATACCCAACCCGACTGTCACATCAAGAGAATGGAGCAGGAGCCTTGCACTTACCCCATGCCCATTCTGATTTCCTTAGCTTTTTTAATTGGCTATTAAAGTAAAGACTGATAAGGGACCTTTTTTCCAGCTGGGTCCAGAAAAACCCTCAAATCTGTAAATATTAAAGCTGAAATTTTTTCTTCCTACACTATGTTAGAAAAATAGATATTTCAGAACTTTAATTTTCAACTGAATAAATATTTATATTATTTTCTTTACGCTGTGGTGCCAATCTATGTAAAGTCTTCTTCCCAGCTATTCTTTAAGATGTCACGCGAGGCTCCCTGGGTGTTGCATGACATTCCAAAACCACTGCAAAGGAGATTAACCCAGACATGAACTAAGGTGCCTCTTCACTTCCTTCAAAAAATTCACCTAACACTGAGAATCACTTGCAAGTGCAAGCACCTTGCAAGTGCAAGCACCTCTTGCAAGTGTCAGCAGCGGTGAAAGTCTTCTCCACATCTTCATCATTCAAATCCTCATTACTTTCATAATTCAGTTCTTGGGAATTTTCTATTAGCATATCTCTAGTTCTAAATAATTCTTCAGGTATATATGTCAGTCTCAAAGGTGAGCTACAATGAATTTCTCCAATATCAATTGGATGAGCTTCTGTGTTGAATGTGTAACCTGCAGAGCCAGGATTACATGAAGGTGATTGTGTTGCTTTGATTTGTTGATCCACAGAGCCATTGCTCTGGTGAATGAAATTGTATTCATCAAATAAAAGATATAAGTAATTGGTTGTCTCAGCTAAGAAAAAAGACTCCACTCTCTCCTCTTGCTCAAGCGTTTTCACATCTTTTATCTAAAAAAATTAGTATGAAACCCAATTAGCAGGGAGAAATCCTTTGATAAAGTATCCTCTTTAACACTTTACACATAAAAATCACTGTAGCCATATTCTATAATTCCTTCAATTTTTCCTGGAAGTAAAATAAAATTCTCAAAAATATTATATTATACCTAGTATATGCTAATAAGTAAAAGCTAAACTATCTTTGAAATGTAGCCCTTAAGAAGAGAGAACGTCGCACAAGGGGCCTTTGAAAAACGTGGAACGTCAAACTCTTTCACAAAATTGCAAATAACTTAGCTTGGTAATTGGGCGATCAAAACATCACAACGCGTGAGCAACTGTTTAAGCGAAATATGTAATGTCCAATTAACTACAAATAGTTGCATCTTTAAACACAGAGTTGAGAGAAACAAAATAAGAATACCTTTTGATTATTTTCTGTTCGAATATACTCATTCTTACATTATGTATATTAACGAAGTAATGTAGCATAATGCACTACGCAAGTGACGTTTAGTATTCATGAATAACAGAGCGATACGTAATCGTGGGTAATCATATAATACGCAGAAATTATACAACATTGATTGCAAATGAGGGGAAGTCTTCGAAGCTACAGAGCCTTTGGGGGGGATAGACAAATTCAAAATCCTTTGATCCCTCCCTCCTGCGATAAATAATGACGACCCCTTACTCTTCTTAAGTCTTCTTGAAAGAATAATAGCGGTGTACTAACTAAATCGTTTGGTGTTTCGTGAAGCTTGTGAAAATATAAAACAAATCTTTCAAAGACTAAAATTTTATTTTTTAGGTGTATAGCAAGGGGGATTCATCCATGCCTCGATATCAAAAAATATACAAGATAAAAATCCCATCGAAACAAAAAGAGAACAATCTACACAGCCTTAGAAAGTTCAACGAACGTTCACTAAGCCGGCAAACCCATCAATGTTTATTTTAGCGCGGAACAAGCTTGATCAAGTCATTAGTTTTTGTTAAGTAGGTACTTAATCACAATTGTGACATAAATATGACAATTCAGAAATCCACTGGTCTTATTTTCATCTCGGCGCTTGAGGGGGTAGCGATAATCTTTCCAGCCTTTCCAGTTTACACCATCAGCATAGGAGGACTGATTGCCGTGACGATACCATCCATTAAGATTTGACGCATGACACGCGCTGTACCACCAGGCTCCTTTGAACGTTTCTGTGATGACCATTATCATGATCTCTAGTGGTGACTGGCCGATCATGAGGGAGAGAGGAACTAATGTTTCCTAAAAAAACAAACTTGGAATTAACGGTAATAAAAATAATAATAAATTAAAATTCTCATAACCCTTATCAAATCATTTGCCGAGATATTTATCACACTTGAATTGTTCCGTCGGGCTAACAGGACAAGATCCGTCGGCGAACACTTTCAGATTTAATCAATGTCTAGTCTGCGCTGTCTAAGATTATTGTATTTCGGTAGGCTTAGCTTATCATTTTTTTTTCCATCTTTGGAACCTATTGCTGTAAAAGAATTGAAGCTTCTTTACTTTAATTTACGCTCTCCTTCCCCGTAATAATAAAAAGGAAAAGTACCGTTACACCTCAATAGGAATCACGAATCAGCCTGCATTTGTCATTCTCACTCTTGACATCAAAAGTGTTATACTCAGCATAAGCTGTGTTCCCTTCAAAGTCTTCCAAATCCACACGCAGCATGTTCTTACTTTCTGAGATCACTCGATGATTCTTGTCCAGTCTCAACCAAAATTCACTTTTCAGGTCATCGAAGCCAAAAGCTACTTATGGAAGCTACAGCAAAGAATGGTTTACCATCTGCAGCAGTAATCATTGAATTCAAGGTCACTGCTACTAAACTAAGGTAAGTCTCCTTTAAATTTAATAGGTAAATATAGTAAGGAGATAGGTAATGAGGAAAAAGAAGATTTTGTTATTTATTTTAAACAATCTGTAAGAGACACAGTGACATAAATTATTTTTACCCTGGACTCTGGATCAAAAGCACAGGAGACACAGTGGCCTTATCAAGTCAGTGCGCTGGACTCCAGTGAACTGACTTTATAGTGTTATGCTTTCCTTTAGAGAACTGTTTGAACTTCTGTAACTCTTGTTACAAAACAAAACTACTGTTTTATACGCCACAGTCCTTCTTCCTGTCCAGCTGTTTTAATTTTTCTAAGTCATCAGATCATAGCTTTTGTGTTTAAATCTAAAGGACTGATCTCATCTTGGTACCACTGAATATGAACGTCAATAAAATACTTGATCAATGAAAATCCAGTAGAATGGTTTGAAAAAGTTATGTAGCAAGTCTAACTCTAAAACAAAGCTGCAAGATATTTGGCCAAAACACTTCAGCGGGACATATAAAAAGTTTTAGACCTAAACAGTGTTGCTCTATTTTCCCTGGAGATAATCAAAGTGTTATGACCGGTTTTAATGTCTTTCAAATTAAAATTTCATGAAAATAAGAATTTTTGAACGACGCAATGTGTCACATTTTTCCTCCGGAGTTAGCAACGGTGATATATATATATAAGGTTATGGCTTTCCAGTTTAGAATGTATCATGCAAGAAATGTTCTCCACAAAATTACTCGATAAGTTAGACAGAAGCAACAGAAATGTAAAATAATTTTTCCCTGAAGATTTCGAGCGGCTTTTCGCAGTGTTGAAAAGGGTCATTTCATTCACGCTGAATTTTGAAGCTAGAAAACTTTCACTGCGTGAAATAATCCGAATACGGTCCCTTATGTAGGTCTTATACAGTCAGTACACAAAGTCGGGTACGGAATCTATAAGGAGGTGTCGTGATGAATAAGGTACTGTTTAAGGATCAGTATACGTCAGGCTACGCCAAGAAAATAGCATGATCTTATACACTTGTAGCAGGATTTCTTATACGCTAGTACTCGTTTCAGTATACATGTTGTATACTGAAGGAGTTATGAGGTATACTGATGTTGTGTGGAAGGCACGTATACAGTCGTTGCAGGATTTCTTATTCATTATTACACAAGTCCGTATATATGATGTGTACTGCATGAAGCAGGAAGGGTACTTATATGTTCCGAAGAAGTATAGATTCTTACACTCGTGAAAGAATTACCTTTATGTCATTACAGAGGTCTGTATACTTCACGTATATTGTAGGAAGTATGAGATATAGATACTACTGTTGTTTCAAGGTAGGTATACGGATTCTCATTAGATTCATGACCATATTTCAGGCCAAATACCAGTGTACACATTAATACTGTATAAAGACAGTTGTGTGCGTATTGTGGGGGCTTTAACGAGCCTTTTTTGAGCAATCTTAATGATAAAATTCACCATTCTCGAGTATTCTACAAATAGCTGTTAATTTATTTCAGTATTTCCTCAGTCACGTGTTGTTTTTTCGCAGTACATATACATGAAAAACTTAATCTAACATTTGTGTTTCTCAAAAATAGTATTGCTAATAATAATGCGAAGAATGAAAGTTGAAAGCCTAATTCACGAAAAGGTATAATCCAATGATTAAAAGTTGTAATTTATGTACAAACACACTATTCCTTTAACACACACACCCACACAGAAAAACTAACTATTCGTTCTCAAAATCGCAATCGTTACCTGAGGAGCTGTCATTATCACTTTCTTCTCCTTCTCTTTCTTCCGTTCTGGTTTCGTCAGTGGTCTCTTCATCCTCAAAGTTCTCTCTTGAACCAAAAAAATGTTAGGTAAACAATGTAACCACATTGCATAAAGGAAACAAGCATATTACCAAATTTTTCATAGCATGCAATATATAGAGACAGTGAATTTTACACCGGTTTACATAGTTTGCATATTGTTCTGTGCTTCACTTTCATAGTTGTTAAACTAAAAGTAAAAGCGACAGCATCCAATAAGGAATGTAAAGGTTAAGCAGTATTCTTACATTTCCGTTTGTTCCTGCTCTCTCCTTTGCATGATTTCCCTCCATTCATCGGACAGCGCCCATTTAGGAGAACCTGTGGGTGGCTCTCTTTCTACAGGCTCCCCTTTACGAGCCTTTGTTCGTTTCCACCTTTTGTTTGTTGCGTTTTCTGTCTTTTCGCTGCGCTTCTCAAGCCTAAGACAATAACAATATGATAATATTGTTAATAAATAACAATATGCCGTTGACTTGATTGAAACCGTTAGGTAAATCCAACCCTTAAAAAAATCGGGCAAAAAAGCGCTAATAGGTGGCTAACAAATAAACTGACTTTAAAGCCTACCTGACATTTACAGTCCATCATTGCCAATAACAAGGAACAGCCTGGCAATACTGGACAGTAATATTGGCAGTTTTTAAGGATAAAATCATTTCCATCTTTTTTGCTATTAAAAATATCAGTAAAGAACTAAGCCTTTAGTATACTTCTTACTTGTTTATGAAAGCTTCAAGAGTTTTGCTCCTGTATTTTGGGGGCCTAGACACCCATCCTCCTTCGCCTTCATCAGTATCTGTGTCATCATCGTCACTACACATGTGCTCTTTACTAAACTTTGCGAAGGCACGGGACTCAGTCTCATCCTTGACATGAGCTTTTCTTCTCTCGTATTTCTATGGGATAAAGAAAAATTTTCTTTTTAGTACTTTTCAACTAACTTTCATTGTATCATTCAAAATGTATCATTTAAGTTATTTTAACACATATTAACTGTATACTTACCCGTTCTTTTCGAAGATCTTTCTTATTTTTCAATTTTATTTCATCCGTTATTTTTCCAAGGGCAGTCCTCCGTAAGTGCTCATGACACTTTTTGGCAGTTCCTGAACAAAACAAAAAAGGCTTTAATTTCAAAATTGCGTGATTGGGGCCTGATTATCTATTATGGACAATAAATCTTGCTTGCAGTGGTGTCCTCTAGTTTTAAATTGCTCAAATAGTAAAGTTACGTTGTACGTTGTGGCGGCAAAGTTCATCAACAATCAGCCGAGTTACCTTTGTGTTGTGAGGGCTGGTTACCCTGATATTTGTTAATTCACGCAGTGGAAAGCAGTTTCTAGGCTCTGTCTCCATCGTGGACTGCATTACCTCTCGTCTTTACTGTGTTACCTGAAAACCTCATTTCTCTCAGGCAACCAGGATGAAGAAATGATACAGCAAAACGAAACGAAACGTGCGAAACTACCGAAATGAGAAAGCAAAACGATCGAAACAAAACGAACCTAACTACCAAAACAAACGACCGATATGACCCAAAAATATACATAAAATAACACGGGGGCGGATCTAGGGGAGGCCACATAAAGAACAGTAGTCTATGGTCAAAGGTGAAGTGAACAATCTTTGAATCGTACGTCCTCGATGTGAGAATAACGTAATTTTGTTTTCCAAATAAGTGGCAAATTCTTCCCAGTGCTATCACCTGGGGTAAGATTTCTTGTCGTTCTCATCATATAATACATAGAATTTTTTTGCTTCGCAGAACGAGTTTTATTTAATGGGTAGTCCGCCAGTTCGAACGACATTTCAACCTTCCCTGTCCTTAAAGTGTTCTGACTTCCGGCTCTCTGTTACGACTCTACTTCCAGTTATAGTACTTCCAATTTTGGATGATACTGCTACATCACGTCCAACCATACGTTTTACGACTGGCATCTGATAGTCTTTAAACAAACTCAAACAAAAGAGCCGGCTCTTAGGCTAAACAAACAGTAGTAAGAGGTCTTATACGCGAAGAGACACCGCCGCCAATCGGCTTTCATTGAATCCGTGCTGACACTTAAGGATGACAACCATTTCATTTCTTCTTACATTATTATCCCTGAATCAAACATTAAAGTCATGAGAAGAAAGGAAATGACTACCAGCTGAAGAAGCTCTTGATCGTAAAACAAATTCTCCCTGCCATCAGTATAGGAAATGTTTAGAGAGCAGTATGGGGAATAATCATCCTGATGTTAGGGTGTAAAGGGTGAAACGAAGGTGAATCGTTTGAGCCTGCCACTGACAAATTTCAGTTGTTTTCACCAGAGACATGAATTTCAGAGAGTGAATGGTGGAAACCCACCTGCAGATTCCTCAGTAGTTGGGGCGTTCACGAAAAGATATGGACTAACTAACGCCTAAGTTAAAAACTTTACACGAGTTGGGCGCCATAGCCGCAGAGTGAGCCAAAAGAACGGTCTCGGTTTCTTGATTTCATTTCCCCAGCGCATTGAAATTGTGAAAAACCGAAAACTTTTATGTATCATAGATTTTAATCATTTATAAGTAAACAAAGCTTGAAGGAGTCCTCCTTCAGCCTGCAAACCAATGATCACAAGCGATCCAATGCGCCACTTTCGATATATTAAAATTCTAAAATGGCTCCGAGGCTCGGGGGAATAGAACAAAACAAATTTAACCTACTCATCCTTACATTTGGTATTCCTACAAACTCAGTTTGTTACATAATCACCTGATGAGCCATATCTTTGGCGTGACAATGTGTTCTTATGATTAAAAGTGCAATATGTTTATCAATAGCAATGCAGGGTATTTACTCTAACAAAAGCTAACAAAATACAAATAAAAGCAATAAACAAAGCATTTTAGACGTGAATGAAAGTGATCCTCGCAGCGGTATCGCAGAGGTCATGGGTTCAAATCCCGTACAGGCCTGAATTTTTTTCAGGCCTTATTTTCACTACTGCCTAAGTAGTGCACATCACTGCGAGGATCACTTTTATTCACGTCTTTATCCGCAGTTCAAATATATGACTTTCATATATTCTTAACCGTCCAAAGCATTTTAGAATCATCCACATTACGTTACCGCATTCCAGTGTACACTAGAGCTTGAAATATTTGTTTTCCTGATAGCATTCTTCAGAGTCAAAACATTGGGTATTTGTTTGGGATTTCGTTACAGAAATCAAAGGGAACTAGAACTGAATTAGCGACTGGGTTTGCTCTTCTAATCTTGGCTTGGAAAAAATGAATGCTGGGTGATAGCTTTGTGTTCCGTCAACTGAAAATACGAGTCAAAAATTTAAACAATCAAAACTTGTATAACCCAGATTGTAGGAGCGTAGGAAGCGTGATGGCCATGATCATACAAGCCATTGAGATTCGAGGATGACTCTTGTGAGTACCTCAGACCCACCTAAAATTTATGGAGACAGGGTCTTTTCAGCCGCTGCCCCCAGGCTATAGAATGTCTCACCCATAAAAATTCAATTGAGTCTATTAGTTTAAGTTTTTTGAGAAAATATTAAAGACACATTTTTTCAGAGCTATTTATGATTAACTGTCAATTTCCAACTATGAAAAGGAGCTTTTACATGTATCATTATGTAGATTAAGTCATTATTACTATTATGATTATGATAATGATTATGATTGTGATTATTATTATTATTATTATTATAATTATCGGTTAACTGGTCGATTCTACAGAATCAACTATTCCTATTTTGAAAAACACGTAGAAAGATTAAGCATGAAAAACCTGAACAACATTTCGCTAAGCTTCAATTTAAGAGTGATTATTACATGCTGAATAGACTTGATCCAGACACTGGTGTTTTTTTATTAAAGTTGGTGCTGTATCATTGTTGTGCCATAAACATGACAGTTCAGAAATCCACTGGTCTTATTTTCATCTCAGTTCTCTTTAGAGAGTAACGATATCCTTTCCAGTCAATCCAGTGCACTCCAGAAGAATCGGAGGCGTGACTGCCGGGAAAATAAAAACCATTGAGATTCGCTTTGTGACAAGTGTTGTACCACCAGGCTCCTTTGAACTGAATGGCGCAGTTTTGACCTCCCTTATTGTCATTATCTTGATCTCTAGTGGTGAATGGCAAACCGCGATGATAAGCAAGAGAGTCACCAGAATTTCCTGAAAAAACGAGCCGCTTTATGAGTATTACGTTTGACCAACAATGAGCCGTTTGTAATTCAAAAGAAATCTTGAAATATCGGATAAGTATAATTCAACAATAACAAAATAAAGTAAAAGTATTCTTAGTAATATCTATGATTCATGCCGAAGATTCTAGGGATTGAATCGCTAACTGTGATAACGCTAATAAATATTTTACCGAGGCATTCATCAGAGTTAAACTAGTCCGTCAGGTTAACTGCGCATGATCCACCGGCGAATACCTTTGGACTTATCAACGTCCGGTATGCCCTGTCCAGGATCGCACATCGATGAGCTGAGCTTACGCACTCTTTTGTTCTCCAAAGCTATTGATTTAAAATACGCTAAGCATATTTACATTACTCAGCACTCTCCTCCTCCCCCTCCCCCTTCCCTTCTCCCTCTTAGAATGACTAGAATAGAAGCGACGGAATGACAGTTCTACCTGAATAAGAACCAAGGAGCAGCTTGTACTTGTCTTTCTCACTCATAACACCAAACATGTTATATTCAGCATATCGAGTATTCCCTTCAAAGTCTTCCAAGTCCACACGCAGCATGCTGTTATTATCTGAGGTCAGCCGGTGAATCTTGTCCAGTCCCAACCAAAATTCACTTTTCAGGTCACCAAAGCCATGTTTGTAGTCATTCCAGTAGCGGTAGAAATCAACCGAGCCGTTCAGTCTTTTCTGGAACACTGCCCACCCACCACCGGCTGTTGTTTGGTCACAGAATACATCAAAGGCAGGCAGATTATCAGGTTTGATGGTGTACACGCCGTCAATTGGTTTACCCGCGGATTTGTAGATTTCTGCGCAGTTCCTTTTGACTAAAAATCAGAAAATAGAAATAAACAAAAAAACAAACAAAACGCACACTTCAAATTGATTAGATGTTGAGTGCTTTTTGTTGCTTTCCTGACTGTTGCTCTGACTGATAAAATTCTGTACATTAACTAGTACCGTTTCTTTTTCCTTAATATCTACCAGTTATATTCATGTAAAGTTACAATAATAGGATTTTCTTTTTTAGCTTTACTTAAGAGGTTAATATTTTGTTCTTGAAGTCAAGTTTGGGGCTCAAGTGAGTAACTCCTCGCGTACTAAACGAGAGACTAGCCCACACAATCCAGCCATTTCACCTTCAACTTGGCAGGTTTCTCCGGTGAATCTTTCCCGACAGACACAACGGAAACCTTTGTAGGTGAATCCAGCTTGACAGGTGCCACTGTTTAAGCATGGGCTGCTGCTGCATGGATTCTGTTGACAAAACAAGGTAAATTATGATGCAGATCTTCCTTATGTCAAAAATAAGATCACTTTAGCCTAAGAAAATGAGCCAATCTCTTCTACCACCTAAAATTCGTACCTCGATTGCAAGATATGTGTAACTCAGATTGTTCACGAGAAGAAATGGAGCATGGTTTTCCTCCGTGGCGTTATTCAACTCGCATTTTTGGTTTCCTCCTACAACAGGTCCAACATTGATGGACACACAATTAGGCTCCATCAAACACATTGTTTTGCAGCTCCCTTCGTTTGGCACCTCTGCAATTTTGATCGCGTGATTTTTCATGGCCATGTTCGGTATTGGGTCCTTGAATTTGATGAGTCGCCTATCATCGTCTGTGGCAGGCAAAACAAATACATCATTTAGTTTCCACTTACTCGAGATAATTTCTTATTTTCATCGATGAAAAAGGCACATTAAACAACTTTATTTCAAAACTTTACAGCATGAGAACCCTGACGAATTTTCCCTAAAGGTGATTCTCATCTCTTGAAAATTCAACGTAACTGGGAGGCTTTCATTACCAAAAATTAATCTTTGATTGTGAATTCATGAGCCAAAAGAAAATATTAAAAAAATATCAAGAATATTTTCATAGCGTTCATTAACGCACCGCTATATCTGTGAATCGTTTGTTTTAATTCATCATTTTAAGCTTTTTTTAAAAATTTTACCTTTTTTTGTATCTCTATTCCATACTATAATAAAGTTCGGATATAACGCGCGCTGTCATTGGTTGAAAGAGTGTGCTCTATGAGAGTATAGAGCATAGAGCTGAGCTTAAGCTGTCGCGCCATCTGCGAAATTGGACTATGTCCGACCTTTTTCAGGACTTTTCCTTAGCTTTTTTTTTTTTTTTGTTAATTAAAAGCGATATTTTGAAACAAGCGAGCCGGCAAGTAGCAACAGAACAACCAAACAAAGGTTTATAAACATGCCAGGCGCCGTAATTGACGTTTTTGTAAGGTGAGCAGAGACGAAAATCCTCAAAGAGAAAACGAAATGGACAGTCCGAGTTTTGAAGGTTTTCACGCTCAGTTAGATTGCAAGCGAATAGTAATAAAAATCAAACACAGCTAACACTCGTATAGTATATAAAGTTCGAGTTCAAAAGCAAAACGGAACAAAACAGGAATGATTAAAAATATAGCCAAAGTGGCATAACTGTTATAATTCATGCTAATCATGACGGTGTCAGAGCGACTGCGATTATGCTAAGGTCCAACGTGGCTAGCTCGGAGATCGCCAGTGAAGCAAGCCTCAGAAATTACATCGACCGCTCTGACGTCCTTTCCGATGTGTTGAGTGGTGAAGGCCACATTAGTTACTGCAACCGAGTTTTGCGGCTCAGTCATCTCGAGCAATCTTCCAGTTCCGGTGAATTCGTCTCTCATTCATTCATGAAATTCGCCTTGAGCAGTTTGTTTACTATTTATCATGTGAAAAAACGTGCGTGTTTTTGTGAGCCACAATTCGGCCAGATTTCACGGAACATTTCACCTCCACTTAGAGACTAAAAAACTTCTGGCAAAAGTGTGAGATTCGACCTGCCAAACTATTTAAGTTTGTAAACAATTGCAGAATGTGAACTTTGATGGTTTGACATTTCTGAAAGCTTTAGTCTTGTACAGCCAATCAGATATTTGAACTGTTATAACAACGATTCTGATTGACTTATTGTACTACGTCTCGTGTTTCTCCCTACACTTCTTTCGTGCTCGAACCGCTTCGTGCGTGCTTTACAACAGAACAGAAAATACAGTCAAGTCTTCTGTATTTGTTAAATAGAAGAAATTTTGAGTTAGATAAAGCGGATTGTCTGCTTTAAGGTTATTTACTTTGATCAGCAGGTAGCATATGTAGTTCATGTAATTGTTTTGAGGAAACAACACCAGAAAGATGAGACACAAGAAATTTAAAAAGGGATTTATACTCACCGGTGCAACAGAAGCATGGTGGGAGAATAATTTCAAGGAAGATATAGAGAATAACAATGATCTGCTGAAGAGAAATCTTGAACTGCATCGCTATAAATAAATAATTGTAAATTCAAGGTAATCAGTATAATAGTGAGCGTCCCAAAATATAACCTTCCTGTTTTCCTGTAAATTTGAATGTTGACAAATGTTACGCAGTTGTCTGCACTAGAGTATTTTTAAATTCTTACTCTATCTTGTAAATTTCATCTTATTCTTATAGGACCTAATATTTCATAAAGCTTCGAAGATGAATGAGCTTGCGGCAGTTAAGTTAAGAGCAAGAAACAAATTTTTGCAGACTTGCTACCGACAAAGATGTCAGATCACTTCTGAAAATACAAAATGTGAACAATTTATTATGATAACTTGCGGCAATCAAGTTAAGAGCAAGAAACAAATTTTTGTAGACTTGCTACCGACAAAGATGTCAGATCACTTCTGAAATACAAAATGTCAACAATTTATCCTTTTTTATCTCAAAATGTTCTTCACTACGATAGAACAGCATTGCACATTATTAATATGAAGATTAACTTTGACCAGAAGGGTGTGACAGAATGTGAAATATCGTGTGGCTGAATTGACAGAAATTTACTCAAAATTTTTCTTAATCAATTCTACAATCAACGCATTTGGTCTGAGCAAGAAAGGCTTGGTCTAAGAAATATAGACAAGTAGCTCATTGAGATGTTTCTTACCTTCTGAGCGAAAAAGTATTTTTCCGTACTTGGTTTTGTTCTTGAGGGTATCAATAATGAAAACTTTATGGTGTCGTGCTTTTCTTCAATTTATAGAACTGTTTGAACCTCTGTAACTATGGTTACAAAACAAAACCGCTGTTTTAGTGATATGTGTTATTACAGGTTATGACAGGTCTACGTTTTTCAGTTAAAAATTTATGAAAATATGTCAGAATTTTTAGAACTACACAACGTGTGGCATTTTCCTCACAAAAAACTCACGTACATAGATGTTGTCAGTGGAACCGTTATCTGTTTCTTCCTCTCCCTACGCTTTGGTATTCAATTTGGCTGGCGTTTCGTCCTGAAAACTGCATATGAGTGTCAAATTTAAGTTTCAGCTGCTCGTGTGGCGGAGAAAAAATAAAGTTTCGTAAGACGGCCATAATATTTAAAAGCAATATATGCGATAGATTATCTGAAGTGAAAGTCTACATTTTCTGGGGTCGTTTCGTTTCAGTCGTTTTACTTGTTTCGTTTAGGTCGTTTCGTTTTGCTGTTTCGGGTCTTGGTACATGCCGAAATTATAAACGATATCACCACAAACTAAACATTTCGACTTAATATCTGTCTGCTGAAAAAACTGATCTTACTAGAAAGTGCCCAGAAACTTAGGAAAAAATGGCGATAAAATGCAAGGGGTACATGACGACTTTGAGGTTTCTTTTTTTCACTCAAGAAGCCATAGGCCTGCTTAACGATAAAATATACAGTGTTACAGAGAATGTGATATACTGTTACAAGTAAGCGTTGTACGATACTGTAATTCTCATCGTGCGCGAAAACCTCATTTGCAGTAGGGGACTCTTGTTAAAAGAGGTTGTTATTAACCACAAGGTACCTTAGTTCTAATAACTGAGTTGACAATGCAAATGATCTCCATAAAGGGTTTCTAAGGCTACCATTTCGAACGCCCCTCAACAGAGCTTTATTAATAACATCATTTTCATCGTCGCTCGACATAATTCCTGTGAATACGTTGACCCTCGTGCAAAAAATGGAAAGTAGCTAACAAATATATTTCTTACCTTCTGACTGACAAAATGTTTGTTGTACTTGATATTGTGTTTGGGTATGTCATGAGTGGTGAACATAAACGCCACAGGCCTTCTTCCTGTTCAGCTGTTCTACTTATTTGTAGTCATCAGATCACTGCTTTTGTGTTAACTGTGGATGACTGGTTTTCTCTAAATAACATTGTAGAAGTATAATACTCAATGAAATACCTCAATAAGAGTCCTGCAAACAAAGCTACAAATGATGAGATGAGATCAATAATTGTAGGAACCCAAACACAGTGAGACAAAGTCTCGAAGGAAATCTGAAAGAAGACGTTGACGTTGGCTGCTTTACAAAAAACACTCTTTTTGTAGAGTCTAGTAAAATATTAAAAAAGGGGTCGCAATTGCGCATCTGCATCAGATAAGCACTCGTTTTTTACGAGCGGTCTCGCGTGATATGAGAATTAAGAGGAGGGTACGTTTTAAAATAGATAAACCTCCTTCTGGCTTGCTGGTATTTCGGCTGATATTGTCCTTGGCTGAAAGACTGTCATAAAAACGTCACATTTTCCCTCGAAGCTTTGCTTCTCGGCCAAATATTTTTTTTAATTTTTGGACAATATATCAGCCGTGGACATTATCAGCCGATTTACCAGCCGCCCGAATGGGTTTATTTACTAATTACTTGTATCTCAAAAACAAGCAGAATGTTAAGGCCGTCGGAAAAATCTTCAAACGGCCGTCAAAGGATACGGTCATTGTTCCAAACATTTAAACCACGAAAATACCGTATAAGGGGTCTTTCTTTTTCTATTAAATTAAAGTGAGGGTCTAAAATACCCCAGAAAATATCAGTGGCTAAAAAAGTGGTGTCGTGCCATCGTTAATAAAACTATTTTAAGTGCTGTAATCATGGTTACAAAACAAAATATGTTTAATAAGCGATGAACGGAAGCGCTTTAGTTTTTCTTCCTAATCATACGTTCCAAGTGTAGGCATTCATCAGTTCATGGTTTTCGTCTTTTATATTTTTGATAATCCAGCACAAGGTTTTTGAAAAGTGCCCGAAAGTCAAATCCTATGAAAAAGCCGTAAATGATTAGATGTGAATGATAATTGTTGGAACACAAACGCAGTAGAATTGACAATAGGAAACATAAATATTTCTAGTTTAAGATCGTGTTTGCCTAAAATCTTTTGCTTTTTTAGCTGGTGGCTTTCTCTCAGGCAACCAGGATGAAGAAATGATACAGCAAAACGAAACATGCGAAACCACCCGAAATGACCAAAGCAAAACGATCGAAACAAAACGAACCTAACGACCAAAACGAACGACCGATATGACCCAAAAATATACATAAAATAACACGGGGGGGGGATCTAGGGAAGGCCACATAAAGCACAGTAGTCTATGGTCAAAGGTAGGGACCATCTTTGAATTGTACGTCCTCGATGTCAGAATAGGGTAATTTTGTTTTCCAAATAAGTGAGAAGTTCTTCTCAGTGCCATCGCCTGAGATAATATTTCTTGTCGTTCTCATCATATATTCCATGTAGAATTTTTGTGCTTCTCAGAACAAGTTTTATTGCGTGGGGAGCCCGCCAGTTCGAACGACATTTCAACCTTACCTGTTCTTAAAGTGTTCTGACTTCCGGTTCTCTGTTACGACTCTACTTCCGGTTATTATACTTTCAATTATCGGATGATACTCCAACATCACGTCTGACCATACGTTTTATGACTGGCATCCTATTTTATACAAACCCAAACACAAGAGCCAGCTCGTAGGCTAAACAGACGGCGGTAAGAGGTCTTATATCCTGAGAGACACCGCCGGTAATCGGCTTTCATTGAATCCGTGCTGACCCTTAAGAATGACTACTACTTAATTTCTCCTTACATTGTTACCCCTGAATCAAACATTAAGGTCATGAGAAAAAAAGAAATGACCAACAACTAAAGAAGCTCTTGATCGTTAAACAAATTCTCCCTGTCATCAGCTGAGGAAATGTATAGAGCGCAGTATGGAGAATATGCATCCTGATGTTAGGGTGTAAAGGGTGAAACGGGGGTGAATCGTTTGAAAAATTTCTTGCTTTCACCAGAGACATGAATTTCAGAGCGTGGATGGTGGCAACCTACCTGCAGATTCCTCGGTACTTGGGACGTGCACCTAAAGATGTGGACAAACTCACGTCTAAATTCAAAACTTTACACGAGTTGGACGCCATAGCCGCAGAACGAGCCAAAAGAACGGTCTCCGTTTCTTGATTACGTTCCCCATCGCATTGAAATTGTCAAAAAGCGAAAACTTTTATGTATCATAGATTTTAATCATTTATACGTAAACAAAGCTGTAAGGAGTTCTCCTTCAGCCTGCAAACCAATGATCACAAGCGATCCAATGGGCTCGATATATTAAAATTCTAAAATGGCTTCGAGGCTAGGGGGAATAAAACAAAACATATTTCACCTACTCATCCTTACATTTATTATTTCTACAAACTCACTTTGTAACATAATCACCTGATGAGCCGTATCTACAAACTGGACCTTGGGCGTGACAATGTGTACTTATGATTAAAATTGCAATATGTTTATCAATAGCAGTGCAAGGTATTTACTTTAACAAAAGCTAAGGAAATACAAATAAAAGCAATATATGAAGCAATTTAGAATCATCGACATTACGTTACTGCATTCCAGTGTACACTAGAACTTGAAATATTTGTTTTTCTGATAGCGTTCTTCAGAGTCAAAACATTGGGTAATTGTTTGGAGTTTCGTTATAGAAATCAAAGGGAACTAGAACTGAATCAGCGACTGGGTTTATTCTTGATATTGACTTTGAAAAATGAAGGCTGTGTGATCGCTTTGTGTTCCGTTAAGTGAAAAGACGAGTAAAAAATTTAAAGAATCAAAACTTGTATAACCGAGATTGTAGGAGCATAGCAGGCGTGATGGCCATGATGATACAAGCCATTGAGATTCGAGCATAACTCTTGAGAATACCTCAGACCCACCTAATATTTTATGGAGACAGGGTCTTTGCAGCCGCTGCCTCCAGGCTATAGAATGTCTCACCCATAAACCTTAAACTGAGTCTATCAGTTTCTGTTTTTTGAAGAAGAATTGAAGACGCATTTTTTTCTGAGCTACTTATGATTCACTGTCAATTTCCAACTATGATAAGGAGCTTTTTGCATGTTCCGTTATATAGATCAAGTCATTATTACTATTATGATTATTATTATCATCGATTAACTGGCCAATTTTACAGAATCAGCTATTCCTATTTTAAAAAACACGCACAAAGAAGCAAGAAAAACCTGAACAGCATTTCGCTAAGCTCCAATTTAAGAGTGATTATTAAATGCTAAATAGACTTGATCGAGACACTGGTGTCTTTTGTTAAAGTTGGTGCTGTATCATTGCTGTGCCATAAACATGACAGTTCAAAAATCTGCTGGTCTTATTTTCATCTCGGTTTTCTTTAGAGAGTAATGATATCCTTTCCAGTGATACCAGTTCACTCCATCAGCAAAGGAGGAGTGATTGCCACGAAGATATAAACCATTGAGATTTGAGTAGTGACAATGCTCGTACCACCAGGCTCCTTTGAACTTAATGGCGCAGTTGTATTCTCCCTGATTGTCATTATCTTCATCTTTAGTGGTGAACGGCCAACCGCGTTGCCTAGCAAGAGAGTCACCAGAATTTCCTGACAAAATGAGCCGCACTATGAGTATTACGTTTGACCAACATGCAGCAATGAGTAGTTCGTAATTCAAAAGAAATCTTGAAATATCAGATAAGTATAATTTAACGATAATGATACCACTAAACGTGATAATGCTAATAAATATGTTTGCCGAGACAAAGCGACGAAATGACAGTTCTTATCAACGTCCGGAATGCATTATTCAGGATTGCATATCGATGAGCTGAGATTATTGACGTAAAAGACGTTAACCATATTTACATTACTCAGCACTCTCCTCCCCCCCCCCCCCCCATCTTTGAATGACTAGAATAGAAGGGACGAAACGACAGTTCTACCTGAATAAGAACCAAGGATCAGCTTGTATTTGTCTTTCTCACTCATAACACCAAACAAGTTATACTCGGCATAAGCTGTGTTCCCTTCAAAGTCCTCCAAGTCCACACGCAGCATGCTGTTATTATCTGAGGTCAGCCGGTGAATCTTGTCCAGTCCCAACCAAAATTCACTTTTCAGGTCACCAAAGCCATGTTTGTAGTCGTTCCAGTAGCGGTAGAAATCAACTGAGCCGTTCAGTCTTTTCTGGAACACTGTCCAACCACCACCGGCTGTTGTTTGGTCACAGAATACATCAAAGGCAGGCAAATTATCAGGTTTAATGGTGTACGCACCGTCAGTTGGTTTACCCGCGGATTTGTAGATTTCTGCGCAATTCCTTTTGACTGAAAATCAGAAAAAACAAACAAACAAAAAAATAAACAAAACGCCCACTTTAAATGCTTTGGATGTTGAGTGCTTTTTGTTTGCTTTTCTGACTGTTGCTCTGACTGATAAAACTTGATTCTAAACATTAACTAGGACCATTTCTTTTTCCTTAATATCTACCAGCTATATTCATGTAAAGTTACAGTAATAGGCTTTTCCTTTTTAGCTTTACTTCAATGGTTAATATTTTGTTCTTGAAGTCAATTTTAGGACTTGAGTGAGCAACTCCTCGCGTACTACACGCGTGAGTGGCCCACACAATCCACTCATTTCACCTTCAACTTGGCAGGTTTCTCCAGTGAATCTTTCCCGACAGACACAACGAAAACCTTTATAGGTGAATCCAGCTTGACAGATGCCTTTGTTTAAGCATGGGCTACTGCTGCATGGATTCTGTTGACAAAACAAAGAAAGCTTTTTTTCAGACCTTCCTTATGTCAAGAATAAGATCGCTTTAGCCTTAGAAAATGAAACAATCTCTTCTACCATCTTAGTTTCGTGAGAATGTGAAATGTTACCTCGATTGCAAGATATGTGTAACTCGGAGTTTTCACGAGAAGAAATGGAGCATAGTTTTCCTCCGTGGCGTTATTCAACTCGCATTTTTGGTTCCCTCCTTCAACAGATCCAATATTGATGGATACACAATTAGGCTCCATCAAACACATTACTTTGCAGCTCCCTTCGTTTGGCACCTCTGCAATTTTGATCGCGTGACTTTTCATGGCCATGTTCGGTATTGGGTCCTTGAATTTGATGTGTCGACTATCGTCGTCTGTGGTTGGCAAAACAAATACATCATTTAGTTTCCGCTTACTCAAGATGATTTCCTTTTTCCACGAATGAAAAGGCACATTAATCCCCTTTATTTTAAAAATTTACGGCATGAGAACCCTGACGAGTTTTCCCTAAAGGTGATTCCCATCTCTTGAAATTCAACGCAACTGACATGGGAGGCTTTCATTACCAAAAATTAATCTTTGATTTTGAATTCATGAGCGGAAAGAAAATATTTTAAAAAATATCTAGAATATTTTCATAGCTTTCATTACCACACCATCGTTGTGAACCATTGATGCGTATGTGGTGAGGTCTTTTTTTAATTTGACTTTTTTGTATCTTTTATTCCATAATAGAAGACATTTTGAGTTAGATAAAGCGGATTGTCTGCTGAAAGATTATTTGCTTTGATCAGCAGGTAGCATATGTAGTTCGTGTAATGGTTTTGAGGAAACGACATCAGAAAGACGAAACGAAAGAAATTTAAAAAGGGATTTATACTCACCGGTGCAACAGAAACATGGTGGGAGAATAATTCCAAGGAAGATATAGAGAATACTAATGATCGGTTGAAGAGAAAACTTGAACTGTATCGCTATAAATAAATGATTGTAAATTCATGGTAAAAAATTTAATGGTGAGCGTCCCAAAATATACACCTACCTGTTTTCCTGTAAATTTGAATGTTGTTGACAAATGTTAGGCAGGTGCTCGGCATTATTTGCTAGCTTTGTCTACTTAAAGGGACTCTTAATTAGCATAACATTTCGAAGGCAAATACTTCGTTCGGTTTTGTCATTGGTCTAAAACACGTTGTAATGCTAACAGACTTGTGTCATTCCTTGCACACAAAAAAAAAGCATAGTATGAGTTACTTCATATTACATATTCATTTTCGAAAGTGAGTGACAGCTGCAAAAGGCGAAAAAAGAGGAAAATAATAGACCGTTGTTGTTTGTCTGCATTGGAGTATTTTTAAAATTTTTACTCCACCTTGTAAATTTCATCTTATTCTGATAAGCCATAATATTCTACAAAGTTTCGGGAAGAACGAAATAGAGCACATCATCCTTACCGGAGGTAACAGGAGGTTATCAATATGTTTATTTTCAGCCTGTTTAACTTTGAACTTGCGAAAGTTAAGTTAAGAGCAAGAAACAAATTTTTGCAGAATTGCTACCGACAAAGATGTCAGATCACTTCTGAAATACAAAATTTTAGCAATTTATCTTTTTTTTATCTCAAACAATTCTCCAGCACGATAGAACAGCATTGCACATTATTAACATGAAGATTAACTTTGTAGCAATTTTAAATCGAAGAATGCGATAAAATGTATGTAAAGTACAGAGGCCTAAGTTTTTTATGGCTCGTTTTGCTCGTGGTAGTTGAGCATGGTGATTAGCACTAAACATCACCCGATATTATCTTAGTAAGACAGGTCGCAAGTATTCTATGACTTACGGATGGCATTTGAGAAGTTCAACCTAATAAATTTCAAATTTGTAACAACTTTGACTAGAAGAATATGACAGAATGTGAAATATCGTGTGGCTGAATTGACAGAACTTTACACAAAATTTTTCTCGATCATTTCTGGAATCAGCGCAATTGGTCTGAGCAAGAAAGGCTTGGTCTAAGAAATATAGATAAGTAGCTCACAGAGATATTTCTTACCTTCTGAGCGAAAAAGCGTTTTTCGTATTTGGTTTTGTTCCTGGGGATATCAATAGTGAAAACTTTATGGTGTCGAGCTTTCCTTTAATTTATAGAACTGTTTGAACTTCTGTGACCATGGTTAAAAAAGAAAACCGCTGTTTTATACGCCACAGTCCTTGTTCCTGTTCAGCTGTTCTTATTGTTGTTAGTCATCTGGTCAAAGCTTTTGTGTTTAAATCTAAATGACCGCGGAGTCTCATCTTACTACAACTTGATATGTCAGTCAATGAATTACTTCAATGAAAATCCAGTAGAATGTTTTGAAAAACTTATATGGCAAGTCTAACTCTTAAACAAAGCTACAAATTATTTGGTCAAAACACCTTCGGCGGGACATGTAAGAAGTTTTAGAACTACACAATGTTTTCCTATTTTCCCTGGAGATGATTAAAGTGCTATGACCGGTTTTGTGTCTTTCAAATTGAAAATTTATGAAAATATGAATTTTTAGAATTACACAACGTGTCGCATTTTCCTCCGGAGTTAACCACGGTGTTACATATAAGGTTATGATTTTCCAATTCAGAATGCATCTTGCTTAAAATGCTCTCGTCGAAATTACTCTTATTTTCCCAAGCAACCAGGATGAAGAAATGATATCATGAAAATTAATGACATTTACTAAAACCCGAAACAGCGAAACGAAACGAAACGAAACGAGCGAAACATGCAAAACCACCGAAATGACCAAAACAGAACGATCGAATTGAAGCGAACCTAACGACCAAAACGAAACGACCGAAACGACCAAAATAGTAAAAAAAAAAATTAATAAAAATAAAATGAATGCCCAGAGGTTTCAGGCGTCAGTCGTCATATTCATCTCGTTTAGATTATGGTCTACTCCTGATCTACCTCACGGAACAATTAAGTTATCTCTCTATTACCATCAGCTTGACGTGTGGCGTTGAGGGAACCTGTTGTTCTCCAAAAGCGAGTATTACGTCTAATCTACTTTGTTGATAGAAAAGAACATGCAATCCCCTTATCTGTAAAAGCGAAAATTCTGCCTATCACCTACTTATATTATGAGCTGCTCGATGTTCATAACGACAGTGAACCTTCTAACATCAAGAGACTTTTTACGAGAACTTCAAACATCCCTACATATACTACTCGCTCATCAACGTCACAACTCTTTCGCGTTAAGCACTCTAAGCTTAAAATGCAAAAAAAAGCCTTTTCGCGTGTTGGTGTCAAAGTCTGAAATAAGATGCCTAATGAATACAAAAATTTGTCAAAGAAATCCTTCGAAAAGGAAACAAAAAGAGTTCTTCTCAATATTCTAGATTCTTAGAAGATTCTTATGTGGAGCCTGATGAGATAATGCTAAAATTCAAACAGCAAAATTGAATCAAATTGAACCAGTTCTACAATATTTTTCGTGCACTTAAAAACGCTAAGACTTTTTCTACTTTACAATGAACATCTGCCATTTTCCTTTTTTTCTTTTTTTGCGTATCTTTTCGTCCTTTTATGTTATATTTCTTCATTTCCGTTTTATTTCCAGTGTGATTAAATTAAGTCAGTAAAGAAAATAATTAATTAATCAATAAATAACCAAATTTGACCCGCCTCGATTAGCATTTGCTATCTGCGGGTCAAAGGAATATCTTGTAAAGATGAAAGAAAATGAAAAATAAAAGTGAAGTGAAGTGAAGTGAAGTGAAGTGAACCTTCTTGAAAAAAAAATCAATAAAAAGGTCACGTACAAAGATGTTGTCAATGAAACTGTTATCTGTTTCTTCCTCTCCTCACGCTTTGGTATTCAATTTGGCTGACGTTTCGTCCTGAAAACTACATATAAATGTCAGATTTTACTTTCAGCTACTCGCGTGGTGGATAATATTACGGCCATAATATTTAAAAACCTTAAATGCGAGAGAATATCTGAAGTGAAATCTACATTTTCTACGGTCGTTTTAGTTTTGCTGTTTGGGGTCTTAGTACATGCCGAAATTATCAACGATATCAGTCACAAACCAAACATTTTGACTCAATATCTGTCCGCTGACAAAACTGATGTCACTAGAAAGTGCCCAGAAACTGAGGAAAAATGGCGATAAAGTGCAAAGGGTACATGTCGACCTTGAGGTTTTTTTTTCCCAGGAAGCCATAGGCCTTAGTAATGATAAAATATACAGCGCTGTACGATACTGTACTTCTCATCTTGCGCGAAAACCTTATTTGTAGTAGGGTACTCTTCTTAAAAGAGGCTGTTATTAACCACAAGATAAATTAGTTCTAATAACTGAGTTGAAAACGCAAATGATCCCCATAAAGGGTTTCTAAGGCTACCATTTCGAACGCCCCTCAACAGAGCTTTATTAATAACATCATTTTCATCGTCGCTCGACATAATTCCTGTGAATACATTGACCCTCGTGCAAAAAATGGAAAGTAGCTTACAAATATATTTTCTTACCTTCTGACTGACAATATGTTTGTTGCACTTGATATTGTGTTTGGGTGTGTCAGAAGTGAAAGTCGTGTCTTGTTACCCTCCAGAGAAGTGTTTGAAGTGCTGTAACTATAGTTACAAAACAGAATGATTTAATGAGTGTTGAACATAAATGCTACAGACCTTCTTCCTGTTTAGCTGTTCTACTTATTTGTAGTCATCAGATCACTGCTTTTGTGTTAACTGTGGGTGACTGGTTTTTCTCTAAGTAACACTGGACAAGTATAATAGTCAATGAAATTCATCAATAAGAGTCCTGCAGAGTAGTTTTGAAAAAAGCCGGCAAGTCTAACTCTAAAACAAAGCTGCAAATTATGAAATGAGATCAGTAATTGTAGGAACCCAAACACAGTGGGACAAAGTCTCGAGCGAAATTTGAAACAAGCCTATGACGTTATAATCAACCATTAATTTTCGCGCCAGTATATTGGCTACTTTACAAAAAACACTCTTTTTGCAGAGTCTAGTAAAATATTAAAAAGCTGGTCGCAACCACGCATCCGCATCAGATAAGCACTTGTTTTTTTACAAGCGGTCTCGCATGATATGAGAATTAAGAGGAAGGTACGTTTTAAAATAGATAAACCCCTTTCTGGCTTGCTGGTATTTCGGCTGATAAGGTCCTTGGCTGAAAGATTGTCATAAAAACTTCACATTTTCCCCCGAAGCTTTGCTTCTCGGCCAAATATTTTTTTAAATTTTTGGACAATATCTCAGCCGTGGACATTATCAGCCGATTTACCAGCCGCCCGAATGGGTTTATTTACTTATTAGTTGTATCTCAAAACAAGCAGATGTTAAGGCCGTCGGAAAAATCTTCAAACGGCTGTCAAAGGATATGGTCATTGTTCCAAACATTTAAAGCACGAAGATACCATATAAGGGGTCTTTCCTTTTCTATTAGATTAAAGTGAGGGTCTTAAATACCCCAGAAAATATCGGTGGCTAAAAAAGTGGTGTCGTGCCATCGTTAATAAAACTATTTGAAGTGTTATAACCATGGTTACAAAACAAAATATGTTTAATAAGCGATGATTGGGTGGTTGTATAACTGCTATTTTAGATTTGACACATAAATAAAGGTTGTTGTTGTTGAACAGAAGCGCTTTAGTTTTTCTTCCTAATCATACGTTCCAATTGTAGGTATTCATCACTTCATGGTTTTGATCTTTTATATTTTTGATAATCCAATACAAGGTTTTTGAAAAGTGCCCGAAAGTCAAATTCTATGAAAAAGCCGCAAATGATTAGATGTGAATGATAATTGTTGGAACACAAACGCAGTAGAATTGACAATAGAAAACATAAATATTTCTAGTTTAAGATCGTGTTTGCCTAAAATCTTTTGCTTTTTTAGCTGGTGGCTTGCATCGGAGTATTTGTGGCATTTGCGAAAATTTACCTTTGATTGGTTTTTTTCAAATCGATCGTGGAAGTACAAGAGCATATTGATATTCTCTTGTAGAAGTAGTGGTAGAAGTAGTAATTAATGGTATTAGTACTGGTAGTACCTATAAAAGTCTGATTTGAACAATTTAAAAAAAAATTGATCTTATGGTGGACAGCAGTACAATTACATCCTGTTACGCTCCTTTATACAAAGACAGACAAAGTAAATGGATATTGTAGGGAGAAGTTACATGTGAATCACTTCCGGGAGTTAAAGGGTTAAGTCCTCTGGTTTGTATGTTAAGTAATATGCAGGTTTATATCATTTCCTTGTTGTTGTTTATTATGTTCAGAAGGGAGGTGAAACCCCAAGCAATTGACGCACTTAGCCCTACATTGCACCTTGTTTGCAGAGGTTTTTTTTTTCAGCCTTTTTGAACTGCATATTTTTTCTTCTTTTACTGCACACTAAAGAAGGACTTTTTGTTTAAAGTGCTATAGATACACCTTTATTTCTGTTATCAGTAGGTAAAACACTGGTCAGAGAAACTCGGTTGGTATAATGAGTGACTGGTAAAATTTTGACTCTATTTTATTTATAACTATAGTTTGTCATGATTACATAATCATATATTGCTAACATATTCTAAATAATAATAATGAAATAAAAACTGTCACGACTTTTTTTCAAATCATTCAGTTGTGTACTTCACATAACTGTTAATAGCTGAAAATTTCCTATCTAAATCATCCATTTCTTTTCAGCAAACCGTTTTCTTGCTAAGTTTTTTCAACTTTTTCTAATTAAGTATAATAATAAGAAAATATTTTGATAATCTGTCATAAAAAAACGTCACTTCCGATGTCAACCACGACATAGCAGCTGCATGTAGCAATTCTTGTTCAGGTGAGGAATTTGCAAGCAGGCTAATAACAGAACACCAGATGAAGAGTATTGCAGTACCGTGGTTTGTAAGGAAACCAGTTTACTGTCTGGGCTTCATCATCTGAACAAGACTAGCAGTATGCAGTCAAAACATTGTGATTCGCATCAGATGTGACTGCATCCTGATATAAACAATAATATTTTGTTATTAACATTGAAGCATCAAAATTTTGCAAGACTTTTACTTCACAGGTCAGCCAATTTTTTTCGTTTTGGTAAGCTGATGGTTAAGATTTTCTCATCGAGCAACAGTACTTTAACGACAGACTGAGGAAACAGAAATTTTCAACTTTCAATTCCTGCAGGATACTCTCTATATCAGGCCATTTTACTTATTTTTTTTATCATAAAAGGGCAATACCTTAATGCCCAAAAGGACTGTCACACCAAGAGAATGGAGCAAGGGCCTTGCACTTACCCCATGCCCATTCCGATCTCCTTAGTTCTTTTAATGGACTGTTAAGGTAAAGACTGATAAGGGACCTATTTTCCAGCTGGGTCCAAAAAAACCCTCAAATCTGTAAATATTAAAGCTGAAAAATTTTCATGCTACACCATGTTAGAAAAATAGATATTTTAGAACTTTAATTTTCAACTGAATAAATATTTATATTATTTTCTTTACGCTGTGGAGCCAATCTATGTAAATTCCTCTTCCCAGCCATTCTTTAAGATGTCACGCAAGGCTCCCTGAGTGTTGCATGACATTCCAAAACCACTGCAAAGGAGATTGAACCAGACATAAACTAAGGTGCCTCTTCACTTCCTTCCAAAAATGTACCTAACGCTGAGAATCTCTCGTGGAAAGGCCTTTCCTTGCAAGTGTTAGCACCTTTTTTTCAACATTTTCTAATAAAGTATAATAATAAGAAAATGTTTTGATAATCTATCATAAAATGACGTCACTTCCGACGTGAACCATGACATAGCAGCTGCATGAAGCAATTCTTGTTCAGGTGAGGAATTTGGAAGCAGGCTGGTAACAGAACACCAGATGAAGAGTATTGCAGTATTCTGGTTCATAAGGAAACCAGTTTACTGTCTGGGCTTCATCAACTGAATAAGACTAGCAGTACGCGGTCAAAAAAATTGTGATTCGCATTAGATGTGACCACATCTGATAATAATATTTTGTTATCAACATTGAAGCATCAAAATTTTGCAAGACTTTTACTTCACAGGTCAGCCAATTTTTTTTTTGTTTTTTTTAAACTGATGTTTATTACTTTCTCATTGAACAACAGCATTTTAAAAACAGACTGAGGAAAAATAAATTTTCAACTTTCAATTCCTGCCGGATACTCTTTATTTTACTGATTTTTTATATCATAAAAGGGCAATACCTTAATACCCAACCCGACTGTCACATCAAGAGAATGGAGCAGGAGCCTTGCACTTACCCCATGCCCATTCTGATTTCCTTAGCTTTTTTAATGGGCTATTAAAGTAAAGACTAATAAGGGACCTTTTTTTCCAGCTGGTTCCAGAAAAACCCTCAAATCTGTAAATATTAAAGCTGAAAAATTTTCTTGCTACACCATGTTAGAAAAATAGATATTTTAGAACTTTAATTTTCAACTGAATAAATATTTATATTATTTTCTTTACACTGTGGTGCCAATCTATGTAAAGTCTTCTTCCCAGCTATTCTTTAAGATGTCACGCGAGGCTCCCTGAGTGTTGCATGACATTCCAAAACCACTGCAAAGGAGATTAACCCAGACATGAACTAAGGTGCCTCTTCACTTCCTTCAAAAAATGCACCTAACACTGAGAATCTCTAGCAAGTGCAAGCACCTCTTCCAAGTGTAAGCAGCGGTGAAAGTCTTCTCCACATCTTCTTCATCATTCAAATCCTCATTACTTTCATAATTCAGTTCTTGGGAGTTTTCTATTAGCATATCTCTAGTTCTAAATAATTCTTCAGGTATATATGTCAGTATTAAAGGTGAGCAACAATGAATTTCTCCAATATCAATTGGATGAGCTTCTGTGTTGAATATGTAACCTGCAGAGCCAGGATTACATGAAGGTGATTGTGTTGCTTTGATTTGTTGATCCACAGAGCCATTGCTCTGGTGAATGTAATTGTGTTCATCAAATAAAAGATATAAGTAATTGGTTGTCTCAGCTAAGAAAAAAGACTCCACTCTCTCCTCTTGCTCATGCGTTTTCACATCTTTTATCTAAAAAAATTAGTATGAAACCCAATTAGCAGGGAGAAATCCTTTTGATAAAGTATCCTCTTTAACACTTTACACATAAAAATCACTGTAGCCATATTCTATAATTCCTTCAATTTTTCCTGGAAGTAAAATAAAATTCTCAAAAATATTATATTATACCTAATATATGCTAATAAGTAAAAGCTAAACTATCTTTTAAATGTAGCCCTTAAGAAGAGAGAACGTCGCACAAGGGCCCTTTGAAAAACGTGGAACGTCAAACTCTTTCACAAAATTGCAAATAACTTAGCTTGGTAATTGGACGATCAAAAAATCACAGCGCGTGAGCAATTGTTTAAGCGAAATATGTAATGTCCAACTAACTACAAATAGTTGCATCTTTAAACACAGAGTTGAGAGAAACAAAATAAGAATACCATTGGATTATTTTCTGTTCGAATATACTCATTCTTACATTTTGTATATTAACGAAGTAATGTAGCATAATGCACTATATGAGCCCTTTTGTCTACTTAAGTGACGTTTAGTATTCATGAATAACAGAGCGATACGTAATCGTAGGTAATCATATAATACGCAGAAATTATACAACATTGATTGCAAATGAGGGGAAGTCTTCGAAGCTACAGAGCCTTTGGGGGGGATAGACAAATTCAAAATCCTTTGATCCTGCGATAAATAATGACGACCCCTGACTCTTCTTAAAGTCTTCTTGAAAGAATAACAGCGGTGTACTAACTAAATCGTTTAGTGTTTCGTGAAGCTGGTGAAAATATAAAACAAATCTTTCAAAGACTAAAATTTTATTTTTTAGGTGTATAGCAAGGGGGATTCATCCATGCCTCAATATAAAAAAATATGCAAGATAAAAATCCCATCGAAACAAAAATAGAACAATCTACACAGCCTTAGAAAGTTCAACGAACGTTCACCAAGCCGACAAACCAATCAATGTTTATTTTAGCGCGGAACAAGCTTGATCAAGTCATTAGTTTTTGCTAAGTAGGTACTTAATCACAATTATGACATAAAAATGACAGTTCAGAAATCCATAATCTTTCTAGCCTTTCCAGTTTACACAATCAGCATAGGAGGACTGATTGCTGTGACGATACTATCCATTGAGATTTAACGCATGACACGCGCTGTACCACCAGGCTCCTTTGAACGTTTCTGTGATGACCATTATCATGATCTCTAGTGGTGACTGGCCGATCATGAGGAAGAGAGGAACTAGTGTTTCCTAAGAAAACAAACTTGGAATTAACGGTAATAAAAATAATAATGAATTAAAATTCTCATAACCCTTATCAAATCATTTGCCGAGATATTTATCTCACTTGAATTGTTCCGTCGGGCTAACAGGACAAGATCCGTCGGCGAACACTTTCAGATTTAATCAACATCTAGTCTGCTCTGTCTAAGATTATTGTATTTCGGTAGGCTTAGCTTATCATTTTTTTTCCATCTTTGGAACCTATTGCTGTAAAAGAATTGAAGCTTCTTTACTTTAATTTACGCTCTCCTTCCCCGTAATAATAAAAAGGAAAAGTACCGTTATACCTCAATAGGAATCACGAATCAGCCTGCACTTCTCATTCTCACTCTTGACATCAAACGTGTTATACTCAGCATAAGCTGTGTTCTCTTCAAAGTCTTCCAAATCCACACGCAGCATGTTCTTACTTTCTGAGATCACTCGAGGATTCTTGTCCAGTCTCAACCAAAATTCACTTTTCAGGTCATCGAAGCCAAAAGCTATTTATGGAAGCTACAGCAAAGAATGGTTTACCATCTGCAGCAGTAATCATTGAATTCAAGGTCACTGCTACTAAACTAAGGTAAGTCTCCTTTAAACTTAATTGGTAAATATAGTAAGGAGATAGGTAATAAGGAAAAAGAAGATTTTGTTATTTATTTTAAACAATCGGTAAGAGACACAGTGGCATAAATTATTTTTACCCTGGACTCTGGATCAAAAGCACAGGAGACACAGTGGCCTTATCAAGTCAGTGCGCTGGACTCCAGTGAACTGATCTGACTTTATAGTGTTATGCTTTCCTTTAGAGAACTGTTTGAACTTCTGTAACTCTGGTTACAAAACAAAACCACTGTTTTATACGCCACAGTCCTTCTTCCTATCCAGCTGTTTTAATTTTTCTAAGTCATCAGATCATAGCTTTTGTGTTTAAATCTAAAGGACTGATCTCATCTTGGTACCACTGAATATGAACGTCAATAAAATACTTGATCAATGAAAATCCAGTAGAATGGTTTGAAAAAGTTATGTAGCAAGTCTAACTCTAAAACAAAGCTGCAAGATATTTGGTCAAAACACTTCAGCGGGACATGTAAAACGTTTTAGACCTAAACAGTGTTGCTCTATTTGCCCTGGAGATAATCAAAGTGTTATGACCGGTTTTAATGTCTTTCAAATTAAAATTTCATGAAAATATGAATTTTTAGAACGACGCAATGTGTCGCATTTTTCCTCCGGAGTTAGCAACGGTGATATATATATATATGTTATTTGCCGGCTGGGAGGTCCGTATGGTGAAAAACTGTGACCGAGGTCTTGAAAATGCTGCCCGAGGCCGTAGGCCGAGGGCAGCATTTTCAAGGCCGAGGTCACAGTTTTTCACCATACGGACCGACCCTTAGCCGGTAAATAACATATTTATTGTTTTTAAACTTGACAAAATTCTTTCCGAAAGAACCCGAATGATTTATGGCCGTAAATACGGCAAGATCTTCCATAGACTGAACAATTTTTGAGTGAGTAAATGGTAGTTAAAATACAGGTGATGCAAATTTAAGAGAGATGCCTCAGCGAAACATTTTCATTTCCGTAACGATAAAGGTGATTTAAAAGGCTTCCAAACAAACTTTGAAACATTATTTTTACAAGTATCTGTCACAATCTGACACCTGTCAATTAGAGAGCGCGCAAGAAAAAAAAAAGCGAAGGAACATTTGAAAACAAACAGAACTAGTTTGGCAAGGACTGTCACGACAATGTTTTCTTCAAAATCAGTTAATGATCTAACGGAAAGTATTATTCACTCTCATCGACCATTCATTCATGTACGAAGATTTACCTCTGTTCATTAAGTAAACGGCGAGGAAAGTAATTGTGAGCAAATTCAATTTTTTTATTTTGAAGTTGTGAGAGTTTGCTCGTTTGTTTGCTGTAATGGCGTGTTTAACTCTGATCTTTCCTTCACAAAAACTTAATTCGAACGGCACACTCCAACGAGACACAAGGGAATGTAATGCGGCCTTTTCTCAAAAAATTCCTTCAATTTCTGTTGTGCAATTTAAGGTACAAATTTCCAAATTGAACGGAATTGGAAAGACTCACCAGGAGCGTATATTTGTTGTAGAACTTAAATTAAAACTTCGCTCGCTCTTTCACTATGAACAAATTGCTCGAGAAAATTCAGATATTAAATGAATGAAAGTTCCATCGTTCAGTTTAACTGTAACCAAATACCTCACGTTCCAACTTTCTGGGTACTTTTTGTGAACGATTAAAATTAATTGCAGAAGGTTTTTAGGCCGCTTATCAACCAACGTAATTACACTATTGTTTATACAAATTCATTCTGAAACCAATATTTTTCTGTCAACCAAAGTGATTTGATAGAGAGAAAAGAGAGGATTCATAAGTTATTTATCGGCTTGAGGTAGTGACCGACGTGTTTGCTTAAAAATACTGCCCAGCCGGAAAACGAGGTATATTTATGAAGAATGACAACGAAAGTTGGGATGTCTCGGCGACTCACGAAAGCGTTACCGTGGCCCGTGGGCAGAGATAGGAAAATACTGACCGGGTAAAGAACCAATCAGATTGCAAGATTCGTTACCGTGCCCTCTAAAAAAACAATAAATATATGTTATTTGCCGGCTGGGAGGTCCGTATGGTGAAAAACTGTGACCGAGGTCTTGAAAATACTGCCCGAGGCCGTAGGCCGAGGGCAGCATTTTCAAGACCGAGGTCACAGTTTTTCACCATACGGACCGACCCTTAGCCGGTAAATAACATATTTATTGTTTTTAAACTTGACGAAATTCTTTCCGAAAGAACCCGAATGATTTATGGCCGTAAATACGGCAAGATCTTCCATAAACTGAACAATTTTTGAGTGGGTAAATGGTAGTTAAAATAGAGGTGATGCAAATTTAAGAGAGATGCCTCAGCGAAACATTTTCATTTCCGTAACGATAAAGGTGATTTAAAAGGCTTCCAAACAAACTTTGAAACATTATTTTTACAAGTATCTGTCACAATCTGACACCTGTCAATTAGAGAGCGCGCAAGAAAAAAAAAAGCGAAGGAACATTTGAAAACCAACAGAACTAGTTTGGCAAGGACTGTCACGACAGTGTTTTCTTCAAAATCAGTTAATGATCTAACGGAAAGTATTATTCACTCTCATCGACGATTCATTCATGTGAGAAGATTTACCTCTGTTCATTAAGTAAACGGCGAGGAAAGTAATTGTGAGTAAATTCAATCTTTTTATTTTGAAGTTGTGAGAGTTTGCTCGTTTGTTTGCTGTAATGGCGTGTTTAACTCTGATCTTTCCTTCACAAAAACTAAATTCGAACGGCATACTCCAACGAGACACAAGGGAATGTAATGCGGCCTTTTCTCAAAAAATTCCTTCAATTTCTGTTGTGCAATTTAAGGTACAAATGTCCAAATTGAACGGAATTGAAAAGACTCACCAGGAGCGTATATTTGTTGGAGAACTTAAATTAAAACTTCGCTCGCTCTTTCACTATGAACAAATTGCTCGAGAAAATTCAGATATTAAATGAATGAAAGTTCCATCGTTCAGTTTAACTGTAACCAAATACCTCACGTTCCAACTTTCTGGGTACTTTTTGTGAACGATTAAAATTAATTGCAGAAGGTTTTTAGGCCGCTTGTCAACCAACGTAATGACACTATTGTTTATACAAATTCATTCTGAAACCAATATTTTTCTGTCAACCAAAGTGATTTGATAGAGAGAAAAGAGAGGATTCATAAGTTATTTATCGGCTTGAGGTAGTGACCGACGTGTTTGCTTAAAAATACTGCCCAGCCGGAAAACGAGGTATATTTATGAAAAATGACAACGAAAGTTGGGATGTACTCGGCGACTCACGAAAGCGTTACCGTGGCCCGTGGGCAGAGATAGGAAAATACTGACTGGGTAAAGAACCAATCAGATTGCAAGATTCGTTACCGTGCCCTCTAAAAAAACAATAAATAAGGTTATGGCTTTCCAGTTTAGAATGTATCATGCAAGAAATGTTCTCATCCAGAAATGGTATACTGATGTTGTGTGGAAGGCACGTATACAGTCGTTGCAAGATTTCTTATTCATTATTACACGAGTCCGTATATATGATGTATACTGCATGAAGCAGGAAGGGTACTGATATGTTCCGTAGAAGGTTCGTGTATAGATTCTTACACTCGTGAAAGAATTATCTTTATGTCATTACAGAGGTCTGTATACTTCCTGTATATTGTAGGAAGTATGAGATGTAGATACTACTGTTGTTTCAAGGTAGGTATACGGATTCTCATTAGATTCATGACGAGATTTCAGGCCAAATACCAGTGTACACATGAATACTGTATGAAGACAGTTGTGTGCGTATTGTGGGGGCCTTAACGAGCCTTTTTTGAGCAATCTTAATGGGAAAATTCACCATTCTCGAGTATTCCTACGGGGTACGTTCAGCGTTAAAGATTTTTGCATTGATTAGGTGTGATCTAGGTGGAATCATAAAATCGTGAATTATCTCATGCTTCAATTACAAATAGCTGTTAATTCATTTCAGTATTTCCTCAGTCACGTGTTGTTTTTTCGCAGTACATGTACATGAAAAAAAACTTAATCTAACATTTGTGTTTCTCAAAAACAGTATTGCTAATAATAATGCGAAGAATGAAAGTTGAAATTCTAATTCACGAAAAGGTATAATCCAATGATTAAAAGTTGTGATTTATGTACAATTACACTATTCCTTTAACAGACACACCCACACAGAAAAGCAAACTATTCGTTCTCAAAATCACAATCGCTTCCTGAGGAGCTGTCATTATCACTTTCTTCTCCTTCTCTTTCTTCCGCTCTGGTTTCGTCAGTGGTCTCTTCATCCTCAAGTTCTCTGTTGAACCAAAAAAATGTTAGGTAAACAATGTAACAACCTTGTATAAAGGAAACAAGCATATTACGAAATTCTTCATAGCATGCAATATATAGAGACAGTGAATTTTTACACCGGTTTACATAGTTTGTACATTGTTCCGTGCTTCACTTTCATAGTTGGTACACTAAAAGTAAAAGCGACAGCATCCAATAAGGAATGTAAAGGCTAAGCAGTATTCTTACATTTCCGGAGAACCTGTGGGTGGCTCTCTTTCTACAGGCTCCCTTTTACGAGCCTTTGTTCGTTTCCACCTTTTGTTTGTTGCGTTTTCTGTCTTTTCGCTGCGCTTGTCAAGCCTAAGACAATAACAATATTATAATTAGAAAATGCCGTTGACTTGATTGAAACCGTGAAGTAAATCCAACCCTTAAAAAAAATCGGGCAAAAAAGCGCTAATAGGTGGCTAACAAATAAACTGACTTTAAAGCCTACCTGACATTTACAGTCCATCATTGCCAATAACAAGGAACAGTCTGACAATACTGGACAGTAATATTGGCAATTTGTAAGGATAAAATCATTTCCATCTTTTTTGCTATTAAAAATATCAGTAAAGAACTAAGCCTTTAGTATACTTCTTACTTGTTTATGAAAGCTTCAAGAGTTTTGCTCCTGTATTTTGGGGGCCTAGACACCCATCCTCCTTCGCCTTCATCAGTATCTGTGTCATCATCGTCACTACACATGTGCTCTTTACTAAACTTTGCGAAGGCACGGGACCCAGTCTCATCCTTCACATGAGCTTTTCTTCTCTCATATTTCTATGAGATAAAGAAAAATTTTCTTTTTAGTACTTTTCAACTAACTTTCATTGCATCATTCAAAATGTATCATTTAAGTTATTTTAACGCATATTAACTGTATACTTACCCGTTCTTTTCCAAGATCTTTCTTATTTTTCAATAAATCCTCCGTTAGTGCTCATGATACTTTTTGGCAGTTCCTGAACAAAACAAAAAAGGCTTTAATTTCAAAATTGCGCGATTGGGGCCTGATTATCTATTATGGACAATAAATCTTGCTTGCAGTGGTGTCCTCTAGTTTTAAATTGCTCATATAGTAAAGTTACGTTGTACAGCAGCTTTATCAAATCCACCTCGGTGGCCTTGGTTCATCAACAATCAGCTGAGTTACCTTTGTGTTGTGAGGGCTGGTGACCCTGATATTTGTTAATTCACGCAGTGGAAAGCAGTTTCTAGGCTCTGTCTCCATCGTGGACTGCATTACCTCTCGTCTTTACTGTGTTACCTGAAAACCTCATTTCTCTCAGGCAACCAGGATGAAGAAATGATACAGCAAAACGAAACGAAACGTGCGAAACCACAGAAATGAGAAAGCAAAACGATCGAAACAAAACGAACCTAAGGACCAAAACGAACGACCGATAAGACCCAAAAATATACATAAAATAACACGGGGGCGGATCTAGGGGAGGCCACATAAAGAATAGTAGTCTATGGTCAAAGGTGAAGTGAACAATCTTTGAATCATACGTCCTCGATGTGAGAATAACGTAATTTTGTTTTCCAAATAACTGGCAAATTCTTCCCAGTGCTATCACCTGGGGTAAGATTTCTTGTCGTTCTCATCATATAATACATAGAATTTTTGTGCTTCGCAGAACGAGTTTTATTTAATGGGTAGTCCGCCAGTTCGAACGACATTTCAACCTTCCCTGTCCTTAAAGTGTTCTGTCTTCCGGCTCTCTGTTACGACTCTACTTCCAGTTATAGTACTTCCAATTTTGGATGATACTGCTACATCACGTCCAAACATACGTTTTACGACTGGCATCTGATAGTTTTTAAACAAAATCAAACAAAAGAGCCAGCTCTTAGGCTAAACAAACAGTAGTAAGAGGTCTTATACGCGAAGAGACACCGCTGCCAATCGGCTTTCATTGAATCCGTGCTGACACTTCAGAATGACTACCATTTCATTTCTCCTTACATTATTATCCCTGAATCAAACATTAAAGTCATGAGAAGAAAGGAAATGACTACCAGCTGAAGAAGCTCTTGATCGTAAAACAAATTCTCCCTGCCATCAGCATAGGAAATGTTTAGAGAGCAGTATGGGGAATAATCATCCTGATGTTAGGGTGTAAAGGGTGAAACGAAGGTGAATCGTTTGAGCCTGCCACTGACAAATTTCAAGTTGTTTTCACCAGAGACATGAATTTCAGAGAGTGAAGTAAAGATATGGACTAACTAACGCCTAAGTTAAAAACTTTACACGAGTTGGGCGCCATAGCCGCAGAGTGAGCCAAAAGAACGGTCTCGGTTTCTTGATTTCGTTTCCCCAGCGCATTGAAATTGTGAAAAACCGAAAACTTTTATGTATCATAGATTTTAATCATTTATAAGTAAACAAAGCTGTAAGGAGTCCTCCTTCAGCCTGCAAACCAATGATCACAAGCGATCCAATGGGCCACTTTCGATATATCAAAATTCTAAAATGGCTCCGAGGCTCGGGGAAATAGAACAAAACAAATTTAACCTACTCATCCTTACATTTGGTATTCCTACAAACTCACTTTGTAACATAATCACCTGATGAGCCATATCTTTGGCGTGACAATGTGTTCTTATGATTAAAAGTGCAATATGTTTATCAATAGCAGTGCAGGGTATTTACTCTAACAAAAGCTGACAAAATACAAATAAAAGCAATAAACAAAGCATTTTAGAATCATCCACATTACGTTACCGCATTCCAGTGTACACTAGAGCTTGAAATATTTGTTTTCCTGATAGCATTCTTCAGAGTCAAAATATTGGGTAATTGCTTGGGGTTTCGTTATAGAAATCAAAGGGAACTAGAACTGAATTAGCGACTGGGTTTGCTCTTCTAATCTTGGCTTGGAAAAAATGAATGCTGGGTGATAGCTTTGTGTTCCGTCAACTGAAAATACGAGTCAAAAATTTAAACAATCAATACTTGTATGACCCAGATTGTAGGAGCGTAGGAAGCGTGATGGCCATGATCATACAAGCCATTGAGATTCGAGGATGACTCTTGTGAGTACCTCAGACCCACCTAAAATTTATGGAGACAGGGTCTTTTCAGCCGCTGCCCCCAGGCTATAGAATGTCTCACCCATAAACATTCAATTGAGTCCATTAGTTTAAGTTTTTTGAGAAAAGATTAAAGACGCATTTTTTCAGAGCTATTTATGATTAACTGTCAATTTCCAACTATGATAAGGAGCTTTTTCATGTATCGCTATGTAGATAAGTCATTATTACTATTATGATTATGATTATGATTATGATTATGATTATTATTACTATTATAATTATCGGTTAACTGGCCAATTCTACAGAATCAACTATTCCTATTTTCAAAAACACGTACAAAGATTAAGCTAGAAAAACCTGAACAACATTTCGCCAAGCTTCAATTTAAGAGTGATTATTACATGCTGAATAGACTTGATCGAGACACTGATGTTTTTTATTAAAGTTGGTACTGTATCACTGTTGTGCCATAAAAATGACAGTTCAGAAATCCACTGGTCTTATTTTCATCTCGGTTCTCTTTAGAGAGTAATGATATCCTTTACAGTGAAACCAGTTCACTCCATCAGCATGGGAGGAGTGATGGCCACGATGATATAAACCATTGAGATTCGCTTTGTGACAAGTGTTGTACCACCAGGCTCCTCTGTACTGAATGGCGCAGTTGTGACCTCCCCAATTGTCATTATCTTGATCTCTAGTGGTGAATGGCAAACCGCGATGATAAGCAAGAGAGTCACCAGAAGTTCCTGACAAAACGAGCAGCAATATGAGTATTACGTTTCACCAACAACGAGCCGTTCGTAATTCAAAAGAAATCATGAAATATCAGATAAGTATAATTCAACAATAACAAAATGGAGTAAAAGTATTCTTAGTAATATCTATGATTCATGTCGAAGATTCTAGGGATTGAATCGCTAACTGTGATAATGCTAATAAATATGTTTGCCGAGGCATTCATCAGAGTTAAACTAGTCCGTCAGGTTAACTGCGCATGATCCACCGGCGAATACCTTTGGACTTATCAACGTCCGGTTTGCCCTGTCCAGGATCGCACATCGATGAGCTGAGCTTACGCACTCTTTTGTTCTCCAAAACTATGGATTTAAAATACGCTAAGCATATTTACACTACTCAGCACTCTCCTCCTCCCCCTCCCCCCCCTTCTCCCTCTTAGAATGACTAGAATAGAAGCGACGGAATGACAGTTCTACCTGAATAGGAACCAAGGAGCAGCTTGTATTTGTCTTTCTCACTCATAACACCAAACATGTTATATTCAGCATATCTAGTGTTCCCTTCAAAGTCTTCCAAGTCCACACGCAGCATGCTGTTATTATCTGAGGTCAGCCGGTGAATCTTGTCCAGTCCCAACCAAAATTCACTTTTCAGGTCACCAAAACCATGTTTGTAGTCATTCCAGTAGCGGTAGAAATCAACTGAGCCGTTCAGTCTTTTCTGGAACACTGCCCACCCACCACCGGCTGTTGTTTGGTCACAGAATACATCAAAGGCAGGCAAATTATCAGGTTGATGGTGTACACGCCGTCAATTCGTTTACCCGATTTGTAGATTTCTGCGCAGTTCCTTCTGACTAACAATCAGAAAATAGAAATAAACAAAAAAACAAACAAAACGCCCACTTCAAATTGATTAGATGTTGAGTGCTTTTTGTTGCTTTCCTGACTGTTGCTCTGACTGATAAAACTTAATTCTATACATTAACTAGTACCATTTCTTTTTCCTTAATATCTACCAGCTATATTCATGTAAAGTTACAATAATAGGATTTTCTTTTTTAGCTTTACTTCAGAGGTTAATATTTTGTTCTTGAAGTCAAGTTTGGGGCTCAAGTGAGTAACTCCTCGCGTACTAAATGAGAGACTAGCCCACACAATCCAGCCATTTCACCTTCAACTTGGCAGGTTTCTCCAGTGAATCTTTCCCGACAGACACAACGAAAACCTTTATAGGTGAATCCAGCTTGACAGGTGCCACTGTTTAAGCATGGGCTGCTGCTGCATGGATTCTGTTGACAAAACAAGGTAAACTATGGTGCAGATCTTCCTTATGTCAAGAATAAGATCACTTTAGCCTAAGAAAATGAACCAATCTCTTCTACCACCTAAAATTCGTAAGAATGTGAAATGTTACCTCGATTGCAAGATATGTGTAACTCAGATTGTTCACGAGAAGAAATGGAGCATTTTCCTCCGTGGCGTTATTCAACTCGCATTTTTGGTTTCCTCCTACAACAGGTCCAACATTGATGGACACACAATTAGGCTCCATCAAACACATTACTTTGCAGCTCCCTTCGTTCGGCACCTCTGCAATTTTGATCACATGACTTTTCATGGCCATGTTCGGTATTGGGTCCTTGAATTTGATGTGTCGACTATCGTCGTCTGTGGTAGTCAAAACAAATACATCATTTAGTTTCCACTCACTCCAGATAATTTCTTATTTTCATCGATGAAAAAGGCACATTAAACAACTTTATTTCAAAACTTTACAGCAGGAGAACCCTGACGAATTTTCCCTAAAAGTGATTCTCATCTCTCTTTCATTACCAAACATTAATCTTTGATTGTGAATTCATGAGCGGAAAGAAAATGTTAAAAAAATATGAAGAATAATTTCATAGCGTTCATTAACGCACCACTAGTTCGAGTTTAAAAGCAAAACAGAACAAAACAGGAATGATAAAAAATATAGCCAAAGTGGCATAACTGTTATAATTCATCCTAATCATGACGGTGTCAGAGCGACTGCGAGCGAGCGACTGAGCTAACTTGGCTAGCTCGGAGATCGCCAGTGAAGCAAGCCTCAGAAATTACATCGACCGCCCTTCGCGTTAACAGTGAGCTTGCTCTGACGTCCTTTCCGATGTGTTGAGTGGTGAAGGCCACATCAGTCACTGCAACCGAGTTTTGCGGCTCAGTCGATCATCTCGAGTAATCTTCCAGTTCCGGTGAATTCGTCTCTCGTTCATTCATAAAATTCGCCTTGAGCAGTTTGTTTACTATTTATCATGTGAAAAAACGTGCGTGTTTTTGTGAGCCACAATTCAGCCGGATTTCACGGAACATTTCACCTCCACTTAGAGACTAAAAAACTTCTGGCAAAAGTGTGAGATTCGACCTGCCAAACTATTTAAGTTTGTAAACAATTGCAGAATGTGACCTTTGATGATTTGACATTTCTGACAGCTTTAGTCTTGTACAGCCAATCAGATATTTGAACTGTTATAAAAACGATTCGGATTGGCTTATTGTACTACGTCTCGCGTTTCTCCCTACACTTCTTTCGTGCTCGAACCGCTTCGTGCGTGCGTGCTTTACAACAGAACAGGGCACAGTCAAGGCTTCTGTATTTGTTAAATAGAAGAAATTTTGAGTTAGATAAAGCGGATTGTCTGCTTTAAGGTTATTTACTTTGATCAGCAGGTAGCATATGTAGTTCGTGTAATTGTTTTGAGGAAACGACACCAAAAAGAGGAAACACAAAAAATTTAAAAAGGGATTTATACTCACCAGTGCAACAGAAGCATGATGGGAGAATAATTCCAAGGAAGATATAGAGAATACTAATGATCGCTTGAAGAGAAAACTTGAACTGCATCGCTATAAATAAATAACTGTAAATTCAGGGTAATCAGTATGATAGTGCATGAGCGTTCCAAAATATAAAACTTCCTGTTTTCCTATAAATTTGAATGTTGACAAATGTTAGGCAGTTGTCTGTACTGGAGTATTTTTAAATTCTTACTCTATCTTGTAAATTACATCTTATTCTTATAAGACGTAATATTTTATAAAGCTTCGAAGAAGAACGAAATGGAGCACATCACCGTTATCGGAGGTGACAGGAGTTTATCAATATGTTTATTTTCAGCCTGTTTAACTTTGAGCTTGCGGCAGTTAAGTTAAGAGCAAGAAACAAATTTTTGCAGACTTGCTACCGACAAAGATGTCAGATCACTTCTGAAAATACAAAATGTGAACAATTTATCCTGATGACTTGCGGCAATCAAGTTAAGAGCAAGAAACAAATTTTTGTAGACTTGCTACCGACAAAGATGTCAGATCACTTCTGAAATACAAAATGTTAACAATTTATCCTTTTTTATCTCAAAATGTTCTTCACTTCGATAGAACAGCATTGCACATTATTAACATGAAGATTAACTTTGAAGCAACTTTATATTGAACAATGCGATAGAATGTATGTAAAGTACAGAGGCCTAAGTTTTTTATGTCTCGTTTTGCTCATGGTAGTTGAACATGGCAGTTAGCATTGAACATCACCCGATTTTATCTTAGTTAGACAGGTCGCAAGCATTCTATGACTTTCGGATGATATTTGAGAACTTCAACCTAAAAACTTTCAAATTTGTAACAACTTTGATCAGAAGGGTGTGACAGAATGTGAAATATTGTGTGGCTGAATTGACAGAAATTTACTCAAAATTTTTCGTAATCAATTCTGCAATCAACGCAATTGGTCTGAGCAAGAAAGGCTTGGTCTAAGAAATATAGATAAGTAGCTCACAGATCTCTTACCTTCTGAGCGAAAAAGTGTTTTTCCGTACTTGGTTTTGTTCATGAGGGTATCAATAATGAAAACTTTATGGTGTCGTGCTTTTCTTCAATTTATAGAACTGTTTGAACTTCTGTAACTATGGTTACAAAACAAAACCTCTGTTTTATACGCCACACTCCTTCGTCCTGTCGAGCTGTTCTAATTGTTGTTAGTCATCAGGTCAAAGCTTTTGCGTTTTAATCTAAATGACTGCGGAGTCTCATCTTAGTACCACTGGATATGACAGTCAATGAAATATTTCTATGAAAATCCAGTAGTATGTTCCGAAATACATATATCGCAAGTCTAACTCTTAAACAAAGCTGCAAATTATTTGGTCAAGACACTTTCAGCGAGACATGTAAGAAGTTTTAGAATTACACAACGTGGTCCTGTTTTCCTTGGTGATATGTGTTATGACAGGTTATGACAGGTCTACGTTTTTCAGTTAAAAATTTATGAAAATATGTCGGAATTTTTAGAACTACACAACGAGTGGCATTTTCCTCACTAAAAACTCACGTACATAGATGTTGTCAGTGGAACCGTTATCTGTTTCTTCCTCTCCCCACGCTTTGGTATTCAATTTGGCTGGTGTTTCGTCCTGAAAACTGCATATGAGTGTCAAATTTAAGTTTCAGCTGCTCGTGTGGCGGAGAAAAAATAAAGTTTCGTGAGACGGCCATAATATTTAAAAGCAATATATGCGAGAGATTATCTGAAGTGAAAGTCTACATTTTCTGGGGTCGTTTCGTTTCAGTCGTTTTACTTGTTTCGTTTAGGTCGTTTCGTTTTGCTGTTTCGGGTCTTGGTACATGCCGAAATTATAAACGATATCACCACAAACTAAACATTTCGACTTAATATCTGTCTGCTGAAAAAACTGATCTTACTAGAAAGTGCCCAGAAACTTGGAAAAAATGGCAATAAAATGCAAGGGGTACATGACGACCTTGAGGTTTCTTTTTTTCACTCAAGAAGCCATAGGCCTGCTTAATGATAAAATATACAGTGTTACAGAGAATGTGATATACTGTTACAAGTAAGCGTTGTACGATACTGTAATTCTCATTGTGCGCGAAAACCTCATTTGCAGTAGGGTACTCTTGTTAAAAGAGGTTGTTATTAACCACAAGGTAACTTAGTTCTAATAACTGAGTTGACAATGCAAATGATCTCCATAAAGGGTTTCTAAGGCTACCATTTCGAACGCCCCTCAACAGAGCTTTATTAATAACATCATTTTCATCGTAGCTCGACATAATTCCTGTGAATACGTTGACCCTCGTGCAAAAAATGGAAAGTAGCTTACAAATATATTTCTTACCTTCTGACTGACAAAATGTTTGTTGTACTTGATATTGTGTTTGGGTATGTTATGAGTGGTGAACATAAACGCCACAGGCCTTCTTCCTGTTCAGCTGTTCTACTTATTTGTAGTCATCAGATCACTGCTTTTGTGTTAACTGTGGGTGACTGGTTTTCTCTAAATAACATTGTAGAAGTATAATACTCAATGAAATACCTCAATAAGAGTCCTGCAAACAAAGCTTCAAATGATGAAATGAGATCAATAGTTGTAGGAACCCAAACACAGTGAGACAAAGTCTCGAAGGAAATCTGAAAGAAGCCGTTGACGTTGGCTTCTTTACAAAAAACACTCTTTTTGTAGAGTCTAGTAAAATATTAAAAAAGGGGTCGCAACTGCGCATCCGCATCAGATAAGCACTCGTTTTTTACGAGCGGTCTCGCGTGATATGAGAATTAAGAGGAGGGTGCGTTTTAAAATAGATAAACCTCCTTCTGGCTTGCTGGTATTTCGGCTGATATTGTCCTTGGCTGAAAGACTGTCATAAAAACGTCACATTTTCCCTCGAAGCTTTGCTTCTCGGCCAAATATTTTTTTTAATTTTTGGACAATATATCAGCCGTGGACATTATCAGCCGATTTACCAGCCGCCCGAATGGGTTTATTTACTAATTACTTGTATCTCAAAAACAAGCAGAATGTTAAGGCCGTCGGAAAAATCTTCAAACAGCCGTCAAAGGATACGGTCATTGTTCCAAACATTTAAACCACGAAAATACCGTATAAGGGGTCTTTCTTTTTCTATTAAATTAAAGTGAGGGTCTAAAATACCCCAGAAAATATCAGTGGCTAAAAAAGTGGTGTTGTGCCATCGTTAATAAAACTATTTTAAGTGCTGTAATCATGGTTACAAAACAAAATATGTTTAATAAGCGATGAACGGAAGCGCTTTAGTTTTTCTTCCTAATCATACGTTCCAAGTGTAGGCATTCATCAGTTCATGGTTTTCGTCTTTTATATTTTTGATAATCCAGCACAAGGTTTTTGAAAAGTGCCCGAAAGTCAAATTCTATGAAAAAGCCGCAAATGATTAGATGTGAATGATAATTGTTGGAACACAAACGTAGTAGAATTGACAACAGAAAACATAAATATTTCTAGTTTAAGATCGTGTTTGCCTAAAATCTTTTGCTTTTTTTAGCTGGTGGCTTTCTCTCAGGCAACCAGGATGAAGAAATGATACAGCAAAACGAAACATGCGAAACCACAGAAATGACCAAAGCAAAACGATCGAAACAAAACGAACCTAACGACCAAAACGAACGACCGATATGACCCAAAAATTTACATAAAATAACACGGGGGCGGATCTAGGGAAGGCCAAATAAAGCACAGTAGTATATGGTTAAAGGTAGGGACCATCTTTGAATCGTACGTCCTCGATGTCAGAATAGGGTAATTCTGTTTTCCAAATAAGTGAGAAGTTCTTCTCAGTGCCATCGCCTGAGATAAGATTTCTTGTCGTTCTCATCATATATTCCATGTAGAATTTTTGTGCTTCTCAGAACAAGTTTTATTGCGTGGGGAGCCCGCCAGTTCGAACGACATTTCAACCTTACCTGTTCTTAAAGTGTTCTGACTTCCGGTTCTCTGTTACGACTCTACTTCCGGTTATTGTACTTTCAATTATCGGATGATACTCCAACATCACGTCTGACCATACGTTTTATGACTTGCATCCTATTTTATACAAACCCAAACACAAGAGCCAGCTCGTAGGCTAAACAGACGGCGGTAAGAGGTCTTATATCCTGAGAGACACCGCCGGTAATCGGCTTTCATTGAATCCGTGCTGACCCTTAAGAATGACTACTACTTAATTTCTCCTTACATTGTTACCCCTGAATCAAACATTAAGGTCATGAGAAAAAAAGAAATGACCAACAACTGAAGAAGCTCTTGATCGTTAAACAAATTCTCCCTGTCATCAGCTGAGAAAATGTATAGAGCGCAGTATGGAGAATATGCATCCTGATGTTAGGGTGTAAAGGGTGAAACGTGGGTGAATCGTTTGAGCCTGCCACTAACAAATTTCTTGTTTTCACCAGAGACATGAATTTCAGAGCGTGGATGGTGGAAACCTTCCTGCAGATTCCTCGGTACCTGGGACGTGCACCTAAAGATGTGGACAAACTCACGTTTAAATTCAAAACTTTACACGAGTTGGACGCCATAGCCGCAGAACGAGCTGAAAGAAAGGTCTCCGTTTCTTGATTTCGTTCACCATCGCATTGAAATTGTGAAAAACAGAAAACTTTTGTGTATCATAGATTTTAATCATTTATAAGTAACTAAAGCTGTAAGGAGTCCTCTTTCAGCCTGCAAAGATCACAATCGATCCAATAGGCCACTTTCGATACATCAAAATTCTAAAGTGGCTCCGAGGCTAGGGGGAATAAAACAAAACATATTTCACCTACTCATCCTTACATTTGTTATTTCTACAAACTCACTTTGTAACATAATCACCTGATGAGCCGTATCTACAAAATGGACCTTGTGCGTGACAATGTGTTCTTATGATTAAAATTGCAATATGTTTATCAATAGGAGTGCAAGGTATTTACTTTAGCAAAAGCTAAGAAAATTCAAATAAAAGCAACATATGAAGCATTTTAGAATCATCGACATTATAGTACTGCATTCCAGTGTACACAAGAACTTGAAATATTTGTTTTTTTGATAGCGTTCTTTAGATTCAAATTATTGGGTGATTGTTTGGAGTTTCGTTATAGAAATCAAAGGGAACTAGAACTGAATTAGCGACTGGGTTTATTCTTCTGATCTTGACTTTAAAAAAACGAAGGCTGTGTGATTGCTTTGCGTCCCGTCAACTGAAAATACGAGTCAAAATTGTAAAGAATCAAAACTTGTAGAACCGAGATAGAAGGAGCGTAGGACGCCTGATGGCTATGATGATACAAGCCATTTAGATTCGAGGATGACTCTTGTGAATACCTCAGACCCGCCTAAAATTTTATGAAGACAGGGTCTTTTCAGCCGCTGCCCCCAGGCTATAGAATGTCTCACCCATAAACCTTAAATTGAGTCCATTAGTTTCTGTTTTTTGAGAACAAATTAAAGACGCATTTTTCCACAGCTACTGATGATGAACTGTCAATTTACAACTATGATCAGGAGCTTTTTGCATCTACTGCTATATAGATTAAGTTATTATTGCTATTATGATGATTATTATTATCGGTTAACTGGCCCATTCTACAGAATCAACTATTCCTATTTTGAAAAACACGCACAAAGAAGCAAGAAAAACCTGAACAACATTTCGCTAAGCTCCAATTTAAGAGTGATTATTAAATGCTAAATAGACTTGATCGAGACACTCGTTTTTTTGGTGAAGTTGGTACTGTATCACTGTTGTGCCATAAACATGACAGTTCAGAAATCCACTGGTCTTATTTTCATCTCGGTTCTCTTTAGAGAGTAATAATGTCCTTTCCATTCTTTCCAGTTCACTCCATTAGCATAGGAGGAGTGATTGCCACGAAGATATAAACCATTAAGATTTGAGGAGTGACAACTCCTGTACCACCAGGCTCCTTTGTACATAATGGCGCAGTTTTTACCTCCCCTATTGTCATTATCTTGATCTCTAGTGGTGAACGGCATACCGCGATGATAAGCAAGAGAGTCACCAGAATTTCCTGACAAAATGAGCCGCAGTATGAGTGTTACGTTTGACCAACTATTAGCCGTTCGTAATTCAAAAGAAATCTTGAAATATCATATAAGTATAATTTAACCATGATGAAATGGAGTAAAAGTATTTTATTAATATCTATGATTTATGTCAAAGATTCTTGAGATTAATCATTCAATATGATAATGCCAATAAATATGTTTACCGAGACACTCATCATAGGTTAACTGCGCATGATCCACCGGCGAATACATTTGGACTAATTAATGTCTGGTATTCACTGTTCAGGATTGCATATCGATGAGATTACTTTTTTTGTCTTCCGAAGCTATCAGTGTAAAATATGTTAAGCATATTTACATCACTCAGCACTCTCCTCCCCCCCCCCCCTCCCCCCTCTTAGAATGATTAGAATAGAAGCGACGAAATGACAGTTCTACCTGAATAAGAACCAAGGATCAGCTTGTATTTGTCTTTCTCACTCATAACACCAAACAAGTAATACTCGGCATATGCTGTGTTCCCTTCAAAGTCCTCCAAGTCCACACGCAACATGTTGTTATTATCTGAGGTCAGCCGGTGAATCTTGTCCAGTCCCAACCAAAACTCACTTTTCAGGTCACCAAAGCCATGTTTGTAGTCGTTCCAGTAGCGGTAGAAATCAACTGAGCCGTTCAGTCTTTTCTGGAACACTGTCCAGCCACCACCGGCTGTTGTTTGGTCACAGAATACATCAAAGGCAGGCAAATTATCAGGTTTAATGGTGTACACACCGTCAGTTGGTTTACCTGCGGACTTGTAGATTTCTGAGCAGTTTCTTTTGACTGAAAATCAGTAAAAACAAATAAAAAACAAAATAAAACAAAACGCCCACTTTAAATGGTTTGGATGTTGACTGGTTTTTGTTTGCTTCCTGACTACTGCTCTGGCTGATAAAACGTAATTCTGAACATTAACTAGTACCATTTCCTTTTCCTTAATATCTACCAGCTATATTCATGTAAAGTTACAGTAATAGGCTTTTCCTTTTTAACTCGTGTATTGCATGCATGCGCAAGAGCGAGTTGTAGATATGTGGAGAGTGGCACTCGCTCGCTCGCTCGCTCGCTCGATTGGTCGATTCCTGTAAACTTTTTTTCAATTTTAGGCTTTTGAGTGCATTTGATAGTATTTGGCGAGTAATGAACGAACGAAATGGCGACCTTTGTTCCTAAGAATTTTGGTGGGGTGAAAAAGAAGCCAATGATAATCTTAAAAGAGTTTATCTTTTTTCGTTTAAGTTTCAACAAGCGGCGCCAGCGACTGGCACGCGTGCCAGGATTCACACTGAAATAATAGAACAACCTTCGTTTGTCATAAAATTGTAATTTACAATCCTTGAACTTAAAAACAATCCGAAGATTCATTAAAAATATCACTTACTCCGAAGCGGAGTTTACAGGTGTTCAAAAGCTTTTTCTGTTATGGCGTGAGATTGGGGACAAAATCGATCATTACATTACGTATCGTGTGTTTTTTCTGTGTGAAGCAACAAAAGGTGCCGGCGACTGACGAAATTACAGGTTAACACGAAACTCAGATAACACCTAAACAAACAATTTTAGCTACTGATTTTCAGCGAATTTTTAAAGAACGATTTTCTTTTAAGTTTCAAGACAATTTGAAGATTCAAAACAAATATTACGTACTAAAATGCGAAAGTTATACACCACAAAATTGATAAATAGGCCTGAAATGAAATTCTATCTTGTTTTTGATTATACGTTGCCTAGCACGTGACCAAAATCTACCCAGGCTGAAATCCAAAACGACGGTGGCAGTCTGGGCTTAGTTATATCACTCAAAACTCGTTCCTGTATGTCTCATTTGATAAAGAGGGAATCATTCGTGTTTTCATTAAGGCAGTATTGCCTTGATTTTCCAATATTTACAATGATAGACAATAAATTTCACTTTTCACCTACATTTACTTCCAACCTTTTCTTTTGAACCAGAAACAAAAATTATATATATTTAAAACACATGACATCATTCACCCTTGTCAAATGTAATAGCATGATCATTTCAATTGTAATGCCTTCTTATCCCAACGTTACTTTGTTTCTTTGCTACATTAGCGAACACTGAACTACTGCTCTTACTCTAAATATGACAATCAACCACAAAATTCCCTAAACCAGATAACATTAAACATAATCCAAAAAATCATGCAAGTCATCTGTCAATTCACGAGTTTGCTCACAGACCACTTTGATTAGCTTTACTTCAGTGGTTACTATTTTGTTCTTGAATTCAAGTTTGGGACTGAAGTGAGTAACTCCTCTCGTACTAAACGAGAGACTTGCCCACACAATCCTCTCATTTCACCTTCACTGATTTGGCAGGTTTCTCCAGTGAATCTTTCCCAACAGACACAACGAAAACCTTTATAGGTGAATCCAGCCTGACAGGTGCCACTGTTTAAGCATGGGCTGCTGCTGCATGGATTCTGTTTAAAAAAAAACAAAATTAACTTTTGGCTTTGAAACTAATCTTCCTTATGTCAAGAATAAGATCACTTTAGCCTAAGAAAATTAAACAATCTCTTCAACCATCTCAGTTTCGTAAGAATGTGAAATGTTACCTCGATTGCAAGATAAACGTAGCCTGGATTGTTCACGAGAAGAAATGAAGCATGCTTTTCCTCCGTGGCGTTATTCAAATCGCATTTTTGGCTTCCTCCTGTAACAGGTCCAACATTGATGGACACACAATTAGGCTCCATATAACACATTACTCTGCAGCTCCCCTCGTTTGGCACCTCTACACTTTTGATCACGTGATTTTTCATGGCCATGTTCGGTATTGGGTCTTTGAATTTGATGTGTCGACTGTCGTCGTCTGTGGTAGGCAAAATAAATACATCATTTAGTTTCCACTCACTCGAGATAATTTCTTATTTTCATCGATGAAAAAGGCACATTAAACAACTTTACTTCAAAACTTTACAGCATGAGAACCCTGACGAGTTTTCCCTAAAGGTGATTCTCATCTCTTGAAAATTCAACGTAAATGGGAGGCTTTCATTACCAAAAATTAATCTTTGATTGTGAATTAATAAGCGGAAAGAAAATATTAAAAAAACATCAAGAATATTTTCATAGCGTTCATCAACGCACCACCATACCTGTGAATCGTTTGTTTTAATTCATCATTTTGAGCCTTTTTTAAAAATTTTACTTTTTTTGTATCTCTATTCCATATTAAAATAAAGTTCGGATATAACACGCGCTGTCATTGGTTAAAAGAGCGTGCTCTATGAGAGTATAGAGCATAGAGCTGAGCTTAAGCTGTCGCACCATCTGCCAAATTGGATTATGTCCGATCTTTTCCAGGACTTTTCTTTAGCCTTTTTTTTTTAATTGAAAGTGATATTTCGAAACAAGTGAGCCGGCATGTAGCAACAGAACAACCAAGCAAAGGTTTATAAACATGTTAGGCGCCGTAATTGACGTTATTATAACGTGAGCAGAGACGAAAATCCTCAAAGTGAAAACGAAATGAACAGTCCGAGTTTTGAAGGTTTTCACGCTTAGTTAGATTGCAAGCGAATAGTAATAAAAATCAAACACAGCTAACACTCGTATAGTATATAAAGTTCGAGTTCAAAAGCAAAACAGGAATGATAAAAAATATAGCCAAAGTGGCATAATTGTTATAATTCATACTAATCATGACGGTGTCAGAGCGACTGCGAGCGAGCGACTGCACTAACGTGGCTAGCTCGGAGATCGCCAGTGAAGCAAGCCTCAGAAATCACATCGACCGCCCTTCGCGTTAACAGTGAGCTTGCTCTGACGTCCTTTCCGATGTGTTGAGTGGTGAAGGCCACATCAGTCACTGCAACCGAGTTTTGCGGCTCAGTCGATCATCTCGAGCAATCTTCCAGTTCCGGTGAATTCGTCTCTCGTTCATTCATAAAATTCGCCTTGAGCAGTTTGTTTACTATTTATCATGTGAAAAAACGTGCGTGTTTTTGTGAGCCACAATTCAGCCGGATTTCACGGAACATTTCACCTCCACTTAGAGACTAAAAAAATTCTGGCAAAAGTGTGAGATTCGACCTGCCAAACTATTTAAGTTTGTAAACAATTGCAGAATGTGACCTTCGATGGTTTGACATTTCTGACAGCTTTAGTCTTGTACAGCCAATCAGATATTTGAACTGTTATAACAACGATTCTGATCGGCTTATTGTACTACGTCTCGTGTTTCTCCCTACACTTCTTTTTCGTGTTCGAACCGCTTCGTGTGTGCTTTACAACAGAACAGGGCACAGTCAAGGCTTCTGTATTTGTTAAATAGAAGAAATTTTGAGTTAGATAAAGCGGATTGTCTGTTTTAAGGTTATTTACTTTGATCAGCAGGTAGCATATGTAGTTCGTGTAATTGTTTTGAGGAAACGACACCAAAAAGAGGAAACACAAAAAATTTAAAAAGGGATTTATACTCACCAGTGCAACAGAAGCATAATGAGAGAATAATTCCAAGGAAGATATAGAGAATACTAATGATCGCTTGAAGAGAAAACTTGAACTGCATCGCTATAAATAAATAACTGTAAATTCAAGGTAATCAGTATGATAGTGCATGAGCGTTCCAAAATATAAAACTTCCTGTTTTCCTGTAAATTTGAATGTTGACAAATGTTAGGCAGCTGTCTGCACTGGAGTATTTTTAAATTCTTACTCTATCTTGTAAATTTCATCTTATTTTGATAAGTCATAATATTTTATAAAGCTTCGAAGAAGAACGAAATAGAGAACATCACCGTTATCGGAGGTGACAGGAGTTTATCAATATGTTTATTTTCAGCCTGTTTAACTTTGAGCTTGCGGCAGTTAAGTTAAGAGCAAGAAATGAATTTTTGCAGACTTGCTACCGACAAAGATGTCAGATCACTTCTGAAATACAAAATGTGAACAATTTATCCTGATGACTTGCGGCAATCAAATTAAGAGCAAGAAACAAATTTTTGATTTGACTTGCTGCCGACAAAGATGTCAGATCACTTCTGAAATACAAAATGTTAACAATTTATCCTTTTTTATCTCAAAATGTTCTTCACCACGATAGAACAGCATTGCACATTATTAACATGAAGATAAATTTTGTAGCAACTTTAAATTGAACAATGCAATAAATGTATGTAAAGTACAAAGGCCTAAGTTTTTAATGTTTCGTTTTGCTCATGGTAGTTGAACAGGGTAGTTAGCATTAAACATCACCCAAACATCATTATCTTAGACAGGTCGCACGCATTCTATGACTTTCGGATGATATTTGAGAACTTCAACCTAAAAACTTTCAAATTTGTAACAACTTTGACCAGAAGGGTGTGACAGAATGTGAAATATCGTGTGGCTGAATTGACAGAAATTTACTCAAAATTTTTCTTGATCATTTCTGCAATCAACGCAATTGGTCTGAGCAAGAAAGGCTTGGTCTAAGAAATATAGATGAGTAACCCACAGATCTCTTACCTTCTGAGCGAAAAAGTGTTTTTCGTACTTGGTTTTGTTCTTGAGGGTATCAATAATGAAAACTTTATGGTGTCGTGCTTTTCTTCAATTTATAGAACTGTTTGAACTTCTGTAACTATGGTTACAAAACAAAACCGCTGTTTTATACGCCACAGTCCTTCTTCCTGTTCAGCTGTTCTAATTTCTAAAGGGGTAAGTTTCTAAAGAAACTGTGGTGCTGCGTCAGTGGGAGAGTAGAGCAGGTAATTTAGTGTTAACAACTGGGTTGAAAACGTAAATTAGCCACCGTAAAGGGTAAAAAAGCTGACGTTTCGAGCGTTAGCCCTTCGTCAGAGCGATTGACGAAGGGCTAACGCTCGAAACGTCAGCTTTTTTACCCTTTACGGTGGCTAATTTACGTTTTCAACCCAGTTGTTAACACTAAATTACCTGCTGTTCTAATTTTTGTTAATCATCAGGTCAAAGCTTTTGCGTTTTAATCTAAATGACTGCGGAGTCTCATCTTAGTACCACTGGATATGACAGTCAATGAAATATTTCTATGAAAATCTAGTAGTATGTTCCGAAATACATATATCGCAAGTCTAACTCTTAAACAAAGCTGCAAATTATTTGGTCAAGACACTTTCAGCGAGACATGTAAGAAGTTTTAGAATTACACAACGTGGTCCTATTTTCCTTGGTGATATGTGTTATGACAGGTTATGACAGGTCTTCAAGTTAAAAATTTATGAAAATATGTCGGAATTTTTAGAACTACACAACGTGTCGCATTTTCCTCACTAAAAAACTCACGTACATAGATGTTGTCAATGGAACCGTTATCTGTTTCTTCCTCTCCCTACGCTTTGGTATTCAATTTGGCTGGCGTTTCGTCCTGAAAACTGCATATGAGTGTCAAATTTAAGTTTCAGCTGCTCGTGTGGTGGAGAAAAAATAAAGTCTCGTGAGACGGCCATAATATTTAAAAGCATTATATGCGAGAGATTATCTGAAGTGAAATCTACATTTTCTGGGTCGTTCCGCTTCAGTCGTTTCACTTGATTCGTTTTGGTCGTTTCGTTTTGCTGTTTCGGGTCTTGGTACATGCCGAAATTATAAACGATATCACCACAAACTAAACATTTCGACTTAATATCTGCCCGCTGCAAAAACTAATCTTACTAGAAAGTGCCCAGAAACTTGGAAAAAATGGCGATGAAATGCAAGGGGTACATGACGACTTTGAGGTTTCTTTTTTTTTTTCACCCAGGAAGCCATAGGCCTGCTTAATGATAAAATATACAGTGTTACAGAGAATGTGATATACTGTTACAAGTAAGCGTTGTACGATACTGTACTTCTCATCGTGCGCGAAAACCTTATTTGCACTAGGGTACTCTTGTTAAAAGAGGTTGTTATTGACCACAAGGTAACTTAGTTCTAATAACTGAGTTGACAATGCAAATGGTCCCCATAAAGGGTTTCTAAGGCTACCATTTCGAACGCCCCTCAACAGAGCTTTATTAATAACATCATTTTCATCGTCGCTCGACATAATTCCTGTGAATACGTTGACCCTCGTGCAAAAAATGGAAAGTAGCTTACAAATATATTTCTTACCTTCTGACTGACAAAATGTTTGTTGTACTTGATATTGTGTTTGGGTATGTTATGAGTGGTGAACATAAACGCCACAGGCCTTCTTCCTGTTCAGCTGTTCTACTTATTTGTAGTCATCAGATCACTGCTTTTGTGTAAACTGTGGGTGACTGGTTTTCTCTAAATAACATTGTAGAAGTATAATACTCAATGAAATACCTCAATAAGAGTCCTGCAAACAAAGCTACAAATGATGAGATGAGATCAATAATTGTAGGAACCCAAACACAGTGAGACAAAGTCTCGAGGGAAATTTGAAACAAGCCTAGGACGTTATAATTAACCATTAATTTTCGCGCCCATATACTGGCTACTTTACAAAAAACACTCTTTTTGCAGAGTCTAGTAAACTATCAAAAAGCTGGTCGCAACTGCGCATCCGCATCAGATAAGCAGTTGTTTTTTACGAGCGGTCTCGGATGATATGAGAATTAAGAGGAGAGTACGTTTTAAAATAGATAAACCTCCTTCTGGCTTGCTGGTATTTCAGCTGATAATGTCCTTGGCTGAAAGACTGTCATAAAAACGTCACATTTTCCCTCGAAGCTTTGCTACTCGGCAAAATATTTTTTTAAAATTTTTGGACAATATCCCAGCCGTGGACATTATCAGCCGATTTACCAGCCGCCCAAATGGATTTATTTACTAATTAGTTGTATCTCAAAAACAAGCAGAATGTTAAGGCCGTCGGAAAAATCTTCAAACGGCCGTCAAAAGATACGGTCATTGTTCCAAATATTTAAACCACGAAAATATCGTATAAGGGGTCTTTCTTTTTCTATTAGATTAAAGTGAGGGTCTTAAATACCCCAAAGAATATCAATCGCTAAAAAAGTGGTGTCGTGCCATCGTTAATAAAACTATTTTTAGTGCTGTAATCATGGTTACAAAACAAAATATGTTTAATAAGCGATGAACGGACGCGCTTTAGTTTTTCTTCCTAATCATACGTTCCAATTGTAGGTATTCATCAGTTCATGGTTTTGGTCTTTTATATTTTTGATAATCCAGTACAAGGTTTTTGAAAAGTGCCGGAAAGTCAAATTCTATAAAAAAGCCGCAAATGATTAGATGTGAATGATAATTGTTGGAACACAAACGCAGTAGAATTGACAATAGAAAGCATAAATATTTCTAGTTTAAGATCGTGTTTGCCTAAAATCTTTTGCTTTTTTTAGCTGGTGGCTTTCTCTCAGGCAACCAGGATGAAGAAATGATACAGCAAAACGAAACATGCGAAACCACCGAAATAACCAAAGCAAAACGATCGAAACAAATTAAAACGAACCTAGCGACCAAAACGAACGACCGATATGACCCAAAAATATACATAAAATAACACGGGGGCAGATCTAGGGGAGGCCACATAAAGCACAGTAGTCTATGGTCAAAGGTAGGGACCATCTTTGAATCGTACGTCCTCGACGTCAGAATAGGGTAATTCTGTTTTCCAATTATGTGAGAAGTTCTTCTCAGCACCATCGCCTGAGATAAGATTTCTTGTCGTTCTCATTATATATTCCATGTAGAATTTTTGTGCTTCTCAGAACGAGTTTTATTGCGTGGGGAGCCCGCCAGTTCGAACGACATTTCAACCTTAACTGTCCTTTAAGTGTTCTGACTTCCGGTTCTCTGTTACGACTCTACTTCCGTTTATTGTACTTTCAATTATCGAATGATACTTCTACATCACGTCTGACAATACGTTTTACGACTGGCATCCTATTTTATACAAACCCAAACACAAGAGCCAGCTCGTAGGCTAAACAGACGGCGGTAAGAGGTCTTACATCCTGAGAGACACCGCCGGTAATCGGCTTTCATTGAATCCGTGCTGACCCTCAGGAATGACTACCACTTAATTTCTCCTTACATTGTTACCCCTGAATCAAACATTAAGGTCATGAGAAAAAAAGAAATGACCAACTACTGAAGAAGCTCTTGATCGTTAAACAAATTCTCCCTGTCATCAGCTGAGGAAATGTATAGAGAGCAGTATGGAGAATATGCATCCTGATGTTAGGGAGTAAAGGGTGAAACGAAGGTGAATCGTTTGAGCCTGCCACTAACAAATTTCTTTCTTTCACCAGAGACATGAATTTCAGAGAGTGGAAGGTGGAAACCTACCTGCAGATTCTTCGGTACCTGGGACGCGCACCTAAAGATGTAGACAAACTCACGTCTAAATTTAAAACTTTATACGAATTGGACGCCATAGCCGCAGAACGAGCTGAAAGAAAGGTCTCCGTTTCTTGATTTCGTTCCCCATCGCATTCAAATTGTGAAAAACCGAAAACTTTTATGTATCAGAGATTTTAATCATTTATAAGTAACTAAAGCTGTAAGGAGTCCTCTTTCAGCCTGCAAAGATCACAATCGATCCAATAGGCCACTTTCGATACATCAAAATTCTAGAGTGGCTCCGAGACTAGAATAAAACAAAACATATTTCACCTACTCATCCTTACATTTGTTATTTCTACAAACTCACGTTGTAACATAATCACCTGATGAGCCATATCTACAAAATGGACCTTGTGCGTGACAATGTGTTCTTATGATTAAAATTGCAATATGTTTATCAATAGCAGTGCAAGGTATTTACTTTAACAAAAGCTAAGAAAATTGAATCAAAAGCAACATATGAAGCATTTTAGAATCATCGACATTACAGTACTGCATTCCAGTGTACACTAGAGCTTGAAATATTTGTTTTTCTGATAGCGTTCTTTAGATTCAAATTATTGGGTAATTGTTTGGAGTTTCGTTATAGAAATCAAAGGGAACTAGAACTGAATTAGCGACTGGGTTTATTCTTCTGATCTTGACTTTAAAAAAATGAAGGCTGTGTGATCGCTTTGCGTCCCGTCAACTGAAAATACGAGTCAAAATTGTAAAGAATCAAAACTTGTAGAACCGAGATAGAAGGAGCGTAGGAAGCCTGGTGGCTATGATGATACAAGCCATTTAGATTCGAGGATAACTCTTGTGAATACCTCAGACCCGCCTAAAAATTTTATGAAGACAGGGTCTTTTCAGCCGCTGCCCCCAGGCTATAGAATGTCTCACCCATAAACCTTAAATTGAGTCCATTAGTTTCTGTTTTTTGAGAACAAATTAAAGACGCATTTTTCCACAGCTACTGATGATGAACTGTCAATTTACAACTATGTTCAGGAGCTTTTTGCATCTACTGCTATATAGATTAAGTTATTATTGCTATTATGATGATTATTATTATCGCTTAACTGGCCCATTCTACAGAATCAACTATTCCTATTTTGAAAAACACGCACAAAGAAGCAAGAAAAACCTGAACAACATTTCGCTAAGCTCCAATTTAAGAGTGATTATTACATGCTGAATAGACTTGATCGAGACAGTCGTTTTTTTGGTTAAGTTGGTACTGTATCATTGTTGTGCCATAAACATGACAGTTCAGAAATCCACTGGTCTTATTTTCATCTCGGTTCTCTTGAGGGAGTACTGATATCCTTTCCATTTTTTCCAGTTCACTCCATCAGCATAGGAGGAGTGATTGCCACGAAGATATAAACCATTAAGATTTGAGGAGTGACAATGCTTGTACCACCAGGCTCCTTTGAACGTAGTGGCGCAGTTGTGACCTCCCCTATTGTCATTATCTTGATCTCTAGTGGTGAACGGCATACCGCGATGATAAGCAAGAGATTCACCAGAATTTCCTGACAAAATGAGCCGCAGTATGAGTGTTACGTTTGACCAACTATTAGCCGTTCGTAATTCAAAAGAAATCTTGAAATATCAGATAAGTATAATTTAACCATGATGAAATGGAGTAAAAGTATTTTATTAATATCTATGATTTATGTCAAAGATTCTTGAGATTAATCATTCAATATGATAATGCCAATAAATATGTTTACCGAGACACTCATCATAGTTGGATTAGTTCGTCAGTTAACTGCGCATGATCCACCGGCGAATACATTTGGACTAATCAATGTCTGGTATTCACTGTTCAGGATTGCATATCGATGAGATTACTTTTTTTGTCTTCCGAAGCTATCAGTGTAAAATATGTTAAGCATATTTACATCACTCAGCACTCTCCTCCCCCCCCTCCCCCCTCTTAGAATGACTAGAATAGAAGCGACGAAATGACAGTTCTACCTGAATAAGAACCAAGGATCAGCTTGTATTTGTCTTTCTCACTCATAACACCAAACAAGTTATACTCGGCATATGCTGTGTTCCCTTCAAAGTCCTCCAAGTCCACACGCAACATGCTGTTATAATCTGAGGTCAGCCGGTGAATCTTGTCCAGTCCCAACCAAAACTCACTTTTCAGGTCACCAAAGCCATGTTTGTAGTCGTTCCAGTAGCGGTAGAAATCAACCGAGCCGTTCAGTCTTTTCTGGAACACTGTCTAGCCACCACTGGCTGTTGTTTGGTCACAGAATACATCAAAGGCAGGCAAATTATCAGGTTTAATGGTGTACACACCGTCAATTGGTTTACCTGCGGACTTGTAGATTTCTGAGCAGTTTCTTTTGACTGAAAATCAGTAAAAACAAACAAAAAACAAAATAAAACAAAACGCCCACTTTAAATGGTTTGGATGTTGACTGATTTTTGTTTGCTTCCTGACTACTGCTCTGGCTGATAAAACGTAATTCTGAACATTAACTAGTACCATTTCCTTTTCCTTAATATCTACCAGCTATATTCATGTAAAGTTACAGTAATAGGCTTTTCCTTTTTAACTCGTGTATTGCATGCATGCGCAAGAGCGAGTTGTAGATATGTGGAGAGTGGCACTCGCTCGCTCGCTCGCTCGCTCGATTGGTCGATTCCTGTAAACTTTTTTTCAATTTTAGGCTTTTGAGTGCATTTGATAGTATTTAGCGAGTAATGAACAAACGAAATGGCGACCTTTGTTCCTAAGAATTTTGGTGGGGTGAAAAAGAAGCCAATGATAATCTTAAAAGAGTTTATCTTTTTTCGTTTAAGTTTCAACAAGCGGCGCCAGCGACTGGCACGCGTGCCAGGATTCACATTGAAATAATAGAACAACCTTCGTTTGTCATAAAATTGTAATTTACAATCCTTGAACTTAAAAACAATCCAAAGATTCATTAAAAATATCACTTACTCCGAAGCGGAGTTTACAGGTGTTCAAAAGCTTTTTCTGTTATGGCGTGAGATTGGGGACAAAATCGATCATTACATTACGTATCGTGTGTTTTTTCTGTGTGAAGCAACAAAAGGTGCCGGCGACTGACGAAATTACAGGTTAACACGAAACTCAGATAACACCTAAACAAACAATTTTAGCTACTGATTTTCCGCGAATTTTTAAAGAACGATTTTCTTTTAAGTTTCAAGACAATTTGAAGATTCAAAACAAATATTACGTACTAAAATGCGAAAGTTATACACCACAAAATTGATAAATAGGCCTGAAATGAAATTCTATCTTGTTTTTGATTATACGTTGCCTAGCACGTGACCAAAATCTACCCAGGCTGAAATCCAAAACGACGGTGGCAGTCTGGGCTTAGTTATATCACTCAAAACTCGTTCCTGTATGTCTCATTTGATAAAGAGGGAATCATTCGTGTTTTCATTAAGGCAGTATTGCCTTGATTTTCCAATATTTACAATGATAGACAATAAATTTCACTTTTCACCTACATTTACTTCCAACCTTTTCTTTTGAACCAGAAACAAAAATTATATATATTTAAAACACATGACATCATTCACCCTTGTCAAATGTAATAGCATGATCCTTTCAATTGTAATGCTTTCTTATCCCAACGTTACTTTGTTTCTTTGCTACATTAGCGAACACTGAACTACTGTTCTTACTCTAAATATGACAAACAACCACAAAATTCCCTAAACCAGATAACATTAAACATAATCCAAAAAATCATGCAAGTCATCTGTCAATTCACGAGTTTGCTCACAGACCACTTTGATTAGCTTTACTTCAGTGGTTACTATTTTGTTCTTGAATTCAAGTTTGGGACTGAAGTGAGTAACTCCTCTCGTACTAAACGAGAGACTTGCCCACACAATCCTCTCATTTCACCTTCACTGATTTGGCAGGTTTCTCCAGTGAATCTTTCCCAACAGACACAACGAAAACCTTTATAGGTGAATCCAGCCTGACAGGTGCCACTGTTTAAGCACGGGCTGCTGCTGCATGGATTCTGTTGACAAAACGAAGTAAACTTTTGTGCAGATCTTCCTTATGCCAAGAATAATATTGCTTCTGCCTAAGAAAATGAAACAATCTCTTCTACCATCTTAGTTTCTTAAGAATGTAAAATGTTACCTCGATTGCAAGATATGTGTAACCCGGATTGTTCACGAGAAGGAATGTAGCATGGTTTTCCTCCGTGGCGTTGTTCAACTCGCATTTTTGGTTTCCTCCTGCAACAGGTCCAACATTGATGGACACACAATTAGGCTCCATCAAACACATTACTTTGCAGCTCCCTTCGTTTGACACCTCTGCACTTTTGATCGCGTGATTTTTCATGGCCATGTTCGGTATTGCGTCCTTGAATTTGATGTGTCGACTAGCGTCGTCTATGGTAGGCAAAACAAATATATGGTCTAGTTTTCACTCACATGAGAAAATTTCTTATTTTCACTGATGAAAAAGGCACATTAAACCACTTTATTTCAAAACTTTACTGCATGAGAACCCTGACGAGTTTTCCCTAAAGGTGATTCTCATCTCTTGAAAATTCAACGTAACTGGGAGGCTTTCATTACCAAAAATTGATCTTTGACTGTGAATTAATGAGCGGAAGAAAACATTTAAAACTATATCAAGAATATTCTCATAGCGTTCATTACCTTACCTCGATATCTGTGAATCCTTTGTTTTAGTTCATCATTTTGAGCCATTTATGTGCATGTGGTGAGGTCTTTTTGAAATTGGACTTTTTTTGTATCTTTTATTCCATGATAGAAGACATTTTGAGTTAGATAAAGCGGATTGTCTGCTTAAAGATTATTTGCTTCGATCAGCAGGTAGCATGTGCAGTTCGTGTCATGGTTTTGAGGAAACGACACCAGAAAGAGGAAACACAAAAATTTAAAAAGGGATCTATACTCACCGGTGCAACAGAAACATGGCGGGAGAATAATTCCAAGGCAGATATAGAGAATGATAATGCTCGGTTGAAGAGAAAACTTGAACTGCATCGCTATAAATAAATAATTGTAAATTCAAGGTAAAAAATATGATAGTTAGCGTCCCCAAATAGAAACCATCCTATTTTCCTTTAAATTTGAATGTTGACAATAGTTAGACAGATGTTCGGCATTATTTGCTAGCTTTGTCTACTTAAAGGGACTCTTAATTAGCACAACATTTCGGAGGCAAATACTTCGGTGAGTTATGTTATTGGTCTATAACACGTTGTTATGCTAACAGGCTTGTGTCATCCCTTGCGCAAAAAAGTGTGAATTTCTTCATATTAAATATTTATTTTCGACGGTGAATTAACCACTGCAAAAGGCGCAAAAAGACGAAAATAATAGACCGTTGTTGTTTGTCTACATTGGAGAATTTTTAAATTCTTACTTTACCTTGTAAATTTCATCTTATTCTGATAAGCCATAATATTTCATAAAGCTTCGGAGAAGAACGAAATAGATCACATCATCCTTATCGGAGGTGAAAGGAGTTTATCGACATGTTTATTTTCAGCCTGTTTAACTTTGAACTTGCGGCAGTAAAGTTAAGAGCAAGAAACAAATTTTTGCAGACTTGCTACCGACAAAGGTGTTAGATCACTTCTGAAATGCAAAATGTTAACAATTTATCCTTTTTTATCTCAAAATATTATTTAGTACGATAGAACAACATTGCACATTTTTAACATGAAGATTACCTTTGTAGCAACTTTAAACTGAACAATGCGATAAAATGCATGTAAAGTACTGAGGCCTAAGTTTTTTATGGCTCGTTTTGCTCATAGTAGTTAGCATTAAACATCACCCGATTTTATCTTACTTAGACTGGTCGCAAGCATTCTATGACTTTCGGATGGTATTTGAGAACTTCAACCTCGAAACTTTCAAATTTGTAACAATTTTGACCAATAGGGTGTGACAGAATGTGAAATATCGTGTGGCTTAATTTACAGAATTTAACACAAAATTTTCCTCGATCATTTCTGAATTCAGCGCAATTGGTCTCGGTAAGAAAGGCTTGGTCTAAGAAATATGGATAACTAGCTCACAGAGATATGCTTCTTACCTTCTGAGCCAAAGTGTTTTCCGTACTTGGTTCTGCTCTTGGGGGATATCAATAGTAAAAATTTTATGGCGTCGTGCCTTCCTTTAATGTATAGAACTGTTTGAACCTCTGTAACTATGGTTACAAAACAAAACCGCTGTTTTATACGCCACACTCCTTCTTCCTGTCCAGCTGTTCTACTTGTTGTAAGTCATCAGGTCAAAGCTTTTGTGTTTAAATCTAAATGACTGCGGAGTCTCATCTTGCTTCCACTGGATATGACAGTCAATTAATATTTCTATGAAAATCCAATAGAATGTTTTGAAAAACATATATCGCAAGTCTAACTCTTAAACAAAGCTGCAAATTTCTTGGTTAAAACACTATCAGCGGGACATGTAAGAAGTTTTAGAGTTACATAACGTGGTCCTATTTTCCTTGGTGATATGTGTTATGACAGGTTATGACAAGTTCACGTTTTTCAAATTAAAAATTTATGAAAATATGAATTTTTATAACTACACAACGTGTCGCATTTTCCTCCGGAGTTAACCACAGTATTATATATAAGGTTATGGTTTTCCGATTTAGAAAGTATCTTGCAAAAAAAGTTCTCCTCAAAATTATTCTTATTTTCCTGGGCAACCAGGATTAAGAAATAATATCATGAAACTAAGATCCGAAACTAAAACCAAAAACAGCAAAATGATAGGAAATAAGCGACATGCAAAACCACCGAAATGACCAACACAAAAAGATTGAAACGAAATGGACCTAACGACCAAAACGAAACGACCGAAACGACCAAAATGGTAGACAAAAAAAATTGATAAAAATAAATGAATGCCCAGGGGTGTCAGGCTTCAGTTGTCATATTCATCTCATTTAGATTATGATCTACTCCTAATCTGCCTCACGGGAGTTATCTCTCTATTAACATCAGCTTGACGTGAGGCGTCGAGGAAACCATATTGAAAAAAAAAATCAATAAAAAACTCACGTACATAGATGTTGTCAATGAATACCGTTATCTGTTTTTTCTTCTCCTTATGCTTTGGAATCAATTTGGCCGGCGTTTCGTCCTAAAAACTACAAAAAAAACTAAAGTGTTTCGTCCTAAAAAACTAAAGTGTCTAATTTAGTTTTAGCTGCTCGCGTGGTGGAGAAAACATAAAGTTTCGTGAGACGGCCATAATAATTTAAAAGCCTTAAATGCGAGAGAATATCTGAAGTGAAATCTACATTTTCTGCGGTCGTTTCGTTTTGGTCGTTTTGCTTATTTCGTTTTGGACGTTTCGTTTTGGTGTTTCGGGTCTAAGTTCATGCCGAAATTGTAAACGATATCACCACAAATTAAGCATTTTGACTCAATATCTGTCCGCTGACAAGAGTGATCTTACTCGAAAGTGCCTAGAAACTCAGGAAAAATGGCGATAAAATTCAAGGGGTACATGTCAGCTTTAATTTTTTTTCACCCAGGAAGCCATGGGCCTAAGTAATGATAAAATATACAATGTTAAAGAGGATGTGATATACTGTTACAAGTAAGCGTTGTACGATACTGTACTTCTAATCGTGCGCGAAAATCTTGTTTGTGGTAGGGTACTCTTGTTCAAAGAGGCTGTTATTAACGACAAGGTAACTTAGGTCTATCAGCTAAGTTGATTATGCAAATGTCCCCGTTAAGGGTTCCTAACGCTACCATTTCGAACGCCCCTCAACAGAACTTTATTAATAACATTATTTTCATCGTCGCTCGACATAATTCCTGTGAATACCTTGACCCTCGCGCAAAAAATGGAAAGTAGCTTACAAATATATTTTCTTACCTTCTGACTGACAAAATGTTTGTTGTACTTGATATCGTGTTTGTGTGTGTCAGAAGTGAAAGTCGTGTCTTGTTACCCTCTAGAGAAGTGTTTAAAGTGCTGTAACTATGGTTACAAAACAAAACGGTTTAATGAGAGGTGAAAATAAACGCCACAGACCTTCATCCTGTTCAGCTGTTCTACTTATTTGTAGTCCTCAGATCGTTGCTTTGGTGTTAACTGTGAGTGACTGGTTTTCTCTATGTAGCATTGGACAAGTATAATAGTCAGTGAAATACCTCAATAAAAGTCCAGCAGATGAGTTTTGAAGAAGTCAGCAAATCTAACTCTAAAACAAAGCTGCAAATGATGAAATGTGATCAGAAATTGTAGGAACCTAAACACAGTGAGACAAAGTCTCGAGCGAAATTTGAAACAAGCCTATAACGTCATAGTCAACCCATTAATTTTCACGTAATTATATTGGCTACTTTACAAAAAACATTCTTTTTGTAGAGTCTAATAAAATATTAAAAGGTGGTCGCAACTGCGCATCTGCATCAGATAAGTACTTGTTTTTTACGAGCGGTTTCGCGTGATATGAAAATTAAGAGGAGGGTACGTCACAAAATAAATAAACCCCCTTCTGACTTATTGGTATTTCGGCTGATAAGGTCCTTGGCTGAAAGACTCTCCTATAAAACTTCACATTTTCCCTTGAAGTTTTGCTTCTGGGCCAAATATTTCTAATTTTTGAACAATATTTCAGCGGAGGACATCATGAGCCGATTTACCAGCCGCCCGAATGGGTTTATTTACCAATCAGTTGTATCTCAAAACAAGCGGAATGTCAGAGCCGTCGAAAAATCTTCAAACGATTACAGTTGTATAGAAATCGGCTATCAAAGGATACGGTCATTGTTCCAAACATTTAAACTACAAAAATACCATATAAGTAGTCTTTCTTTTTCTATTAGATTAAAGTGAGAGTCTTAAATACCCCTGAAAATATCAATGGCTAAAAAATTGGTGTCGTGCCATCGTTATTAAAACAATTTGAAGTGCTGTAACCATGGTTACAAAACAGAAAACGTTTAATAAGCGATGAACAGAAGCGCTTTAGTTCTTCTTCCTAATCAGTCATTCAAATTGTTGTTATTCATCAGCTCATGGTTTCGGTCTTTTAAAAAGTGCCGAAAAGTCAAACTCTATGAAAAAGCCACAAATGATTAGATGTGGGTGACAATTATTGGAACACAAACGCAGTAGAATTGAAAATAGAAAACATAAATATTTCTAACTTAAGATCGTGCTTGCCTAGAATTTTTTTGCTTTTTTAGCTGGTGGCTTGCATCGAAGTATTTGAAGGTTTTGCAAAAATTTACCTTTGATTGGTTTTTCAAATTGATCGTGGAAGTACAATTAAGAGAACATTGATATTCTCTTGTAGAAGTATTTATAGTAGTGGTAGAAGTAGTAATTAATGGTATTAGTACAGGTAGTATCTCCAAAAGTCTGATTTGAACAACCAAAAAACATTGATCTTATGGTGGACAGCAGTACAATTACATCCTGTTACGCTCCTTTATACAAAGACAGACAAAGTAAATGGATATTGTAGGGAGAAATTACATGTGAATCACTTCCGTGAGTTAAAGGGTTAAGTCCTCTGGTTTGTATGTCAAGTAATATGCAGGTTTTTATCATTTCCTTGTTATTGTTTATTATGTTCAGAAGGGAGAGTCCTATTCATTTTAGTTATCAGGAAGTCGAGAGCGCAAATTCAAATTCCAATCCTCTGCCAAATTGTGGATCAACAGTGTGGTTGACTACAGTGAAAAATGAAAATATCTATGAAAGGCTCTTTAGATTCTTGGAAAGTAATCTTGCAAGTAGCTCTATATATTTCCTTGGACGAGAGCAGGGTAGTTAGCATTAAACATCACCCGATTTTATCTTAGTTAGACTGGTCGCAAGCATTCTATGACTTTCGGATGGCAATTGAAAACTTCAAACTAGAAAAAAAAAGTTTGTAACAACTCTGAGCAGAAGGATGTGACAAAACGTGAAATACCGTGTGGCTGAATTGACAAAATTCTATACAAAATTGTTCTTGATCATTTCTGCAATCAGCACCACTGGTCTGCTCTAGCTGTCTAACATTTCCTTGCAAATTAGTTGCAAGAATTTGGTGTTAGATCAAAACAAAAACTTCTACCTGATACAACTGAATATTCTCATTACCTGTTTGCTGGATAATAAATGGATATTGTAGGGAGAAATTACATGTGAATCACTTCCGTGAGTTAAAGGGTTAAGTCCTCTGGTTTGTATGTTAAGTAATATGCAGGTTTTTATCATTTCCTTGCTGTTGTTTATTATGTTCAGAAGGGAGGTGAAACCCCAACCAATTGACACACCTAGCCCTACATTGCACCTTGTTTGCAGAGGTTTTTTTTTTCAGCCATTTTGAACTGTATATTTTTTCTTCTTTTTCAATGATCACAAGCGATCCAATGGGCCACTTTCGATATATCAAAATTCTAAAGCGGCTCCGAGGCTAGGGGGAATAAAACAAAATATATTTCACCTACTCATCCTTACATTAGGTATTCCTACAAACTTACTTTGTAACATAATCACCTGATGAGCCATATCTACAAAATGGACCTTGGGCGTGACAGTGTGTTCTTATGATCAAAAGTGCAATATGATTGTCAATGACAGTACAAGGTATTTACTTTAACAAGGGCTAAGAAAATACAAATAAAATCAACATATGAAGCATTTTAGAATCATCGACATTACGTTATTGTATTCCAGTGTACACTAGAACTTCAAATATTTGTTTTTCTGATAGCTTTCTTTAGAGTCAAAACATTGGGTATTTGTTTGGGGTTTCGTTAGATAGGAGGAGCAGAGGAGGCATGCTGGCCATGATAATACAAGCCACTGAGATTCGAGGATAACTCGTGTGAATATTTCAGACCCACCTAAAACTTTAGGAAGACAGGGTTTTTTCAGCCGCTGCCCCCAGGCTATAAAATGTCTCACCAGTAAACCTTTAATTGAGTCCATAAGTTTCTTTTTTTTGAGAACAAAGACGCATTTTTCCACAGCTGCTTATGGTTAACTGTCAATTTACAACTATGATGAGGAGCTTTTTGCATGTTCTGCTTTATAGATTGAGTTATTATTGCTATTATGATGATTATTATTATCGGTTAACTGGCCGATTCTACACAACCAACTATTCCTATTTTGAAAAACACGCACAAAGAAGCAAGAAAAACCTGAACAATATTTCGCTAAGCTCCAATTTAAGAGTGATTATTACATGCTGAATAGACTTGATCGAGAAACTCGTTTTTTCGGTTGAGGTGGTAAAGATGACAGTTCAGAAATCTGCTGGTCTTATTTTCATCTCGGTTCTCTTGAGGGAGTAATAATGTCCTTTCCAGTCTTTCCAGTTCACTGCATTAGCAAAGGAGGAGTGCTGGCCACGAAGATATAAACCGTTGAGATTCGATTTTTGACACCACTTGTACCACCAGGCTCCTTTGAACGTATTGGCGCAGTTGTATTCTTCATTGTCATTTTCTTGATCTCTAGTGGTGAACGGCATACCACGATGATAAGCAAGAGAGTCACTTGAATTTCCTGACAAAACGAGCCGCACTATAAGTATTACGTTTGACCAACAATGAGCCGTTCGTAATTCGAAAGAAATCTTGAAATATCACATAAGTTATTTAGCAATAATGATGTGGAGTAAAAGTATTGTCAGTAATATATCTATGATTCATGTCAAAGATTCTAGGGATTGAATCACTCAATATGCTATATATTGCCAATAAATAAGTTTGCCGAGGCATTCACCAGAGTTGGATTAGTTCGTTAGCTTAACTGCGCATGATCCACTGGCGAATACCTTTGGACTAATCAACGTCCAGTATGCGCTGTTCAGGATTGCATATCGATGAGATTACTTTTTTGTCTTCCAAAGCTATCGATGTAAAAGGTGTTAAGCATATTTACATTACACAGCACTCACCTCCCCTCCCCCCCCCTTACCTCTAAGAATGACTAGAATAGAAGCGACGAAAGGATAGTTCTACCTGAATAAGAACCAAGGATCAGCTTGTACTTGTCTTTCTCACTCATAACACCAGACAAGTTATACTCGGCATAAGCTGTGTTCCCTTCAAAGTCCTCCAAGTCCACACGCAGCATGCTGTTATTATCTGAGGTCAGCCGGTGAATCTTGTTCAGTCCCAACCAAAACTCCCTTTTCAGGTCACCAAAGCCATGTTTATAGTCGTTCCAGTGGCGGTAGAAATCAACCGAGCCGTTCAGTCTTTTCTGGAACACTGTCCAACCACCACCGGCTATTGTTTGGTCACAGAATACATCAAAGGCAGGCAAATTATCAAGTTTAATGGTGTTACACCGTCAGTTAGTTTACCTGCGGACTTGTAGATTTCTCCGCAGTTTCTTTTGACTGAAAATCAGTAAAAACAAACAAAAAACTTGAGTGGGACTTGAGTGAGTAACTCCTCGCGTTCTACGAGACACTGGCCCACACAATTCAGTTATTTCACCTTCAACTTGGCAGGTTTGTCCACTGAATCTTTCCCGACAGACACAACGAAAACCTTTATAGGTGAATCCAGCTTGACAGGTGCCTCTGTTTAAGCATGGGCTGCTGCTGCATGGATTCTGTTAATTAGGCTCCATATAACACATTACTCTGCAGCTCCCTTCGTTTGGCACCTCTACACTTTTGATCGCGTGATTTTTCATGGCCATGTTCGGTATTGGGTCCTTGAATTTGATTTGTCGACAATCGTCGTCTGTGGTAGGCAAAACAAATATATCAGTTATTTTCCACTCACTCGGGATGATTCATTTATTATTTTCACTGATGAAAAAGGCACAGTAAACCACTTTATTTCGAAACTTTACTGCATGAGAACCCTAACGAGTTTTCCCTAAAGTTGATTCTCATCTTTTGATATTCAACGTAACTGACATGGGAGGCTTTCATTACCAAAAATTAATCTTTGATTGTGAATTCATGAGCGGAAAGAAAATATTAAAAAAATATCAAGAATATTTTCATAGCGTTCATTACCACACCACGATATCTGTGAATCGTTTGTTTTAATTCATCATTTTGAGCCATTGATGTGCATGTGGTGAGGTCTTTTTTAATTTGACTTTTTTGTATCTTTTATTCTATAATAAAAGACATTTTGAGTTAGATAACGCGGATTGTCTGCTGAAAGAACGAAAGAAATTTAAAAAAGGGATTTATACTCACCGGTGCAACAGAAGGATGGTGGGAGAATAATTCCGAGGAAGATGTAGAGAATAATAATGATCGGTTGAAGAGAAAACTTGAACTGCATCGCTGTAAATAAATGATTCTAAATTCATGGTAAAAAATATGATAGTGAGTGTCCAAGTAATATGGATAACTAGCTAAGAGAGATATGCTTCTTACCTTTTGAGCGAAAAAGTGTTTTTCGTACTTGGTTTTGTTATTGGGGGATATCAATAGTGAAAACTTTATGGTGTGGTGCTTTCCTTTAATTAATAGACCTGTTGGAACCTCTGTAACTATGGTTACAAAACAAAACCTCTGTTTTATACGCCACAGTCTTTCTTTCTGTCCAGCTGTTCTAATTGTTGTTACTCATCAGGTCAAAGCTTTTGTGTTTAAATCTAAATGACTGCGGAGTCTCATCCTAGTACCACTGGATATGACAGTCAATTAATATTTCTGTGAAAATCCAGTAGAATGTTTTGAAAAACATTTATCGCAAGTCTAACTCTTAAACAAAGCTGCAAACTTCTTGGTTAAAACACTATCAGCGAGACATGTAAGAAGTTTTAGAATTACACAACGTGGTCCTATTTTCCTTGGTGATATGTGTTATGACAGGTTATGACAGGTTCACGTTTTTCAAATTGAAATTTATGAAAACATGAATTTTTAGAACTACACAACATGTCGTATTTTCCTCCGGAGTTAACCACAGTGTTACATATAAGGTTCTGATTTTCCAATTTAGAAAGTATCTTGCAAAAAATGTTCTCGTCAAAATTACTCTTATTTTCCTAGGCAACCAGGATGAAGAAATAATATCATAAAACTAAGGCCCGAAACTAAAACTAAACTAAAACCCAAAACAGCAAAACAATACGAAATAAGTGAAACATGCAAAACCACCGAAATGACCAAAACAAAAAAGATTGAAACGAAACGAACCTAACGACCAAAACGAAACGACCGAAACGACCAAAATAGTATACAAAAAAAATTTATAAAAATAAAATGAATGCCCAAGGGTGTCAGGCGTCAGTCGTCGTATTCAACTCGTTTAGATTATGGTCGACTCCTAACCTATCTCACGGGGAAATTCAGTTATCTCTGTATTAACATCAGCTTGGCGTGAGGCGTCGAGGAAACCATATTGAAAAAAAAAATCACTAAAAAACTTACGTACATAGATGTTTTCATTGAATACCGTTATCTGTTTCTTCCTCTCCTTACGTTTTGGTATTCGTCCTGAAACTGCATACAAGTGTCTAATTTAGTTTTAGCTGCTCGCGTGGTGGAGAAAAAATAAAGTTTCGTGAGACAGCCATAATAATTTAAAAGCCTTAAATGCGAGAGAATGTCTGAAGTGAAATTTACATTTTCTGCGGTCGTTTCGTTTTGGTCTTTTCGCTTGTTTCGTTTTGGTGTTTCGGGTCTTAGTACATGCCGAAATTATAAATGATATCACCACAAGTTAAACATTTTGACTCAATATCTGTCCGCTGAAAAAAGTGATCTTATTCGGAAGTGCCTAGAAACTCTGGAAAAATGGCGATAAAATGCAAGGGGTACATGTCGACTCTAATTTTTTTTTCACCCTGGAAGCCATAGACCTAAGTACTGATAAAATATACAATGTTAAAGAGAATGTGATATACTGTTACAACTAAGCGTTGTATGATACTGTACCTCTCATCGTGCGCGAAAATCTTAGTTGTGGTAAGGTACTCTTGTTCAAAGAGGCTGTTATTAGCGACAAGGTAACTTAGGTCTATCAGCTGAGTTGATAATGCAAATGGTCCCCGTAAAGGGTTCCTAAGGCTACCATTTCGAATGCCCCTCAACAGAGCTTTATTAATAACATCATTTTCACCGTCGCTTGACATAATTCCTGTGACTACGTTAACCCTCGTGCAAAAAATGGAAAGAAGCTTACAAATATATTTTCTTACCTTCTGACTGACAAAATGTTTGTCGCACTTGATATTGTGTTTGGGTGTGTCAGAAGTGAAAGTCGTGTCTTGTTACCCTTTAGAGAAGTGTTTGAAGTGCTGTAACTATGGTTACAAAACAGAACGGTTTAATGAGTGGTGAACATAAACGCCACAGACCTTCTTCCTGTTCAGCTGTTCTACTTATTTGTGGTCATCAGATCATTGCTTTTGTGTTAACTGTGAGTGACTGGTTTTCTCTATGTAGCATTGGATAAGTATAATAGTCAATGATATACCTCAATAATAGTCCAGCAGATGAGTTTTGAAAAAGTCAGCAAATCTAACTCTAAAACAAAGCTGCAAATGATGAAAATGTGATCAGAAATTGTAGGAACCTAAACACAGTGAGACAAAGACTCGAACGAAATTTGAAACAAGCCTATAACGTCATAATCAACCCATTAATTTTCGCGTAATTATATTGGCTACTTTACAAAAAATATTCTTTTTTTAGAGTCTAGTAAAATACTAAAAGGTGGTCGCAACTGCGCATCCGCATCTGCATCCGCATCAGATAAGTATTTGTTTTTTACGAGCGGTTTCGCGTGATATGAAAATTAAGAATTGGGTACGTTACAAAATAAATAAACCCCTTTCTGACTTGTTGGTATTTCGGCTGATAAAGTCTTTGGCTTAAAGACTGTCCTAAAAACTTCATATTTTCCCTCGAAATTTTGCTTTAAATTTTTTGATTTACCAGCCGCCCGAATGCGTTTATTTACAAATCAGTTGTATCTCAAAACAAGCGGAATGTCAGAGCCGTCCAAAAATCTTCAAACGATTACAGTTGTATAGAAATCGGCTATCAAAGGATACGGTCATGTTCCAAATATTTGAACCACAAAAATACCATATAAGGGGTCTTTCTTTTTCTAATAGATTAAATTGAGGGTTTTAAATACCCCTGAAAATATTAATGGCTAAAAAAGTGGTGTCGTGCCTTGGTTAATAAAACTTTTTTTAAGTGCTATAACCATGGTTACAAAACAGAAAACGTTTAATAAGCGATGAACAGAAGCGCTTTAGTTTTTCTTCCTAATCAGTCATTCAAATTGTTGTTATTCATCAGCTCATGGTTTCGGTCTTTTAAATAGTGCCGGAAAGTCAAACTTTATGAAAAAGCCACAACTGATAAGATTTGGATGATAATTGTTGAAACACAAACACAGTAGAATCGACAATAGAAAACCTTAATATATTCAGTTCAAGATCGTGCTTGCCTAGATTTTATTTGCTTTTTTAGCAGTTGGCTTGCATCGAAGTATTTGAGGAATTTTCAAAAATTTACCTTCGATTGGTTTTTCAAATTGATCGTGGAAGTACAATTAAGAGAATATTGATATTCTCTTGTAGAAGTATTATAAATAGTAGTGGTAGAAGTAGTAATTAATGGTATTAGTACAGGTAGTATCTCAAAAAGTCTGATTTGAACTACTAAAAAAAAAATTATCTTATGGTGGACAGCAGTACAATTACATCCACCCACGCTCCTTCATACAAAGACAGACAAAAATTTGAAATTCAAATTCTAATCCCCTGCCAAATTTTTGATCAACGGTGTGGTTGACTAAAGTGCAAAAATGAAAATAATTATGAAAGGTTTTCAGATTCTTGGTAAGTAATCTTGCAAGTAGCTCTATGTATTTCCTTGGACGAGAGCATGGTAGTTAGCATTAAACATCACCCGATTTTATCTTAGTTAGACTGATCGCAAGCATTCTATGACTTTCGGATGGCAACTGAGAACTTCAAATTAGAAAAAAAAAGTTTGTAACAACTCCGAGCAGAAGGATGTGACAAAATATGAAATATTGTGCGGCTTTATTTCTGCAATCAGCGCCATTGGTCTGGTCTAGCTGCCTAACATTTCCTTGTAAATTAGTTGTAAGAATTTGGTGTTAGATCAAGATAAAAACTTCTACCTGATACAACTGAATATTCTCATTACCTGTTTTCTGGATAGAAAATGAATATTGTGGGGAGAAGTTACATGTGAATCACTTCCGTGAGTTAAAGGGTTAAGTCCTCTGGTTTGTATGTTAAGTAATATGCAGGTTTTTATCATTTCCTTGTTGTTGCATATTATGTTCAGAAGGGAGGTGAAACCCCAACCAATTGACACACCTATTTGTTTGTTTGAGGTTTTGCAGAGGTTTTTTTTTCAGCCTTTTTGAACTGTATATTTTTTCTTCTTTTATTGCACACTGAAGAAGGACTTTTTGTTTAAAGTGATATAGATACACTTTCATTTCTGTTATCAGTAGGTAAAACACTGGTCAGAGAAACTCGGTTGGTATAATGAGTTACTGGTATAAATTTGGACTCTATATTATTAATAACTGTAGTTTGTCATGATTTTGTAATCATATATTGGTAACACATTCTAAATAATAATAATGAAATAAAAAATTGTTACGGCTTTTTTTCAAATCATTCAGTTTTGTACTTCACATAACTGTTAATAGCTGAAAATTTCCTATCTAAATTATCCATTTCTTTTTAGCAAACCGTTTTCTTGCTAATTTTTTTCAATATTTTCTAATAAAGTATAATAATAAGAAAATATTTTGATAATCTATCATAAAATGACGTCACTTCCGACGTGAACCATGACATAGCAGCTGCATGAAGCAATTCTTGTACGCAGCATACAACATTATACAACATTGATTGCAAATGAGGGGAAGTCTTCGAAGCTACAGAGCCTTTGGGGGGATAGACAAATTCAAAATCCTTTGATCCCTCCCTCCTGCGATAAATAATGACGACCCCTTACTCTTCTTAAAGTCTTCTTGAAAGAATAACAGCTGCACTAATTAAATCGTTTAGTGTTTCGTGAAGCTGGTGAAAATATAAAACAAATCTTTCAAAGACTAAAATTTTATTTTTAAGGTGTATAGCAAGGGGGATTCATCCATGCCTCGATATAAAAAAATATACACGATAAAAATCCCATCGAAACAAAAAGAGAACAATCTACACAGCCTTAGAAAGTTCAACGAACGTTCACCAAGCCGGCAAACCCATCAATGTTTATTTCAGCGCGGAACAAGCTTGATCAAGTCATTAGTTTTTGCTAAGTAGGTACTTAATCACAATTATGACATAAATATGACAGTTCAGAAATCCATAATCTTTCTAGCCTTTCCAGTTTACACCATCAGCATAGGAGGACTGATTGCTGTGACGATACCATCCATTGAGATTTGACGCATGACACGCGCTGTACCACCAGGCTCCTTTGAACGTTTCTGTGATGACCATTATCATGATCTCTAGTGGTGACTGGCCGATCATGAGGGAGAGAGGAATTAGTGTTTCCCAAAAAAACAAACTTGGAATTAACGGTAATAAAAATAATAATAAATTAAAATTCTCATAACCCTTATCAAATCATTTGCCGAGATATTTATCACACTTGAATTGTTCCGTCGGGCTAACAGGACAAGACCCATCGGCGAACACTTCCAGATTTAATCAACGTCTGGTCTGCGCTGTCTAAGATTATTGTATTTCGGCAGGTTTGACCTATCTTTTTTTCCATCTTTAGAACCTTTTGCTGTAAAAGAATTGAAGTTTCTTTGTTTCAATTTACGCTCTCCTCCCCGTTATAATAAAAAGGAAAAATACCGCTCTACCTGATTAACAAATAGATTCCAAGTTGCCGTGCGTCTGTTCAGTAATAGATCACAGAGGACGTCAAAATGTGGTAAGAACATCAGTGACACACTCGGCTGCGCCGAGTGTGTCACTGATGTTCTTAACACATTTCATCACTAATGATCACACATCATCACTGATGTTCTTACCACATTTTGACGTCCTCTGTGATATATTACTGAACAGACGCACGGCAACTTGGAATCTATTTGTTTTATATAACAAAGAATTTTAAAAAGTTTTAATGATGACGTCATCTATACGTCTGTCCTCCAATAGATCATAAGTGAGAACCAATCAAAACGCGTGCATAACTGAGCTTATTATATAAAAAGGAATCGCGAATCAGCCTGTACTTGTCACTCTCACTATTGATATCAAACGCGTTATAATCGGCATAAGCTGTGTTCTCTTCAAAGTCTTCCAAATCCGCACGCAGCATGTTGTTACTTTCTGAGGTCAGGCGGTGAATCTTGTCCAGCCCCAACCAAAATTTACTTTTCAGGCCACCAAAGCCGAAAGCTACTCATGGAAGCTGCAACAAAGCATGGTTTACCATCTGAAGCAGGAATCACTGAATTCAAGGTCATTCAAGGTCATTCACTGGACTCCAGGTCAAGCGGTCTTAGTTTGAGACCTGGCCAGTCATTGTGTTGTGTTCTTGAACAAAACACTTTATTCTCACAGTGCCTCTCTCAACCCAGGAGTATAAATGAGTACTGATGTATTTTCAGGGAAACCTGATGAAATACAGGAGGGGGGGTGGGGGGTTACCTGGTAATGGACTGGCATCCTATCCAGAGGGAAGTAGTAATATTCCTTATTACTTCATGTTACAGTAACTGGGATAAGCTGTGTCTCAATGGGTCACTTAGCTCAAGGCAAACCTTTACTTACCTTCAGTTGCAAGACTTGGGTGGGTCATTGTGTTACAATCTTGGACACTTAACTTTTCTCCACCCACTCCATGTCCAAGATCAGCTTTAGCCTATTGTCTTGTAAGCTGCTTTATTCACCTGATTCATGTGGCAAAAAAAGAGTGTTAGTGCACAGTCAAAGTATGTCTGTCTCTGTGGTAGATGTTATAGCCCTCTAGCCGCTATAGGAGCAGATAGATCAGTGGAACATCACTGCTCCCTGTTTAGATTTGATGTCACAAATCTCAATACGGTTTATTCCACAGATCTAAGCAAAGCTCTTGTTATCACGGAACTGGGATCCTCAAGGAATCCTGAAGTCATAGATGTTGTGATGTCAAATCTCAGAAGGCTTGCAGAGAAACCTATTGCAGTTCACAGGTAAAGATTAATATGAAGACATCTAGACATAAAAGTAAATCACTTAAATTAATTGATTATCTATTTTTATTTTATCCAGCATCAGACTACAGGGATCGGCTGCCCTTAACATGTGCTCTGTGGCCAGAGGTGAGGCAGAACTGTTTTATGAATGTGGTATCTAGGTCTGAGATATTGCAGCAGCAGGAATAATTGTGGAAGAAGCTGGAGTTACACTAGATCCTTCAGGTTTCCCAGTATTTCGATAGCATTGAGCTGTCTAGAGACTAAGATATTTTTTAAAATTGGTATTTATTACTGAAAATGTAAATTGCGCCTTAAAAAAAGTGAAAAAAAAAGCTGAAACTTTTAATGTCATGTACATGCACTACTCACTGACGAGTTATCATTTCAGTCTGAAATCTCCTGGAAATTACAGAGAGTATATCTTGGTCATGGGAATTAAATCATTAATAGAAAAGAGAAAATGGTGTCTTATATTATTATTTCTGAGGATACAGCTTTGGAAGAGTTGTATGCATTTGATGTTCTTAAATTTATGTGCCTGCATACTGCGACACTGTAAATTAAATCTCTACAATAGAAAAACTATTTAACAAAGTTGATAATATAAAACAAATTGGTGACTAAAACAAATTCATTAACTTTTAACTCCTGATTTGTTACTTTTCCATATGTAGCTAATGCACCCCTTGCTTCTCTGGTTCTTTAGTTACTCCCCCTGCCCCTAACATCCTGCTACCTTTGTTACCCCTGCTCCATTTCCCGAGGGAAAAGTTCAACACTAGACCCAGGTGTCTAAAAATCAGAGGAGGTGTCCGAAATAAGATGAGAGAGTTGGAAAATTGGATGGAGACGTCTGTTGCAGAGGTTAAAGTATTAAAGAGTAAAATAATTTTTTCTGGAAGATGCTACCTTTTCCGCTATGACCAGGCATTGCATGAGAACTTCAGATAACGCATGCATGAAGAGAAAAGCTTGGTTTTTATTAGCAATGCAAGCACGAAATGAATCACTAACCCAAGTATAACAACTCTTATTTCACTATGAAGACAGCTTCAACACGCTCATAAACACAAGCTTAAGCACTTTCTTTCCCTTTCCCTATACTTGCATTAAGGTGAATCAAGAGCTGTTACGCTTGTATCTGTACTTAAGTCAGCAGCGAAAATCAGTCCTAACCCTTTAACTCCCAAGATCTGATCGTTAATTTTCCCGGTAAGAAAGGCTTGGTCTGAGAAATATAGACAAGTAGCTCACAGAGACATTTCTTACCTCCTGAGCGAAAAATTGTTTTTCGTATTTGGTTTTGTTCTCGGAGGTATCCTGATAGTGAAAAAATTATGTTGTGCTTTCCTTCAGAGAACTGTTTGAACTTCTGTAACTATGGTTACAAAACAAAACCGCTGTTTTATACGCCACAGTCCTTCTTCCTGTCTAACTGATTTAATTTTTGTTAGTCATCAGATCATAGCTTTTGTGTTTAAATCTTAATGACTGATCTCATCTTAGTAACACTGGATATGACAGTCAATAAAATACTACGATGAAAATCCAGTAGAATGTTTTGAAAGCGTTATGCAGATAGTCTAACTGTTAAACAAAGCTGCAAATTATTCGGTCAAAACACTTTCAGCGGGACATGTAAGAAGTTTTAGAACTACACAGTGTTGTCCTATTTTCCCGGGAGATAATCTGAGTGTTATATCTTTTAAATCGGTGAAAGTTTATGAAAATATGAATTTTTAGAACTATACAATGTGTCGCGTTTTCCTCCGAAGTTTGCTAAGGTGATATATGTAAGGTTATAGTTTTCCAATTTAGAACGCGTCTTGCAAAAAATGCTCTTGACAAAATTACTCGAGAAGTTAGACAGAAGCAACAGTTCTGTAAAATAATTAAATAAAAGCAGGTTTCCTACCCTCTGTTTGCACTGCATTACTTCTCTTCTTTACTCTGTTACCTGAAAACTTCATTTCTCTTAGACAACCAGGATGAAGAAATGATATCATGGAAATTATTGACATTAACTGAAACCCAAGACAGCAAAACGAAAAGAAACATGTGAAACCACCGAAATAACCGAAGCAAAACCATCGTAACAAAACGAACCTATCGACCAAAACGAAACGACCGATATGACCCAAAAATATGCAAAAAATAACAGTCAATAATGATAAAATGAATGCCTAGGGGTGTAATATGTCTCATTTAGAAAATCTCAAAATTTTTCACTATAACGACTGGTTCAGACATGAATTTTTTTACCTTTACTTGCAGTGCCATCGCGGGAAGTCACGGCCAAATAAAGCACAGTAGTCCATGCTCAAATGTGAAGACAATCTTCAGGTAGTTTTGTATTCCAAATAAGTGGGAAGTTCTTCCCAGTGAGGTAAGATCTTCTGTCGTTCTCATCATATGGACAAAGTCACGTCTAAATTCAAAACTTTACACGAGTTGGATGCCATAGCCGCAGAACGAGCCAAGAGAATGGTCTCGGTTTCTTGATTTCGTTTCCCCATCGCGTTGAAATTGTGAAAAACCGAAAACTTTTATGTCTCGTAGATTTTAATCATTTATAAGCAAATAAAGCTGTAAGGAGTCCTCCTTCAGCCTGCAAAGCAATGATCACAAGCGATCCAGTGGGCCACTTTCGATATATCAAAATTCTAAAATGACTGCGAGGCTAGGGGGAATAAAACAAAACATATTTCACCTACTCATCCTTATATTTGTTATTTCTACAGACTCACTTTGTAACATAATCACCTGATGAGCCATATCTACAAAATGGACCTTAGGCGTGACAATGTGTTCTTATCATTAAAAGTACAATATGATTATCAATAACAGCGCAAGGTATTTACTTCAACCAATGCTAAGAAAATACAAATAAAAACAATATATGAAGCATTTTAGAATTATCGACATTATGTTACTGCATTCCAGTGTGCACTAGAACTTGAAATATTTGTTTTTCTGATAGCGTTCTTAAGAGTCAAAACATTGGGTAATTGTTTGGAATTTCGTTATAGAAATGAAAGGGAACTAGAACTGAATTAGCGACTCGGTTTGCTCTTCTGATATTGACTTAGAAAAAATGAAGACTGTGTGATCGCTTTGTGTTCCGTTAAGTGATAAGACGAGTCAAAATTTAAAGAATCAAAATTTATATAACCAAGATTGTAGGAGCATAGGAGGCGTGATGGCCATGATGATACAAGCCATTGAGATTCGAGCATAACTCTTGTGAATACCTCAGACCCACCTTAAATTTTATGGAGACAGGGTCTTTTCAGCCTCTGCCCCCAGGATATAGAATGTCTCACCCATAAACCTTAAACTGAGTTTTTTACTTTCTGTTTTCTGAGGAAAGATTAAAGACGCATTTTTCAGAGCTACTTATGATTAACTGTCAATTTCCAACTACAATAAGGAGCTTTTTGAATGTACCGCTACATAGATTGTCATTATTATTATGATTATTATTATCACTGTTTAACTGGCTGATTCTACAGAATCAACTATTCTTGTTTTGAAAAAAACACGCACAAAGAAGATTAAGCAAGAAAAACCTGAAGAACATTTCGCTTAGCTCCAGTTTTAGAGTGACTATTACATGCTGAATCAAGACACTCGTTTCCTTTGTTAAGTTGGTACTGTATCATTGTTGTGCCATAAACATGACGGTTCAGAAATCCACTGGTCTTATTTTCATCTCGGTTCTCTTTAGAGAGTAATGATATCCTTTCCAGTGTTGCCAGTTCACTCCATCAGCGTGGGAGGAGTGATTGCCACGATGATATAAACCATTAAGATTTGAGTTGTGACAATTCGCGTACCACCAGGCTCCTTTGAACCTAATGGCGCAGTTGCGATTTCCACGATTGTCATTATCTTGATCTTTAGTGGTGAACGGCATACCGCTATGCCAAGCAAGAGAGTCACCAGAATTTCCTGAAAAAAACGATCCGCACTATGAGCATTACGTTTGACCGACAATGAGCAGTTCGTAATTCAAAAGAGACCTTGAAATATCAGGTAAGTATAATTTAACAATAATGATATGGAATAAAAGTATTGTTAGTAATATCTATGATTCATGTCGAAGACTCTAGAGATTGATTCACTCATTATGATAATGCAGATGAATATGTTTGCCGAGGCACTCATCAGAGTTGGATTAGTTCGTCAGGTTAGCTGCATATGATCCACCGGCAAATACCTTTGGACTAATCAACGTCCGGTATGCGTTGTTCAGGATTGCATATCGATGAGCTGACATTACTTTTCTGTCTTTCAAAGCTATTGATGTAAAAGATGTTAACCATATTTACATTACTCAGCACTCTTCTCCCCCCCCCTCCCCCTCCTAGAATGACAAGAATAGAAGCGACGAAATGACAGTTCTACCTGAATAGGAACCAAGGATCAGCTTGTACTTGTCTTTCTCACTCATAACACCAAACAAGTTATACTCGGCATAAGTTGTGTTCCCTTCAAAGTCCTCCAAGTCCACACGGAGCATGCTGTTATTATCTGAGGTCAGCCGGTGAATCTTGTCCAGTCCCAACCAAAACTCACTTTTCAGGTCACCAAAGCCATGTTTGTAGTCGTTCCAGGAGCGGTAGAAATCAACCGAGCCGTTGAGTCTTTTCTGGAACACTATCCAACCACCACCGGCTGTTGTTTGGTCACAGAATACATCAAAAGCAGGCAAATTATCAGGTTGTATGGTGTACACACCGTCAGCTGGTTTACCTGCGGACTTGTAGATTTCTGCGCAGTTTCTTTTGACTGAAAATCAGTAAAAACAAAAAACAAAAACAAAATAACACAAAACGCCCACTTTAAATGGTTTGGATGTTGGCTGCTTTTTGTTTGCTTAGTTATACCACTCAAAACTCGTTCCTGTATGTCTCATTTGATAAAGAGGGAATCATTAATGTTTTCATTAAGGCAGTATTGCCTTGATTTCCAATATTTACAATGATAGACAATAAATTTCACTTTTCACCCACATTCACTTCCAACCTTTTCTTTTGAACCAGAAACAAAAATGATATATATTTAAAACACATGACATCATTCACCCTTGTCAAATGTAATGGCATGATCATTTCAATTGTAATGCCTCTTTATCCCAACGTTACCTTTGTTTCTTTGCTACATTAGCGAACACTGAACTACTGCTAGTACTCTAAATATGACAATCAACCACAAAATTCCCTAAACCAGATAACATTAAACATAATCCGAAAAATCATGTAAGTCATCTGTCAATTCACGAGTTTGCTCACAGACCACTTTAATTAGCTTTACTTCAGTGGTTACTATTTTGTTCTTGAAGTCAAGTTTGGGACTGAAGTGAGTAACTCCTCACGTACTAAACGAGAGACTAGCCTACACAATTCAGCCATTTCACCTTCAACTTGGCAGATTTCTCCAGTGAATCTTTCCCGACAGACACAACGAAAACCTTTATAGGTGAATCCAGCTTGACAGATGCCACCGTGTAAGCATGGGCTGCTGCTCCATGGATTCTGTTGAAAAAACAAAGTTAACTATTCTGCAGATCTTCCTTATGTCAAGAATAAGATCACTTTAGTCTAAGAAAATGAAACAATCTCTTCTACCATCTTAGTTTCTTAAGAATGTAAAATGTTACCTCGATTGCAAGATATGTGTAACCCGGATTGTTCACGAGAAGGAATGTAGCATGGTTTTCCTCCGTGGCGTTATTCAACTCGCATTTTTGGTTTCCTCCAGCAACAGGTCCAACATTGATGGACACACAATTAGGCTCCATCAAACACATTACTTTGCAGCTCCCTTCGTTTGACACCTCTGCACTTTTGATCGCGTGATTTTTCATAGCCATGTTCGGTATTGCATCCTTGAATTTGATGTGTCGACTAGCGTCGTCTATGGTAGGCAAAACAAATATATGGTCTAGTTTTCACTCACATGAGAAAATTTCTTATTTTCACTGATGAAAAAGGCACATTAAACCACTTTATTTCAAAACTATACTTCATTAGGACCCTGACGAGTTTTCCCTAAAGGTGATTCTCATCTCTTGAAAATTCAACGTAACTGGGAGGCTTTCATTACCAAAAATTGATCTTTGACTGTGAATTAACGAGCGGAAGAAAACATTTAAAAATATATCAAGAATATTCTCATAGCGTTCATCACCTTACCTCGATATCTGTGAATCCTTTGTTTTAGTTCATCATTTTGAGCCATTTATGTGCATGTGGTGAGGTCTTTTTGAAATTGGACTTTTTTTGTATCTTTTATTCCATGATAGAAGACATTTTGAGTTAGATAAAGCGGATTGTCTGCTTAAAGATTATTTGCTTCGATCAGCAGGTAGCATGTGCAGTTCGTGTCATGGTTTTGAGGAAACGACACCAGAAAGAGGAAACACAAAAATTTAAAAAGGGATCTATACTCACCGGTGCAACAGAAACATGGCGGGAGAATAATTCCAAGGCAGATATAGAGAATGATAATGCTCGGTTGAAGAGAAAACTTGAACTGCATCGCTATAAATAAATAATTGTAAATTCAAGGTAAAAAATTTGATAGTTAGCGTCCCCAAATAGAAACCATCCTATTTTCCTTTAAATTTGAGTGTTGACAATAGTTAGACAGATGTTCGGCATTATTTGCCAGCTTTGTCTACTTAAAGGGACTCTTAATTAGCACAACATTTCGAAGGCAAATACTTCGGTGAGTTATGTTATTGGTCTAAAACACGTTGTTATGCTAACAGGCTTGTGTCATCCCTTGCGCAAAAAAGTGTGAATTTCTTCATATTAAATATTTATTTTCGACGGTGAATTAACCACTGCAAAAGGCGCAAAAAGACGAAAATAATAGACCGTTGTTGTTTGTCTGCATTGGAGAATTTTTAAATTCTTACTTTACCTTGTAAATTTCATCTTATTCTGATAAGCCATAATATTTCATAAAGCTTCGGAGAAGAACGAAATAGATCACATCATCCTTATCGGAGGTGAAAGGAGTTTATCGATATGTTTATTTTCAGCATGTTTAACTTTGAACTTGCGGCAGTAAAGTTAAGAGCAAGAAACAAATTTTTGCAGACTTGCTACCGACAAAGGCGTTAGATCACTTCTGAAATGCAAAATTTTAACAGTTTATCCTTTTTTATCTCAAAATGTTAGTCAGTACGATAGAACAGCATTGCACATTCTTAACATGAAGATTAACTTTGTAGCAACTTTAAACTGAACAATGCGATAAAATGTATGTAAAGTACAGAGGCCTAAGTAATGGCTCGTTTTGCTCATAGTAGTTAGCATTAAACATCACCCGATTTTATCTTACTTAGACTGATCGCAAGCATTCTATGACTTTCGGATGGTATTTGAGAACTTCAACCTCGAAACTTTCAAATTTGTAACAACTTTGACCAGAAGGGTGTGACAGAATGTGAAATATCGTGTGGCTTAATTTACAGAATTTAAGACAAAATTTTCCTCGATCATTTCTGAAATCATCGCAATTGGTCTCGGTAAGAAAGGCTTGGTCTAAGAAATATGGATAACTAGCTAACAGAGATATGCTTCTTACCTTCTGAGCCAAAGTGTTTTCCGTACTTGGTTTTGCTCTTGGGGGATATCAATAGTGAAAATTTTATGGCGTCGTGCCTTCCTTTAATGTATAGAACTGTTTGAACCTTTGTAACTATGGTTACAAAACAAAACCGCTGTTTTATACGTCACAGTCCTTCTTCCTGTTCAGCTGTTCTTATTGTTGTTAGTCATCAGGTCAAAGCTTTTGTGTTTAAACCTAAATGACTGCGGAGTCTCATCTTACTTCCACTTGATATGACAGTCAATTAATATTTCTATGAAAATCCAATAGAATGTTTTGAAAAACATATATCGCTAGTCTAACTCTTAAACAAAGCTGCAAATTTCTTGGTTAAAACACTATCAGCGAGACATGTAAGAAGTTTTAGAATTACACAACGCGGTCCTATTTTCCTTGGTGATATGTGTTATGACAGGTTATGACAAGTTCACGTTTTTCAAATTAAAAATTTATGAAAATATGAATTTTTATAACCACACAACGTGTCGCATTTTCCTCCGGAGTTAACCATAGTATTATATACAAGGTTATGGTTTTCCGATTTAGAAAGTATCTTGCAAAAAATGTTCTCCTCAAAATTATTCTTATTTTCCTGGGCAACCAGGATTAAGAAATAATATCATGAAACTAAGATCCGAAACTAAAACCAAAAACAGCAAAATGATAGGAAATGAGCGACATGCAAAACCACCGAAATGACCAACACAAAAAGATTGAAACGAAATGGACCTAACGACCAAAACGAAACGACCGAAACGACCAAAATGGTAGACAAAAAAAATTGATAAAAATAAATGAATGCCCAGGGGTGTCAGGCTCCAGTTGTCATATTCATCTCATTTAGATTATGATCTACTCCTAATCTGCCTCACGGGAGTTATCTCTCTATTACCATCAGCTTGGCGTGAGGCGTCGAGGAAACCATATTGAAAAAAAAAATCAATAAAAAACTCACGTACATAGATGTTGTCAATGAATACCGTTATCTGTTTTTTCTTCTCCTTATGCTTTTGTATTCAATTTGGCCGGCGTTTCGTCCTAAAAACTACAAGAAAAACTAAAGTGTTTCGTCCTAAAAACTAAAGTGTCTAATTTAGTTTTAGCTGCTCGCGTGGTGGAGAAAACATAAAGTTTCGTGAGACGGCCATAATAATTTAAAAGCCTTAAATGCGAGAGAATATCTGAAGTGAAATCTACATTTTCTGCGGTCGTTTCGTTTTGGTCGTTTTGCTTATTTCTTTTTGGTCGTTTCGTTTTGGTGTTTCGGGTCTAAGTTCATGCCGAAATTGTAAACGATATCACCATAAATTAGGAATTTTGACTCAATATCTGTCCGCTGACAAGAGTGATCTTACTCGAAAGTGCCTTGAAACTCAGGAAAAATGGCGATAAAATTCAAGGGGTACATGTCGGCTTTAATTTAATAATTTTTTTTTCACCCAGGAAGCCATGGGCCTAAGTAATGAAAAAATATACAATGTTAAAGAGGATGTGATATACTGTTACAAGTAAGCGTTGTACGATACTGTACTTCTCATCGTGCGCGAAAATCGTTTTTGTGGTAGGGTACTCTTCTTCAAATAGGCTGTTATTAACGACAAGGTAACTTAGGTCTATCAGCTTAGTTGATAATGCAAATGTCCCCGTTAAGGGTTCCTAACGCTACCATTTCGAACGCCCCTCAACAGAGCTTTATTAATAACATTATTTTCATCGTCGCTCGACATAATTCCTGTGAATACCTTGACCCTCGTGCAAAAAATGGAAAGTAGCTTACAAATATATTTTCTTACCTTATGACTGACAAAATGTTTCTTGTACTTGATATTGTGTTTGGGTGTGTCAGAAGTGAAAGTCGTGTCTTGTTACCCTCTAGAGAAGTGTTTGAAGTGCTGTAACTATGGTTACAAAACAAAACGGTTTAATGAGAGGTGAAAATAAACGCCACAGACCTTCTTCCTGTTCAGCTGTTCTACTTATTTGTAGTCATCAGATCGTTGCTTTGGTGTTAACTGTGAGTGATTGGTTTTCTATATGTAGCATTGGACAAGTATAATAGTCAATGAAATACCTCAATAAAAGTCCAGCAGATGAGTTTTGAAAAAGTCAGCAAATCTAACTCTAAAAACAAAGCTGCAAATGATGAAATGTGATCAGCAATTGTAGGAACCTAAACACAGTGAGACAAAGTCTCGAGCGAAATTTGAAACAAGCCTATAACGTCATAGTCAACCCATTAATTTTCACGTAATTATATTGGCTACTTTACAAAAAACATTCTTTTTGTAAAGTCTGGTAAAATATTAAAAGGTGGTCGCAACTGCGCCTCCGCATCAGATAAGTATTTGCTTTTTACGAGCGGTTTCGCGTGATATGAAAATTAAGAGGAGGGTATGTTACAAAATAAATAAACCCCTTTCTGACTTGTTGGTATTTAGGCTGATAAGGTCCTTGGCTTAAAGACTGTCCTAAAAACTTCACATTTTCCCTCGAAGTTTTGCCTCTGGGCCAAATGTTTCTAATTTTTGGACAACATTTCAGCGGTGAACATCATGAGCCGATTTACCAGCCGCCCGAATGCGTTTATTTACAAATCAGTTGTATCTCAAAACAAGCGGAATGTCAGAGCCGTCCAAAAATCTTCAAACGATTACAGTTGTATAGAAATCAGCTATCAAAGGATACGGTCATGTTCCTAACATTTAAACCACAAAAATACCATATAAGGGGTCTTTCTTTTTCTAATAGATAAAAGTGAGGGTTTTAAATACCCCTGAAAATATCAATGGCTAAAAAAGTGGTGTCGTGCCATCGTTAATAAAACTATTTTAAGTGCTGTAACCATGGTTACAAAACAGAAAACGTTTAATAAGCGATGAACAGAAGCGCTTTAGTTTTTCCTTGCTAATCAGTCATTCAAATTGTTGTTATTCATCAGCTCATGGTTTCGGTCTTTTAAATAGTGCCGGAAAGTCAAACTTTATGAAAAAGCCACAACTGATTAGATTTGGATGATAATTGTTGAAACACAAACACAGTAGAATTGACAATAGAAAACCTTAATATATTCAGTTCAAGATCGTGCTTGCCTAGAATTTTTTAGCTTTTTTAGCAGTTGGCTTGCATCGAAGCATTTGAGGAATTTTCAAAAATTTACCTTCGATTGGTTTTTCAAATTGATCGTGGAAGTACAATTAAGAGAATATTGATATTCTCTTGTAGAAGTATTATAAATAGTAGTGGTAGAAGTAGTAATTAATGGTATTAGTACAGGTAGTATCTCAAAAAGTCTGATTTGAACAACTAAAAAAAATGATCTTATGGTGGACAGCAGTACAATTACATCCACCCACGCTCCTTCATACAAAGACAGACAAAAACTTGAAATTCAAATTCTAATCCCCTGCCAAATTTTTGATCAACGGTGTGGTTGACTAAAGTGCAAAAATGAAAATAATTATGAAAGGTTTTCAGATTCTTGGTAAGTAATCTTGCAAGTAGCTCTATATATTTCCTTGGACGAGAGCAGGGTAGTTAGCATTAAACATCACCCGATTTTATCTTAGTTAGACTGGTCGAAAGCATTCTATGACTTTAGGATGGCAATTGAGAACTTCAAATAAGAAAAAAAAGTTTGTAACAACTCTGAGCAGAAGGATGTGACAAAATGTGAAATATTGTGCGGCTTCATTTCTGCAATCAGTGCCATTGGTCTGGTCTAGCTGCCTAACATTTCCTTGTGAATTAGTTGTAAGAATTTGGTGTTAGATCAAGATAAAAACTTCTACCTGATACAACTGAATATTCTCATTACCTGTTTGCTGGATAGTAAATGGATATTGTAGGGAGAAATTACATGTGAATCACTTCCGTGAGTTAAAGGGTTAAGTCCTCTGGTTTGTATGTTAAGTTATATGCAGGTTTTTATCATTTCCTTGTTGTTGTTTATTATGTTCAGAAAGGAGGTGAAACCCCAACCAATTGACACACCTATTTGTTTGTTTGAGGTTTTGCAGAGGGTTTTTTTTCAGCCTTTTTGAACTGTATATTTTTTCTTCTTTTATTGCACACTGAAGAAGGACTTTTTGTTTAAAGTGCTATAGATACACTTTCATTTCTGTTATCAGTAGGTAAAGCACTGGTCAGAGAAACTCGGTTGGTATAATGAGTTACTGGTATAAATTTTGACTCTATATTATTAATAACTGTAGTTTGTCATGATTTTATAATCATATATTGGTAACACATTCTAAATAATAATAATGAAATAAAAAATTGTTACGGCTTTTTTTTCAAATCATTCAGTTGTGTACTTCACATAACTCTTAATAGCTGAAAATTTCCTATCTAAATTATCCATTTCTTTTTAGAAAACCGTTTTCTTGCTTATTTTTTTCAACATTTTCTAATAAAGTATAATAATAAGAAAATATTTTGATAATCTATCATAAAATGACGTCACTTCCGACGTGAACCATGACGTAGCAGCTGCATGTAGCAATTCTTGTTCAGGTGAGGAATTTGGAAGCAGGCTGGTAACAGAACACCGGATGAAGAGTATTGCAGTATTCTGGTTCATAAGGAAACCAGTTTACTTTCTGGGCTTCATCAACTGAATAAGACTAGCAGTACGCGGTCAAAAAAATTGTGATACGCATCAGATGTGACCACATCCTGAGATAAACAATAATATTTTGTAATCAACATTGAAGCATCAAAATTTTGCAAGACTTTTACTTCACAAGTCAGCCAATTTTTTTTGGTTTTTTTTTAACTGATGTTTATGACTTTCTCATTGAACAACAGCATTTTAAAAACAGACTGAGGAAAAAGAAATTTTCAACTTTCAATTCCTGCTGGATACTCTTTATTTTACTGATTTTTTATATCATAAAAGGGCAATACCTTAATACCCAACCCGACTGTCACATCAAGAAAATGGAGCAGGAGCCTTCCAGTTACCCCATGCCCATTTGATTTCCTTAGCTTTTTTAATGGGCTATTAAAGTAAAGACTGATAAGGGACCTTTTTACCAGCTGGGTCCAGAAAAAACCTCAAATCTGTAAATATTAAAGCTGAAAAATTTTCTTGCTACACCATGTTAGAAAAAGAGATATTTTAGAACTTTAATCTTCAACTGAATAAATATTTATATTATTTTCTTTACGCTGTGGTGCCAATCTATGTAAATTCTTCTTCCCAGCCATTCTTTAAGATGTCACGCAAGGCTCCCTGAGTGTTGCATGACATTCCAAAACCACTGCAAAGGAGATTAACCCAGACATAAACTAAGGTGCCTCTTCACTTCCTTCAAAAAATGCACCTAACACTGAGAATCTCCTGCAAGTGCAAGCACCTTGCAAGTGCAAGCACCTCTTGCAAGTGTAAGCACCGGGGAAAGTCTTCTCCACATCTTCTTCATCATTCAAATCCTCATTACTTTCATAATTCAGTTCTTGGGAGTTTTCTATTAGCATATCTCTAGTTCTAAATAATTCTGCAGGTATATATGTCAGTATTAAAGGTGAGCAACAATGAATTGCTCCAATATCAATTGGATGAGCTTCAGTGTTGAATATGTAACCTGCAGAGCCAGGATTACATGAAGGTGATTGTGTTGCTTTGATTTGTTGATCCGCTCTGGTGAATGAAATTGTGTTCATCAAATAAAAGATATAAGTAATTAGTTGTCTCAGCTAAGAAAAAAGACTCCATTCTCTCCTCTTGCTCATGCGTTTTCACATGTTTTATCTAAAAAAATTAGTATGAAACCCAATTAGCAGGGAGAAATCCTTTGATAAAGTATCCTCTTTAACACTTTACACATAAAAATCACTGTAGCCATATTCTATAATTCCTTCAATTTTTCCTGGAAGTAAAATAAAATTCTCAAAAATATTATATTATACCTAATATATGCTAATAAGTAAAAGCTAAACTATCTTTGAAATGTAGCCCTTAACAAGAGAGAACGTCGCCCAAGGGGCCTTTGAAAAACGTGGAACGTCAAACTCTTTCACAAAATTGCAAATAACTTAGCTTGGTAATTGGGCGATCAAAAAATCACAGCGCGTGAGCAATTGTTTTAGCGAAATATGTAATGTCCAATTAACTACAAATAGTTGCATCTTTAATCACAGAGTTGAGAGAAACAAAATAAGAATACCATTTGATTATTTTCTGTTCGAATATACTCATTCTTACATTTTGTATATTAACGAAGTAATGTAGCATAATGCACTATATGAGCCCTTTTGTCTACGCAAGTGACGTTTAGTATTCATGAATAACAGAGCGGTACGTAATCGTAGGTAATCATATAATACGCAGAAATTATACAACAATGATTGTAAATGAGGGGAAGTCTTCGAAGCTACAGAGCCTTTGGGGGGGATAGACAAATTCAAAATCGTTTGATCCCTCCCTCCTGCGATAAATAATGACGACCCCTTACTCTTCTTAAAGTCTTCTTGAAAGAATAACAGCTGTGTACTAACTAAATCGTTTCGTGTTTCGTGAAGCTGGTGAAAATATCAAACAAATCTTTCAAAGACTAAAATTTTATTTTTTAGGTGTAAAGCAAGGGGGATTCATCCATGCCTCAATATGAAAAAATATACAAGATAAAAATCCCATCGAAACAAAAAGAGAACAATCTACACAGCCTTAGAAACAGTAATGTAAAATAATTTTTCCCTGAAGATTTCGAGCGGCTTTTCGCAGTGATGAAAAGGGTCATTTCATTCACGCTGAATTTTGAGGCTGGAAAACTTTTTTTTTCTAGGAACACTGCGTGAAATAATCCGAATACGGTCCCTTATGTAGGTCTTATACAGTCAGTACACAAAGTCGGGTACGGAATCTATAAGGAGGTGTCGTGATGTATAAGGTACTGTTTAAGGATCAGTATACGTCAGGCTATGCCAAGAAAATAGCAGGATCTTATACACTTGTAGCAGGATTTCTTATACGCTAGTAGTCGTTTCAGTATACATGTTGTATACTGAAGGAGTTATGAGGTATACTGATGTTGTGTGGAAGGCACGTATACAGTCGTTGAAAGATTTCTTATTCATTATTACACAAGTCCGTATATATGATGTATACTGCATGAAGGGTACTGATATGTTCCGTAGAAGGTTCGTGTATAGAATTACCTTTATGTCATTACAGAGGTCTGTATACTTCACGTATATTGTAGGAAGTATGAGATATAGATACTACTGTTGTTTCAAGGTAAGTATACGGATTCTCATTAGATTCATGACGAGATTTCAGGCCAAATACCAGTGTACACATGAATACTGTATGAAGACAGTTGTGTGCGCATTGTGGGGGCTTTAACGAGCCTTTTATGAGCAATCTTAATGAGAAAATTCACCATTCTCGAGTATTCTTACGGGGTACGTTCAGCGTTAAAGATTTTTGCATTGATTAGGTGTGATCTAGGTGGAATCATAAAATCGTGAATCATCTCATGCTTCAATTACAAATAGCTGTTAATTTATTTCAGTATTTCCTCAGTCACGTGTTGTTTTTTCGCAGTACATATACATGAAAAAACTTAATCTAACATTTGTGTTTCTCAAGAATAGTACTGCTAATAATAATGCGAAGAGTGAAAGTTGAAAGCCTAATTCACGAAAAGGTATGATCCAATGATTAAAAGTTGTGATTTATGTACAATCACACTATTCCTTTAACACACACACCCACACAGAAAAACAAACTATTCGTTCCCAAAATCACAATCGTTACCTAAGGAGCTGTCATTATCACTTTCTTCTCCTTCTCTTTCTTCCGCTCTGGTTTCGTCAGTGGTCTCTTCATCCTCAAAGTTCTCTGTTGAACCAAAAAAATGTTAGGTAAACAATGTAGCCACATTGCATAAAGGAAACAAGCATATTACGAAATTCTTCAGAGCATGCAATATATAGAGACAGTGAATTTTACACCGGTTTACATAGTTTGCACATTGTTCTGTGCTTCACTTTCATAGTTGTTAAACTAAAAGTAAAAGCGACAGCATCCAATAAGGAGTGCAAAGGTTAAGCAGTGTTCTTACATTTCCCTTTGTTCCTGCTCTCTCCTTTGCATGATTTCCCTCCATTCATCGGAAAGCGCCCATTTAGGAGAACCTGTGGGTGGCTCTCTTTCTATAGGCTCCCCTTTACGAGCCTTTGTTCGTTTCCACCTTTTGTTTGTTACGTTTTCTGTCTTTTCGCTGCGCTTGTCAAGCCTTAGACAATAGCAATATCATAATTAAAAAATGCCGTTGACTTGATTGATACCGTGAAGTAAATCCAACCCTTAAAAAAAATCGGGCAAAAAAGCGCCAATAGGTGGCTAACAAATAAACTGACTTTAAAGCCTACCTGAAATTTACAGTCCATCATTGCCAATAACAAGGAACAGTCTGGCAATACTGGACAGTAATATTGGCAATTTGTAAGGATAAAAACATTTTCATCTTTTTTGCTATTAGAAATATCAGTAAAGAACTAAGCCTTTAGTATACTTCTTACTTGTTTATGAAAGCTTCAAGAGTTTTTCTCCTGTATTTTGGGGGCCTAGAAACCCATCCTCCTTCGCCTTCATCAGTATCTGTGTCATCATCGTCACTAGACATGTGCTCTTTACTAAACTTTGCGAAGGCACGGGACTCAGTCTCATCCTTGACATGAGCTTTTCTTCTCTCATATTTCTATGAGATAAAGAAAAATTTTCTTTTTAGTACTTTTCAACTAACTTTCATTGCATCATTCAAAATGTATCATTTAAGTTATTTTAACGCATATTAACTGTATACTTATCCGTTCTTTTCGAAGATCTTTCTTATCTTTCAATTTTATTTCATCCGTTATTTTTCCACGGGCAGTCCTCCGTTAGTGCTCATGATACTTTTTGGCAGTTCCTGAACAAAACAAAAAAGGCTTTAATTTCAAAATTGCGCGATTGGGGCCTGATTATCTATTATGGACAATAAATCTTGCTTGCAGTGGTGTCCTCTAGTTTTAAATTGCTCACATAGTAAAGTTACGTTGTACAGCAGCTTTATCAAATCCACCTCGGTGGCCTTGGTTCATCAACAATCAGCTGAGTTACCTTTGTGTTGTGAGGGCTGGTGACCCTGATATTTGTTAATTCACGCAGTGGAAAGCAGTTTCTAGGCTCTGTCTCCATCGTGGACTGCATTACCTCTCGTCTTTACTGTGTTACCTGAAAACCTCATTTCTCTCAGGCAACCAGGATGAAGAAATGATACAGCAAAACGAAACGAAACGTGCGAAACCACCGAAATGAGAAAGCAAAACGATCGAAACAAAACGAACTTAACGACCAAAACGAACGACCGATATGACCCAAAAATATACATAAAATAACACGGGGGCGGATCTAGGGGAGGCCACATAAAGAACAGTAGTCTATGGTCAAAGGTGAAGACAATCTTTGAATCGTACGTCCTCGATGTGAGAATAACGTAATTTTGTTTTCCAAATAAGTGGCAAATTCTTCCCAGTGCTATCACCTGGGGAAAGATTTCTTGTCGTTCTCATCATATAATACATAGAATTTTTGTGCTTCGCAGAACGAGTTTTATTTAATGGGTAGTCCGTCAGTTCGAACGACATTTCAACCTTCCCTGTCCTTAAAGTGTTCTGACTTCCGGCTCTCTGTTACGACTCTACTTCCAGTTATAGTACTTCCAATTTTGGATGATACTGCTACATCACGTCCAACCATACGTTTTACGACTGGCATCTGATAGTTTTTAAACAAACTCAAACAAAAGAGCCAGCTCTTAGGCTAAACAAACAGTAGTAAGAGGTCTTATACGCGAAGAGACACCGCCGCCAATCGGCTTTCATTGAATCGGTGCTGACACTTATGAATGACTACCATTTCATTTCTCCTTACATTATTATCCCTGAATCAAAAATTAAAGGCATGAGAAGAAAGGAAATGACTACCAGCTGAAGAAGCTCTTGATCGTAAAACAAATTCTCCCTACCATCAGCATAGGAAATGTTTAGAGAGCAGTATGGGGAATAATCATCCTGGTGTTAGGGTGTAAAGGGTGAAACGAAGGTGAATCTTTTGAGCCTGCCACTGACAAATTTCAAGTTGTTTTCACCAGAGACATGAATTTCAGAGAGTGAATGGTGGAAACCCACCCGCAGATTCCTCAGTAGTTGGGGCGTGCACGTAAAGATATGGACTAACTAACGTCTAAGTTAAAAACTTTACACGAGTTAGGCGCCATAGCCGCAGAGTGAGCCAAAAGAATGGTCTCGGTTTCTTGATTTCGTTTCTCCAGCGCATTGAAATTGTGAAAAACTGAAAACTTTTATGTATCATAGATTTTAATCATTTATAAGTAAACAAAGCTGTAAGGAATCCTCCTTCAGCCTGCAAACCAATGATCACAAGCGATCTAATGGGCCACTTTCGATACATCAAAATTCTAAAATGGCTCCGAGGCTCGGGGGAATAGAACAAAACAAATTTAACCTACTCATCCTTACATTTGGTATTCCTACAAACTCACTTTATTATATAATCACCTGATGAGCCATATCTTTGGCGTGACAATGTGTTCTTATGATTAAAAGTGCAATATGTTTATCAATAGCAGTGCAGGGTATTTACTCTAATAAAAGCTAACAAAATACAAATAAAGGCAATAAACAAAGCATTTTAGAATCATCTACATTACGTTACCGCATTCCAGTGTACACTAGAGCTTAAAATATTTGCTTTCCTGATAGCGTTCTTCAGAGTCAAAACATTGGGTATTTGTTTGGGGTTTCGTTATAAAAATCAAAGGGAACTATAACTGAATTAGCGACTGGGTTTGCTCTTCTAATCTTGGCTTGGAAAAAATGAATGCTGGGTGATAGCTTTGTGTTCCGTCAACTGAAAATACGAGTTAAAAATTTAAACAATCAAAACTTGTATAACCCAGATTGTAGGAGCGTAGGAAGCGTGATGGCCATGATGATACAAGCCATTGAGATTCGAGGATGACTCTTGTGAGTACCTCAGACCCACCTAAAATTTATGGAGACAGGGTCTTTTCAGCCGCTGCCCCCAGGCTATAGAATGTCTCACCCATAAACATTCAATTGAGTCCATTAGTTTAAGTTTTTTGAGAAAAGATTAAAGACGCATTTTTTCAGAGCTAGTTATGATTAACTGTCAATTTCCAACTATGATAAGGAGCTTTTTCATGTATCGCTATGTAGATTAAGTCATTATTAATATTATGATTATGATTATGATTATGATTATGATTATGATTATGATTATTATTATTATTATTATTATTATTATTATTATAATTATCGGTTAACTGGCCGATTCTACAGAATCAACTATTCCTATTTTCAAAAACACGTAGAAAGATCAAGCAAGAAAAACCTGAACAACATTTCGCTAAGCTTCAATTTAAGAGTGATTATTACATGCTGAATAGACTTGATCGAGACACTGGTGTTTTTTGTTAAAGTTGGTACTGTATCATTGTTGTGCCATAAACATGATAGTTCAGAAATCCACTGGTCTTATTTTCATCTCGGTTCTCTTTAGAGAGTAATGATATCCTTTCCAGTCTTTCCAGTTCACTCCATTAGCATAGGAGGAGTGATTGCCACGAAGATATAAACCATTGAGATTTGATTGGTGACATTTATTGTACCACCAGGCTCCTTTGAACTCATTGGCGCAGTTTTCACCTCTCCGATTGTTATTATTTTGATCCTTAGTGGTGAATGGCGTACGGCGATGCACAGCAAGAGAGTCACCAGAAGTTCCTGACAAAACGAGCCGCTTTATGAGTGTTACGTTTCACCAACAACGAGCCGTTCGTAATTCAAAAGAAATCATGAAATATCGGATAAGTATAATTCAACAATAACAAAATGGAGTAAAAGTATTCTTAGTAATATCTATGATTTATGTCGAAGATTCTAGGGATTGAATCGCTAACTGTGATAATGCTAATAAATATTTTGCCGAGGCATTCATCAGAGTTAAACTAGTCCGTCAGGTTAACTGCGCATGATCCACCGGCGAATACCTTTGGACTTACCAACGTCCGGTTTGCCCTGTCTAGGATCGCACATCGATGAGCTGAGCTTACGCACTCTTTTGTTCTCCAAAGCTATTGATTTAAAATACGCTAAGCATATTTACATTACTCAGCACTCTCCTCCTCCTCCTCCTCCCCCCCCCCCCTTCTCCCTCTTAGAATGACTAGAATAGAAGCGACGGAATGACAGTTCTACCTGAGTAAGAACCAAGGAGCAGCTTGTACTTGTCTTTCTCACTCATAACACCAAACATGATATACTCAGCATATCGAGTGTTCCCTTCAAAGTCTTCCAAGCTACATTCATGTAAAGTAACAATAATAGGATTTTCTTTTTTAGCTTTACTTTAGAGGTTAATATTTTGTTCATGAAGTCAAGTTTGGGGCTCAAGTGAGTAACTCCTCGCGTACTAAACGAGAGACTAGCCTACACAGCAATTTCACCTTCAACTTGGCAGGTTTCTCCAGTGAATCTTTCCCGAAAGACACAATGAAAACCTTTGTAGGTGAATCCAGCTTGACAGGTGCCACTGTTTACGCATGGGCTGCTGCTGCATGGATTCTGTTGACAAAACAAGGTAAACTATTGTGCAGATCTTCCTTATGTCAAGAATAAGATCACTTTAGCCTGATAAAATGAAACAATCTCTTCTACCACCTAAAATTCGTAAGAATGTGAAATGTTACCTCGATTGCAAGATATGTGTAACTCATATTGTTCACGAGAAGAAATGGAGCATTTTCCTCCGTGGCGTTATTCAACTCGCATTTTTGGTTTCCTCCTACAACAGGTCCAACATTGATGGACACACAATTAGGCTCCATCAAACATATTATTTTGCAGCTCCCTTCGTTTGGCACCTCTGAAATTTTGATCGCGTGATTTTTCATGGCCATGTTCGGTATTGGGTCCTTGAATTTGATGTGTCGCCTATTGTCGTCTGTGGTAGGCAAAACAAATACATCATTTAGTTTCCACTCACTCCAGATAATTTCTTATTTTCATCGATGAAAAAGGCACATTAAACAACTTTATTTCAAAACTTTACAGCATGAGAACCCTGACAAATTTTCCCTAAAAGTGATTCTCATCTCTTGAAAATTCAACGTAACTGGGAGGCTTTCATTACCAAAAATTAATCTTTGATTGTGAATTCATGAGCGGAAAGAAAATGTTAAAAAAATATGAAGAATAATTTCATAGCGTTCATTAATGCACCACTATATCTGTGAATTGTTTGTTTTAATTCCTCATTTGAGCCTTTTTTAAGAATTTTACTTTTTTGTATCTCTATTCCATATTAAAATAAAGTTCGGATATAACGCGCGCTGTCATTGGTTAAAAGAGTGTGCTCTATGAGAGTATAGAGCATAGAGCTGAGCTTAAGCTGTCGCACCATCTGCCAAATTGGACAATAACCGACCTTTTCCAGGACTTTTCTCTAGCCTTTTTTTTTTTGTTAATTGAAAGTGATATTTCGAAACAAGCGAGCCGGCATGTAGCAACAGAACAACCAAACAAAGGTTTATAAACATGTTAGGCGCCGTAATTGACGTTATTATAACGTGAGCAGAGACGAAAATCCTCAAAGTGAAAACGAAATGAACAGTCCGAGTTTTGAAGGTTTTCACACTTAGTTAGATTGCAAGCGAATAGTAATAAAAATCAAACACAGCTAACACTCGTATAGTATATAAAGTTCGAGTTTAAAAGCAAAACAGAACAAAACAGGAATGATAAAAAATATAGCCAAAGTAGCATAACTGTTATAATTCAAACTAATCATGACGGTGTCAGAGCGACTGCGAGCGAGCGACTGCGCTAACGTGGCTAGCTCGGAGATCACCAGTGAAGCAAGCCTCAGAAATTACATCGACCGCCCTTCGCGTTAACAGTGAGCTTGCTCTGACGTCCTTTCCGATGTGTTGAGTGGTGAAGGCCACATCAGTCACTGCAACCGAGTTTTGCGGCTCAGTCGATCATCTCGAGCAATCTTCCAGTTCCGGTGAATTCGTCTCTCGTTCATTCATAAAATTCGCCTTGAGCAGTTTGTTTACTATTTATCATGTGAAAAAACGTGCGTGTTTTTGTGAGCCACAATTCGGCCGGATTTCACGGAACATTTCACTTCCACTTAGAGACTAATAAAATTCTGGCAAAAGTGTGAGATTCGACCTGCCAAACTATTTAAGTTTGTAAACAATTGCAGAATGTGAACTTTGATGGTTTGACATTTCTGACAGCTTTAGTCTTGTACAGCCAATCAGATATTTGAACCGTTATAACAACGATTCTGATTGGTTTATTGTACTACGTCTCGTGTTTCTCCCTACACTTCTTTTTCGTGCTCGAACCGCTTCGTGCGTGCTTTACAACAGAACAGGGCACAGTAAAGGCAAACATGCGAAACATGCAAAACCACCAGAGTGACCAAAACAGAACGATCGAATTGAAACGAACCTAACGACCAAAACGAAACGACCGAAACGACCAAAATAGTATACAAAAAAAAAAAGTAATAAAACTAAAATGAATGCCCAGGGGTTTCAGGCGTCAGGCGCCATATTCATCTCGTTTAGATTATGGTCTACTCCTAATCTATCTGACGGGGAAATTCAGTTATCTCTCTATTACCATCAGCTGGGCGTGAGGCGTCGAGAAAACCATATTGAAAAAAAAATCACCAAAAAAACTCAAGTACATAGATGTTGTCATTGAAACCGTTATCTGTTTCTTCCTCTCCTTATGCTCTGGTATTCAATTTGGCCGGCGTTTCGTCCTGAAAACTACATATAAGTGTCAAATTTTATTTTCAGCTGCTCGTGTGGTGGAGAAAAAAATAAAGTTTCGTGAGACAGCCATAACATTTAAAATTATTACATGCGAGAGATTATCCGAAGTAAAATCTACATTTTCTACGGTCGTTTCGTTTCACTTGTTTCGTTTTGGTCGTTTCGTTTTGCTCTTTCGGGTCTCAGTACATGCCGAAATTATAAACGATATTACCACAAACTAAACATTTTTGCTTAATATCTGTCCGCTGACAAAACTGGTCTTACTAGAAAGTGCCCAGAAACTTAGGAAAAATGGCGATAAAATGCAAGGGTTACATGTCGACTTTGAGGTTTTTTTTACCCAGTAAGCCATAGGCCTGCGTAATGAGAAAATGTACAATGTTACAGAGAATGTGATATACTGTTACAAGTAAGTGTTGTACGATACTTTTTATCGTGCGCAAAAACCTTTTATAACATAGCTAGTAAATTCGTGTAATCAAATTCAATTGCGCGAGCGTGCTTCATATTCCTATTGTGCACGCTCATGACGTCAGCAAACAAACCCTCGCGGAAAAAAAATTTTCCATCGGGTTGAAAATGTTATAAAACAATTGGTTCATACATCAGCTGTGCGTTCATCGAGATATGAAGCACTTGGGAAGTTTGGAGAGCACGAAAGATGCGTAAGAGTTGCTCGAGGCGTAGCCGAGAGCAACTCTAGCTTCTTGAGCCAATTGAACTAATTGTTAAATTTGCAATAGGGTACTCTTGTTAAAAGGAGTTGTTATTAACCACAAGATAACTTAGTTCTACTAACTGAGTTGACTAAGCTAACGTTTCGAACACCCCTCAACAGAGCTTTATAAATAACATTATTTTCATCGACGCTCGACATAAATCCTGTGAATACTTTGACCCTCGTGCAAACAATGGAAAGTAGCTTACAAATATATTTTCTTACCTTCTGACTGACAAAATGTTTGTCGTACTTGATATTGTGTTTGGGTGTGTCAGAAGGGAAAGTCGTGTCTTGTTGCCCTCTAGAGAAGTATTTGAAGTGCTGTAACTATGGTTGCAAAACAGAACGGTTTAATGAGTGGTGAACATAAACGCCACAGACCTTCTTCCTGTTCAGCTGTTCTTCTTATTTGTAGTCATCAGATCATTGCTTTTGTGTTAACTGTGGGTGACTGGTTTTCTCCAAGTAATATTGGACAAGTATAATAGTCAATGAAATACCTCAATAAAAGTCCAGCATAGGACTTTTGAAAACTGAGTCAGCAAGTCTAACTCTAAAACAAAGCTGCAAACGATGAAATGTGATCAGAAATTGGAAGAACCCAAACACAATGAGACAAAGTCTCGAGCAAAAATTATAAACAAGCCTATAACGTTATACTCAACCCATTAAGTGGCGATCTCTGTAAGAGCAGTCCAAGGTATTTCGCATCGGAAAAAAGTTTTCCCTCAAACTTTGCCTGATAAACTATCTTTGGCAGGTAAATAAAACCACAGCAGTTTCTGGAAATACGTCAAAATAAAATTTTTAGAGCTCTCAAAAGTCAAAGCTGCTAAAGGCCCTTTTTTGACCTCTTGCGACATCGAAAATTTCAAAAGTTGAATACCCTGGTCCTCGTATCACACGCCATGCAGCAAAAAATCTGTGATATTTTAGGTGAATAAAAAGTATATCGATTTTGATATTTGTTTATTCAGGGTTCGTCATAATTACTGGGATACTGTGGTAACCCAGTCATAAAATGCCTTTGTTTTTTTGTCGTCTTTTTTTTTTGTTTTTTTTGTCTTTTTCCTCCGCCACAAAATGGAAAAATTGCGCAATAGTACCCAGAGGTCATTGGGCCCTCAACACTATGATAACTAACTGTGATCCAATGAGGTGTTCACATGCTGATCACGCGTGCTATCTTGATGATGATTGACGTTGTCATGCACGGACAGGGCCGGGTCACATGACGAACACGAGATTTTTGCCCATAAAACTATTTTGTCAGTCGTTTTGTATTTCAACGTAATTGGATTACGATCATCTGGAGCATTATGGGGCAAACGCTCAAAATACTTATAGACGCATACACAAGTCGTATTGTTCGCGGCCAATCCACACAAAAAGATGTTATTGAGCGGTAATTTTGGATCGGACAGAATCGCGAACGCTTGAAAGCCATGAAAGCATTGAATGCCTTGTATGTCTTGTATGCCAAGTATGCCAATGTCTTAGTTGAAAACGTAAACTCGTTGTAAAAAGCAAAATCTGAAATCTGAAACCAAACTGTATATACTCTATGCAATCTATTGAACAGCACTACTACCGTGAGACTAAAGAACAAAATTCAAATGGATGCAAACTGCTAGTGAAGAAAGACGCCATGTTGGGTTCACTTGATGCCAGGGAACGTAGCTACGATAACAGTGCGAATGGTATTAATTTCACGATCAGAAAGGTGAATCTTATGTTTGTTTTTATTGTAGTTGTATGGATATTCTTTTTTAATAAATACATGATCCAAATCCCGTGTTTTGTGTGTATAATGTTATTATGTCAACTATTGTTTACGCAATTGTCTTGTCACAGGCGACCCAAGGTCACGTCTCGAGAAAGAGCCAACGATTAATTCACGAACGCGTTACGCGTTGTGTGACTCAGAGTAAGTTATGCTAGGAACCGTTGAAAATTTGAACACGTTATTAGGAATAGTATAGGGAACAAAATATGGTCGATTTACAACGATAAATATTTCGAAATGTGAAGATTTTTCTCGAAAAATCAATAAAACTTACTCATACCCTGTGTATCCGTTGTAGTTTCTGGCGATTGTTGCCGTTTTAAGCTTGCTTTACCATCACTATCATTCACGTCATCTACTTTTATTACATTGGTAAAATCTGTACAGACATCACACCAACAATGTTGAAGGCTTGAAATTATATTACGATCGATTTTCATCAAGAAATGGGCCAGGAATTTTCCACAATAGTGCAAATAATCGTGAAGGCTGATCGCGGAAAAGCGATTGCGTGACGTTCGGTAAGCTGTAAGATGACATGTTATAATATACCAGACGTAAAAACTCTTCAGATTCTCAGTCTGCATTTTTTACCCACTCTGCAGTCTATATTTTGTATCCGGTCTGCAGTCTGCTGCAGTCTGCTGCAAAAAATCTTGCACTTATTAATTTTGTTCGCTGCGGTGACATCAAACTTTCAGCGATTTTGCTAGCGTGACAGCCGATTATGCAAATTATTTCATTGAACAAACTCCAACCGTTTTATATAAGTAGCTCAATAAATCTTAGATTTTAACCATTTTAAGTTGAAAAGATAGTAGGACAGAGCTTTTAGACTACACCGATTGATACTCTACACATTTCAGAAGGCCAGAATTTGACAAATTTTACCCTTTCGAGACGAAAGACGTCAACAACAATGCATCGAATATCATAATTTGATTAGCGCTCGCTTAACATTTTAATGGTAAACTCTTTCTTAAAAATTTGGCTTCTGTTATTTCATGCATATTTTATTTCTGACAGCTTACGCTATTCAAACCTGTATGCATATTTCAGAACCAAACTACAGGATTCTATTTAGTGTAACCGGCGATAACAGCACACACTGCAATACACCTTGATAGTTTAAGATAGTTTATTGGGCAAAGTTTGAGGGGAAACTTTTTTCCGATGAAATAAATAATAAAAACTTGTATAACCGAGATTGTAGGAGCATAGGAGGTGTGATGGCCATGATGATACAAGCCATTACGATTCGAGCATAACTTTTGCGAATACCTCAGACCCACCTAAAATTTTATGAAGACAGGGTCTTTTCAGCCTCTGCCCCCAGGATATAGAATGTCTCACCCATAAACCTTAAACTGAGGTTTTTACTTTCCGTTTTCTGAGGAAATATTAAAGACGCATTTTTAAGAGCTACTTATGATTAGCTGTCAATTTCCTACTACGATAAGGAGCTTTTTGAATGTACCGCTACATAGATTAATAGATTAAGTCATTATTATTATGATTATTATTATCACTGTTTAATTGGCTGATTCTACAGAATCAACTATTCTTCTCTAAGCAAGAAAAACCTGAAGAACATTTCGCTTAGCTCCAGTTTTAGAGTGACTATTACATGCTAAATCAAGACACTCGTTTCCTTTGTTAAGTTGGTACTGTATCATTTTTGTGCCATAAACATGACGGTTCAGAAATCCACTGGTCTTATTTTCATCTCGGTTCTCTTTAGAGAGTAATGGTATCCTTTCCAGTGATTCCAGTTCACTCCATCAGCATAGGAGGGGTGATTGCCACGAAGATATAAACCATTAAGATTTGAGTAGTGACACCTCTCGTACCACCAGGCTCCTTTGAACCTAATGGCGCAGTTAACACCTCCATGATTGTCATTATCTCGATCTTTAGTGGTGAACGGCATACCGCGATGTAGAGCAAGAGAGTCACCAGAATTTCCTGAAAAAAACGATCCGCACTATGAGCATTACGTTCGACCGACAATGAGCAGTTCGTAATTCAAAAGAAACCTTGAAATATCAGGTAAGTATAATTTAACAATAATGATATGGAATAAAAGTATTGTTAGTAATATCCATGATTCATGTCGAAGACTCTAGGGATTGAATCACTCAATATGATAATGCAGATGAATGTGTTTGCCGAGGCACTCATAAGAGTTGGATTAGTTCGTCAGGTTAGCTGCATATGATCCACCGGCAAATACCTTTGGACTAATCAACGTCCGGTATGCGTTGTTCAGGATTGCATATCGATGAGCTGACATTACTTTTCTGTCTTTCAAAGCTATTGATGTAAAAGATGTTAACCATATTTACATTACTCAGCACTCTCCTCCCCCCCCCCCCCCCTCCCCCTCCTAGAATGGCAAGAATAGAAGCGACGAAATGACAGTTCTACCAGAATAGGAACCAAGGATCAGCTTGTACTTGTCTTTCTCACTCATAACACCAAACAAGTTATACTCGGCATAAGCTGTGTTCCCTTCAAAGTCCTCCAAGTCCACACGCAGCATGCCGTTATTATCTGAGGTCAGCCGGTGAATCTTGTCCAGTCCCAACCAAAACTCACTTTTCAGGTCACCAAAGCCATGTTTGTAGTCGTTCCAGGAGCGGTAGAAATCAACCGAGCCGTTCAGTCTTTTCTGGAACACTATCCAACTACCACCGGCTGTTGTTTGGTCACAGAATACATCAAAAGCAGGCAAATTATCAGGTTTAATGGTGTACACACCGTCAGCTGGTTTACCTGCTGACTTGTAGATTTCTGCGCAGTTTCTTTTGACTGAAAATCAGTAAAAACAAACAAAAATCAAAATAACACAAAACGCCCACTTTAAATGGTTTGGATGTTGACTGCTTTTTGTTTGCTACCTGACTACTGCTCTGGCTGATAAAACGTAATTCTGAACATTAACTAGTACCATTTCTTTTTCCTTAATATCTACCAGCTATATTCACGTAAAGTTACAGTAATAGACTTTTCCTTTTTAACTCGTGAATTGCGTGCATGCGCAAGAGCGAGTTGTAGATATGAAGTGGAGAATGGCACTCGCTCGCTCGCTCGATTGGTCGATTCCTGTAAACATTTTTTTCAATTTCAGGCTTTTGAGTGCATAAGAATAGTGGTGGGGTGAGAAAGAAGCCAATGATAATCTTGAAAGAGTTTATTTTTTTTTCGTTTAAGTTTCAACAAGCGGCGCCAGAGACTGGCAGGCGTGCGAGGATTCACACTGAAATAAGAGAACAACCTTTGTTTATAAAATTGTAATTTACAATCCTTGAACTTGAGAAGAATCGGAAGAATCATTAAAAATATCACTTACTCCGTAGCGGAGTTTACAGGTGTTCAAAAGCTTTTTCTGTTATGGTGTGAGATTGGGGACAAAATCGATCATTACATTTCGTATCGTGTACTTTTTCTGTGTGAAGCAACAAAAGGTGCCGGCGACTGACGAAATTACAGGTTAACACGAAACTCAAATAACACCTAAAGAAACAATTTTAGCTACCGATTTTCAGCAAATTTTTAAAGAACGATTTTCTTTTAAGTTTCAAGACAATTTGAAGATTCAAAACAAATATTACGCACTAAAATGCGAAAGTTATACACCACAAAATTGATAAATAGGCCTGAAATGGAATTCCATCTTGTTTTTGATTATACGTTGCCTAGCACGTGACCAAAATCTACCCAGGCGGAAATCCAAAATGACGGTGGCAGTCTGGGCTTAGTTATACCACTCAAAACTCGTTCCTGTATGTCTCATTTGATAAAGAGGGAATCATTCATGTTTTCATTAAGGCAGAGTCATCCACCCTTCTCAAATGTAATAGCATGATCATTTCAATTGTAATGCCTCCTTGTCCCAACGTTACTTTGTTTCTTTGCTACATTCGCGAACACTGAACTACTGCTCGTACTCTCAATATGACAATCAACCACAAAATTCCCAAAACCAGATAACATTAAACATAATCCAAAAAATCATGCAAGTCATCTGTCAATTCACGAGTTTGCTCACGGACCACTTTGATTAGCTTTACTTCAGTGGTTACTATTTTGTTCTTGAATTCAAGTTTGGGACTGAAGAAAGTAACTCCTCTCGTACTAAACGAGAGACTTGCCCACACAATCCTCTCATTTCACCTTCACTGATTTGGCAGGTTTCTCCAGTGAATCTTTCCCCACAGACACAACGAAAACCTTTATAGGTGAATCCAGCCTGACAGGTGCCACTGTTTAAGCATGGGCTGCTGCTGCATGGATTCTGTTAAAAAAAACAAAATTAACTTTTGACTTTGGAACTAATCTTCCTTATGTCAAGAATAAGATCACTTTAGCCTAAGAAAATTAAACAATCTCTTCAACCATCTCAGTTTCGTAAGAATGTGAAATGTTACCTCGATTGCAAGATAAGCGTAGCCTGGATTGTTCACGAGAAGAAATGAAGCATGGTTTTCCTCCGTGGCGTTATTCAAATCGCATTTTTGGCTTCCTCCTGTAACAGGTCCAACATTGATGGACACACAATTAGGCTCCATATAACACATTACTCTGCAGCTCCCCTCGTTTGGCACCTCTACACTTTTGATCACGTGATTTTTCATGGCCATGTTCGGTATTGGGTCTTTGAATTTAATGTGTCGACTGTCGTCGTCTGTGGTAGGCAAAATAAATACATCATTTAGTTTCCACTTACTCGAGATAATTTCTTATTTTCATCGATGAAAAAGGCACATTAAACAACTTTATTTCAAAACTGTCCAGCATGAGAACCCTGACGAGTTTTCCCTAAAGGTGATTCTCATCTCTTGGAAATTCAACGTAAATGGGAGGCTTTCATTACCAAAAATTAATTTTTGATTGTGAATTAATAAGCGGAAAGAAAATATTAAAAAAACATCAAGAATATTTTCATAGCGTTCATCAACGCACCACCATATCTGTGAATCGTTTGTTTTAATTCATCATTTTGAGCCTTTTTTAAAAATTTTACCTTTTTTGTATCTCTATTCCATATTAAAATAAAGTTCGGATATAACGCGCGCTGTCATTGGTTAAAAGAGCGTGCTCTATGAGAGTATAGAGCATAGAGCTGAGCTTAAGCTGTCGCACCATCTGCCAAATTGGATTATGTCCGATCTTTTCCAGGACTTTTCTTTAGCCTTTTTTTTTTAATTGAAAGTGATATTTCGAAACAAGTGAGCCGGCATGTAGCAACAGAACAACCAAACAAAGGTTTATAAACATGTTAGGCGCCGTAATTGACGTTGTTATAACTTGAGCAGAGACGAAAATCCTCAAAGTGAAAACGAAATGAACAGTCCTAATTTTGAAGGTTTTCACGCTTAGTTAGATTGCAAGCGAATAGTAATAAAAATCAAACATAGCTAACACTCGTATAGTATATAAAGTTCGAGTTCAAAAGCAAAACAGAACAAAACAGGAATGATAAAAAATAAAGCCAAAGTGGCATAACTGTTATAATTCATACTAATCATGACGGTGTCAGAGCGACTGCGAGCGAGCTACTGCGCTAACGTGGCTAGCTCGGAGATCGCCAGTGAAGCAAGCCTCAGAAATTACATCGACCGCCCTTCGTGTTAACAGTGAGCTTGCTCTGACGTCCTTTCCGATGTGTTGAGTGGTGAAGGCCACGTCAGTCACTGCAACCGAGTTTTGCGGCTCAGTCATCTCGAGCAATCTTCCAGTTCCGGTGAATTCGCCTTGAGCAGTTTGTTTACTATTTATCATGTGAAAAAACGTGCGTGTTTTTGTGAGCCACAATTCGGCCGGATTTCACGGAACATTTCACTTCCACTTAGAGACTAATAAAATTCTGGCAAAAGTGTGAGATTCGACCTGCCAAACTATTTAAGTTTGTAAACAATTGCAGAATGTGAACTTTGATGGTTTGACATTTCTGACAGCTTTAGTCTTGTACAGCCAATCAGATATTTGAACTGTTATAACAACGATTCTGATTGGCTTACTGTACTACGTCTCGTGTTTCTCCCTACACTTCTTTTTCGTGCTCGAACCGCTTCGTGTGTGCTTTACAACAGAACAGGGCACAGTCAAGGCTTCTGTATTTGTTAAATAGAAGACATTTTGAGTTAGATAAAGCGGATTGTCTGTTTTAACGTTATTTACTTTGATCAGCAGGTAGCATATGTAGTTCGTGTAATTGTTTTGAGGAAACGACACCAGAAAGAGGAAACACAAAAATTTAAAAAGGGATTTATACTCACCAGTGCAACAGAAGCATGGTGGGAGAATAATTCCAAGGAAGATATAGAGAATACTAATGATCGCTTGAAGAGAAAACTTGAACTGCATCGCTATAAATAAATAATTAAATTCAAGGTAATCAGTATAATAGTGAGCGCCCCAAAATATAACCTTCCTGTTTTCCTGTAAATTTGAATGTTGACAAATGTTACGCAGTTGTCTGTACTGGAGTATTTTTAAATTCTTAATCTATCTTGTAAATTTCATCTTATTCTGATAAGTCATAGTATTTTATAAAGCTTCGAAGAGCTTGCGGCAGTTAAGTTAAGAGTAAGAAACAAATTTTTGCAGACTTGCTACTGAAAAAGATGTGAGATCACTTCTGAAAATACAAAATGTGAACAATTTATCCTGATAACTTGCGGCAATCAAGTTAAGAGCAAGAAACGAATATTTGTAGACTTGCTACCGACAAAGATGTCAGATCACTTCTGAAATAACAAATGTCAACAATTTATCCTTTTTTATCTCAAAATGTTCTTCACTACGATAGAACAGCATTGCACATTATTAATATGAAGATTAACTTTGTAGCAACTTTAAATTGAACAATGCGATAGAATGTATGTAAAGTACAGAGGCCTAAGTTTTTTATGTCTCGTTTTGCTCATGGTAGTTGAACAGGGTAGTTAGAGAAGAAGGATGAGACAGAATGTGAAATATCGTGTGGCTGAATTGACAGGAATTTACTCAAAATTTTTCTTAATCAATTCTACAATCAACGCAATTGGTCTGAGCAAGAAAGGCTTGGTCTAAGAAATATAGACAAGTAGCTCATAGAGATGTTTCTTACCTTCTGAGCGAAAAAGTATTTTTCCGTACTTGGTTTTGTTCTTGAGGGTATCAATAATGAAAACTTTATGGTGTCGTGCTTTTCTTCAATTTATAGAACTGTTTGAACCTCTGTAACTATGGTTATAAAACAAAACCGCTGTTTTATACGTCACAGTCCTTCTTCCTGTTCAGCTGTTCTTATTGTTGTTAATCATCAGGTCAAAGCTTTTGCGTTTTAATCTAAATGACTGCGGAGTCTCATCTTAGTACCACTGGGTATGACAGTCAATGAAATATTTCTATGAAAATCCAGTAGTATGTTCCGAAATACATATATCGCAAGTCTAACTCTTAAACAAAGCTGCAAATTATTTGGTCAAGACACTTTCAGCGGGACATGTAAGAAGTTTTAGAATTACACAACGTGGTCCTGTTTTCCTTAGTGATATGTGTTATGACAGGTTATGACAGGTCTACGTTTTTCAGTTAAAAATTTATGAAAATATGTCGGAATTTTTAGAACTACACAACGTGTCGCATTTTCCTCACTAAAAACTCACGTACATAGATGTTGTCAATGGAATCGTTATCTGTTTCTTCCTCTCCCTACGCTTTGGTATTCAATTTGGCTGGCGTTTCGTCCTGAAAACTGCATATGAGTGTCAAATTTAAGTTTCAGCTGCTCGTGTGGCGGAGAAAAAATAAAGTTTCGTGAGACGGCCATAATATTTAAAAGCAATATATGTGAGAGATTATCTGAAGTGAAAGTCTACATTTTCTGGGGTCGTTTCGTTTCAGTCGTTTTACTTGTTTCGTTTAGGTCGTTTCGTTTTGCTGTTTCGGGTCTTGGTACATGCCGAAATTATAAACGATATCACCACAAACTAAACATTTCGACTTAATATCTGTCTGCTGAAAAAACTGATCTTACTAGAAAGTGCCCAGAAACTTGGAAAAAATGGCGATAAAATGCAAGGGGTACATGACGACTTTGAGGTTTCTTTTTTTCACTCAAGAAGCCATAGGCCTGCTTAACGATAAAATATACAGTGTTACAGAGAATGTGATATACTGTTACAAGTAAGCGTTGTACGATACTGTAATTCTCATCGTGCGCGAAAACCTCATTTGCAGTAGGGTACTCTTGTTAAAAGAGGTTGTTATTAACCACAAGGTAACTTAGTTCTAATAACTGAGTTGACAATGCAAATGATCTCCATAAAGGGTTTCTAAGGCTACCATTTCGAACGCCCCTCAACAGAGCTTTATTAATAACATCATTTTCATCGTAGCTCGACATAATTCCTGTGAATACGTTGACCCTCGTGCAAAAAATGTAAAGTAGCTAACAAATATATTTTCTTACCTTCTGACTGACAAAATGTTTGTTGCACTTGATATTGTGTTTGGGTATGTCATGAGTGGTGAACATAAACGCCACAGGCCTTCTTCCTGTTCAGCTGTTCTACTTATTTGTAGTCATCAGATCACTGCTTTTGTGTTAACTGTGGATGACTGGTTTTCTCTAAATAACATTGTAGAAATATAATACTCAATGAAATACCTCAATAAGAGTCCTGCAAACAAAGCTACAAATGATGAAATGTGATCAATAATTGTAGGAACCCAAACACAGTGAGACAAAGTCTCGAAGGAAATCTGAAAGAAGCGGTTGACGTTGGCTTCTTTACAAAAAACACTCTTTTCGTAGAGTCTAGTAAAATATTAAAAAAGGGGTCGCAACTGCGCATCCGCATCAGATAAGCACTCGTTTTTTACGAGCGGTCTCGCGTGATATGAGAATTAAGAGGAGGGTACGTTTTAAAATAGATAAACCTCCTTCTGGCTTGCTGGTATTTCGGCTGATATTGTCCTTGGCTGAAAGACTGTCATAAAAGCGTCACATTTTCCCTCGAAGCTTTGCTTCTCGGCCAAATATTTTTTTTTAATTTTTGGAAAATATCTCAGCCGCGGACATTATCAGCCGATTTACCAGCCGCCCGAATGGGTTTATTTACTAATTAGTTGTATCTCAAAAACAAGCAGAATGTTAAGGCCGTCGGAAAAATCTTCAAACGGCCGTCAAAGGATACGGTCATTGTTCCAAACATTTAAACCACGAAAATACCGTATAAGGGGTCTTTCTTTTTCTATTAAATTAAAGTGAGGGTCTAAAATACCCCAGAAAATATCAGTGGCTAAAAAAGTGGTGTCGTGCCATCGTTAATAAAACTATTTTAAGTGCTGTAATCATGGTTACAAAACAAAATATGTTTAATAAGCGATGAACGGACGCGCTTTAGTTTTTCTTCCTAATCATACGTTCCAAGTGTAGGTATTCATCAGTTCATGGTTTTCGTCTTTTATATTTTTGATAATCCAGCACAAGGTTTTTGAAAAGTGCCCGAAAGTCAAATTCTATGAAAAAGCCGTAAATGATTAGATGTGAATGATAATTGTTGGAACACAAACGCAGTAGAATTGACAATAGAAAACATAAATATTTCTAGTTTAAGATCGTGTTTGCCTAAAATCTTTTGCTTTTTTAGCTGGTGGCTTTCTCTCAGGCAACCAGGATGAAGAAATGATACAGCAAAACGAAACATGCGAAACCACCCGAAATGACCAAAGCAAAACGATCGAAACAAAACGAACCTAACGACCAAAACGAACGACCGATATGACCCAAAAACATACATAAAATAACACGGGGTGGATCTAGGGGAGGCCACATAAAGCACAGTAGTCTATGGTCAAAGGTAGGGACCATCTTTGCATCGTACGTCCTCGACGTCAGAATAGGGTAATTCTGTTTTCCAAATAAGTGAGAAGTTCTTCTCAGTGCCATCGCCTGAGATAAAATTTCTTGTCGTTCTCATCATATATTCCATGTAGAATTTTTGCGCTTCTCAGAACGAGTTTTATTGCGTGGGGAGCCCGCCAGTTCGAACGACATTTCAACCTTACCTGTCCTTAAAGTGTTCTGGTTTCCGGTTCTCTGTTACAACTCTACTTCCGGTTATAATACTTTCAATTATCGAATGATACTCCTACATCACGTCTGACCATACGTTTTACGACTGGCATCCTATTTTATACAAACCCAAACACAAGAGCCAGCTCGTAGGCTAAACAGACGGCGATAAGAGGTCTTACATCCTGAGAGACACCGCCGGTAATCGGCTTTCATTGAATCCGTGCTGACCCTTAAGAATGACTACCACTTAATTTCTCCTTACATTGTTACCCCTGAATCAAACATTAAGGTCATGAGAAAAAAAGAAATGACCAACAACTGAAGAAGCTCTTGATCATTAAACAAATTCTCCCTGTCATCAGCTGAGAAAATGTATAGGGCGCAGTATGGAGAATACGCATCCTGATGTTAGGGTGTAAAGGGTGAAACGAAGATGAATCGTTTGAGCCTGCCACTAACAAATTTCTTTCTTTCACCAGAGACATGAATTTCAGAGCGTGGAAGGTGGAAACCTACCTGCAGATTCCTCGGTACATGGGACGCGCACCTAACGATGTAGACAAACTCACGTCTAAATTTAAATCTTTACACGAATTGGACGCCATAGCCGCAGAACGAGCTGAAAGAAAGGTCTACGTTTCTTGATTTCGTTCCCCATCGTATTGAAATTGTGAAAAACCGAAAACTTTTATGTATCATAGATTTTAATCATTTATAAGTAACTAAAACTGTAAGGAGTCCTCTTTCAGCCTGCAAAGATCACAATCGATCCAATAGGCCACTTTCGATACATCAAAATTCTAAAGTGGCTCCGAGGCTAGAATAAAACAAAACATATTTCACCTACTCATCCTTACATTTGTTATTTCTACAAACTCACGTTGTAACATAATCACCTGATGAGCCATATCTACAAAATGGACCTTGTGCGTGACAATGTGTTCTTATGATTAAAATTGCAATATGTTTATCAATAGCAGTGCACGGTATTTACTTTAACAAAAGCTAAGAAAATTGAAATAAAAGCAACATATGAAGCATTTTAGAATCATCGACATTACAGTGCTGCATTCCAGTGTACACTAGAGCTTGAAATATTTGTTTTTCTGATAGCGTTCTTTAGATTCAAATTATTGGGTAATTGTTTGGAGTTTCGTTATAGAAATCAAAGGGAACTAGAACTGAATTAGCGACTGGGTTTATTCTTCTGATCTTGACTTTAAAAAAATGAAGGCTGTGTGATAGCTTTGCGTCCCGTCAACTGAAAATACGGGTCAAAATTGTAAAGAATCAAAACTTGTAGAACCGAGATAAAAGGAGCGTAGGACGCCTGATGGCTATGATGATACAAGCCATTTAGATTCGAGGATGACTCTTGTGAATACCTCAGACCCGCCTAAAATTTTATGAAGACAGGGTCTTTTCAGCCGCGGCCTCCAGGCTATAGAATGTCTCACCCATAAACCCTAAATTGAATTCATTAGTTTCTGTTTTTTGAGAACAAATTAAAGACGCATTTTTCCACAGCTACTGATGATGAACTGTCAATTTACAACTATGATCAGGAGCTTTTTGCATCTACTGCTTTATAGATTAAGTTATTATTGCTATTATGATGATTATTATTATCGGTTAACTGGCCCATTCTACAGAATCAACTATTCCTTTTTTGAAAAACACGCACAAAGAAGCAAGAAAAACCTGAACAACATTTCGCTAAGCTCCAATTTAAGAGTGACTATTACATGCTGAATAGATTTGATCGAGACACTCGTTTTTTTGGTTAAGTTGGTACTGTATCATTGTTGTCGGCCATAAACATGACAGTTCAGAAATCCACTGGTCTTATTTTCATCTCGGTTCTCTTGAGGGAGTATTGAAATCCTTTCCAGTCTTTCCAGTTCACTCCATTAGCATAGGAGGAGTGATTGCCACGAAGATATAAACCATTAAGATTTGAGGAGTGACAACTCCTGTACCACCAGGCTCCTTTGTACATAATGGCGCAGTTGTGACCTCTCCTATTGTCATTATCTTGATCTCTAGTGGTGAACGGCATCTCGCGATGATTAGCGAGAGAGTCACCAGAATTTCCTGACAAAATGAGCCGCAGTATGAGTGTTACGTTTGACCAACTATTAGCCGTTCGTAATTCAAAAGAAATCTTGAAATATCAGATAAGTATAATTTAACCATGATGAAATGGAGTAAAAGTATTTTATTAATATCTATGATTTATGTCAAAGATTCTTGAGATTAATCACTCAATATGATAATGTCAATAAATATGTTTACCGAGACACTCATCATAGTTGAATTAGTTCGTCAGTTAACTGCGCATGATCCACCGGCGAATACATTTGGACTAATCAATGTCTGGTATTCACTGTTCAGGATTGGATATCGATGAGATTACTTTTTTTGTCTTCCGAAGCTATCAGTGTAAAATATGTTAAGCATATTTACATTACTCAGCACTCTCCTCCCCACCCCCCTCCCCCTCTTAGAATGACTAGAATAGAAGGGACGGAATGACAGTTCTACCTGAATAAGAACCAAGGATCAGCTTGTATTTGTCTTTCTCACTCATAACACCAAACAAGTTATACTCGGCATATGCTGTGTTCCCTTCAAAGTCCTCCAAGTCCACACGCAGCATGCAGTTATTATCTGAGGTCAGCCGGTGAATCTTGTCCAGTCCCAACCAAAATTCACTTTTCAGGTCACCAAAACCATGTTTGTAGTCATTCCAGTAGCGGTAGAAATAAACCGAGCCGTTCAGTCTCTTCTGGAACACTGTCCAACCACCACCGGCTGTTGTTTGGTCACAGAATACATCAAAGGCAGGCAAATTATCAGGTTTAATGGTGTACACACCGTCAGTTGGTTTACCTGCGGACTTGTAGATTTCTGAGCAGTTTCTTTTGACTGAAAATCAGTAAAAACAAACAAAAAATAAAATAAAACAAAACGCCCACTTTAAATGGTTTGGATGTTGACTGGTTTTTGTTGGCTTCCTGACTACTGCTCTGGCTGATAAAACGTAATTCTGAACATTAACTAGGACCATTTCCTTTTCCTTAATATCTACTAGCTATATTCATGTAAAGTTACAGTAATAGGCTCTTCCTTTTTAACTCGTGAATTGCATGCATGCGCAAGAGCGAGTTGTAGATATGATGTGGAGAGTGGCACTCGCACGCTCGCTCGCTCGATTGGTCGATTCCTGTAAACTTTTTTTCAATTTTAGGCTTTTGAGTGCATTTGATAGTATTTGGCGAGTAATGAACAAACGAAATGGCGACCTTTGTTCCTAAGAATAGTGGTGGGGTGAAAAAGAAGCCAATGATAATCTTAAAAGAGTTTATTTTTTTTCGTTTAAGTTTCAACAAGCGGCGCCAGCGACTGGCACGCGTGCCAGAATTCACACTGAAATAATAGAACAACCTTCGTTTGTCATAAAATTGTAACTTACAATCCTTGAACTTGAAAACAATCCGAAGATTCATTAAAAATATCACTTACTCCGAAACGGAGTTTACAGGTGTTCAAAAGCTTTTTCTGTTATGGCGTGAGATTGGGGACAAAATCGATCATTACATTACGTATCGTGTGTTTTTCTGTGAGAAGCAACGAAAGGTGCCGGCGACTGACGAAATTACAGGTTAACACGAAACTCAGATAACACCCAAACAAACAATTTTAGCAACCGATTTTCCGCGAATTTTTAAAGAACGATTTTCTTTTAAGTTTCAAGACAATTTGAAGATTCAAAACAAATATTACGTACTAAAATGCGAAAGTTATACACCACAAAATTGATAAATAGGCCTGAAATGAAATTCTATCTTGTTTTTGATTATACGTTGCCTGGCACGTGACCAAAATCTTCCCAGGCTGAAATCCAAAATGACGGTGGCAGTCTGGGCTTAGTTATATCACTCAAAACTCGTTCCTGTATGTCTCATTTGATAAAGAGGGAATCATTCATGTTTTCATTAAGGCAGTATTGCCTTGATTTTCCAATATTTACAATGATAGACAATAAATTTCACTTTTCACCTACATTTACTTCCAACCTTTTCTTTTGAACCAGAAACAAAAATTATATATATTTAAAACACATGACATCATTTACCCTTGTCAAATGTAATGGCATGATCATTTCAGTTGTAATGCCTTCTTATCCAAACGTTACCTTTGTTTCTTTGCTACATTAGCGAACACTGAACTACTGCTCGTACTCTAAATATGACAATCAGCCACAAAATTCCCTGAACCAGATAACATTAAACATAATCCAAAAATCATGTAAGTCATCTGTCAATTTACGAGTTTGCTCACAGACCACTTTGATTAGCTTTACTTCAGTGGTTACTATTTTGTTGTTGAAGTCAAGTTTGGGACTGAAGTGAGTAACTCCTCGCGTACTAAACGAGAGACTCGCTCACACAATCCTCTCATTTCACCTTCTTTGATTTGGCAGGTTTCTCCGGTGAATCTTTCCCGACAGACACAGCGAAAACCTTTATGGGTGAATCCAACTTGACAGGTGCCTCTGTTTAAGCATGGGCTGCTGCTGCATGGATTCTGTTGACAAAACAAAGAAAGCTTTTTTTGCAGACCTTCCTTATGTCAAGAATAAGATCGCTTTAGCCTAAGAAAATGAAACAATCTCTTCTACCATCTTAGTTTCTTAAGAATGTAAAATGTTACCTCGATTGCAAGATATGTGTAACCCGGATTGTTCGCGAGAAGGAATGTAGCATGATTTTCCTCCGTGGCGTTATTCAACTCGCATTTTTGGTTTCCTCCTGCAATAGGTCCAACATTGATGGACACACAATTAGGCTCCATCAAACACATTACTTTGCAGCTCCCTTCGTTTGACACCTTTGCAATTTTGATCGCGTGATTTTTCATGGCCATGTTCGGTATTGCGTCCTTGAATTTGATGTGTCGACTAGCGTCGTCTATGGTAGGCAAAACAAATATATGATCTAGTTTTCACTCACATGAGAAAATTTCTTATTTTCACTGATGAAAAAGGCACATTAAACCACTTTATTTCAAAACTATACTTCATTAGGACCCTGACGAGTTTTCCCTAAAGGTGATTCTCATCTCTTGAAAATTCAACGTAACTGGGAGGCTTTCATTACCAAAAATTGATCTTTGACTGTGAATTAATGAGCGGAAGAAAACATTTAAAAATATATCAAGGATATTCTCATAGCGTTCATCACCTTACCTCGATATCTGTGAATCCTTTGTTTTAGTTCATCATTTTGAGCCATTTATGTGCATGTAGTGAGGTCTTTTTGAAATTGGACTTTTTTTGTATCTTTTATTCCATAATAGAAGACATTTTGAGTTAGATAAAGCGGATTGTCTGCTTAAAGATGATTTGCTTCGATCAGCAGGTAGCATGTGCAGTTCGTGTCATGGTTTTGAGGAAACGACACCAGAAAGATGAAACACAAGAAATTTAAAAAAGGTATTTATACTCACCTGTGCAACAGAAACATGGTGGGAGAATAATTTCAAGGAAGATATAGAGAATACTAATGATCGGTTGAAGAGAAAACTTGAACTGCATCGCTATAAATAAATGATTGTAAATTCAAGGTAAAAAATATGATAGTTAGTGTCCCCAAATAGAAACCATCCTATTTTCCTTTAAATTTGAATGTTGACAATAGTTAGACAGATGTTCGGCATTATTTGCCAGCTTTGTCTACTGAAAGGGACTCTTAATTAGCACAAAATTTCGGAGGCAAATACTTCGGTGAGTTATGTTATTGGTCTAAAACACGTGGTTATGCTAACAGGCTTGTGTCATCCCTTGCGCAAAAAAGTGTGAATTTCTTCATATTAAATATTTATTTTCGACCGTGAATTAACCACTGCAAAAGGCGCAAAAAGACGAAAATAATAGACCGTTGTTGTTTGTCTGCATTGGAGAATTTTTAAATTCTTACTTTACCTTGTAAATTTCATCTTATTTTGATAAGCCATAATATTTCATAAAGCTTCAGAGAAGAACGAAATAGATCACATCATCCTTATCGGAGGTGAAAGGAGTTTATCGATATGTTTATTTTCAGCCTGTTTAACTTTGAACTTGCGGCAGTAAAGTTAAGAGCAAGAAACAAATTTTTGCAGACTAGCTACCGACAAAGGTGTTAGATCACTTCTGAAATGCAAAATGTTAACAATTTATCCTTTTTTTATCTCAAAATGTTAGTCAGTACGATAGAACAGCATTGCACATTCTTAACATGAAGATTAACTTTGTAGCAACTTTAAACTGAACAATGCGATAATATATATGAAAAGTACAGAGGCCTAAGTAATGGCTCGTTTTGCTCATAGTAGTTAGCATGAAACATCACCCGATTTTATCTTACTTAGACTGGTCGCAAGCATTCTATGACTTTCGGATGGTATTTGAGAACTTCAACCTCGAAACTTTCAAATTTGTAACAACTTTGACCAGAAGGGTGTGACAGAATGTGAAATATCGTGTGGCTTAATTTACAGAATTTAACACAAAATTTTCCTCGATCATTTCTGAAATCAGCGCAATTGGTCTTGGTAAGAAAGGCTTGTTCTAAGAAATATGGATAACTAGCTTACAGAGATATGCTTCTTACCTTCTGAGTCAAAGTGTTTTCCGTACTTGGTTTTGCTCTTGGGGGATATCAATAGTGAAAATTTTATAGCGTCGTGCCTTCCTAACTGTTTGAACCTCTGTAACTATGGTTACAAAACAAAACCGCTGCTGCCACACTCCTTCTTCCTGTCCAGCTGTTCTAATTGTTGTAAGTCATCAGGTCAAAGCTTTTGTGTTTAAATCTAAATGACTGCGGAGTCTCATCTTACTTCCACTGGATATGACAGTCAATTAATATTTCTATGAAAATCCAATAGAATGTTTTGAAAAACATATATCGCAAGTCTAACTCTTAAACAAAGCTGCAAATTTCTTGGTTAAAACACTATCAGCGGGACATGTAAGAAGTTTTAGAGTTACACAACGTGGTCCTATTTTCCTTGGTGATATGTGTTATGACAGGTTATGACAAGTTCACGTTTTTCAAATTAAAAATTTATGAAAATATGAATTTTTAGAACTACACAACGTGTCGCATTTTCCTCCGGAGTTAACCACAGTATTATATATAAGGTTATGGTTTTCCGATTTAGAAAGTATCTTGCAAAAAATGTTCTCCTCAAAATTATTCTTATTTTCCTGGGCAACCAGGATTAGGAAATAATATCATGAAACTAAGATCCGAAACTAAAACCAAAAACAGCAAAATGATAGGAAATAAGCGACATGCAAAACCACCGAAATGACCAACACAAAAAGATTGAAACGAAATGGACCTAACGACCAAAACGAAACGACCGAAACGACCAAAATGGTAGACAAAAAAAATTGATAAAAATAAATGAATGCCCAGGGGTGTCAGGCTCCAGTTGTCATATTCATCTCATTTAGATTATGATCTACTCCTAATCTGCCTCACGGGAGTTATCTCTCTATTACCATCAGCTTGGCGTGAGGCGTCGAGGAAACCATATTGAGAAAAAAAATCAATAAAAAACTCACGTACATAGATGTTGTCAATGAATACCGTTATCTGTTTTTTCTTCTCCTTATGCTTTGGTAGTCAATTTGGCCGGCGTTTCGTCCTAAAAACTACAAAAAAAACTAAAGTGTTTCGTCCTAAAAGCTAAAGTGTCTAATTTAGTTTTAGCTGCTCGCGTGGTGGAGAAAACATAAAGTTTCGTGAGACGGCCATAATAATTTAAAAGCCTTAAATGGGAGAGAATATCTGAAGTGAAATCTACATTTTCTACGGTCGTTTCGTTTTGGTCGTTTTGCTTATTTCGTTTTGGTCGTTTCAGTTTGGTGTTTCGGGTCTAAGTTCATGCCGAAATTGTAAACGATATCACCACAAATTAAGCATTTTGACTCAATATCTGTCCGCTGACAAAAGTGATCTTACTCGAAAGTGCCTAGAAACTCAGGAAAAATGGCGATAAAATGCAAGGGGTACATGTCGGCTTTAATTTTTTTTTCACCCAGGAAGCCATGGGCCTAAGTAATGATAAAATATACAATGTTAAAGAGGATGTGATATACTGTTACAAGTAAGCGTTGTACGATACTGTACTTCTCATCGTGCGCGAAAATCTTGTTTGTGGTAGGTACTCTTGTTCAAAAAGGCTGTTATTAACGACAAGGTAGCTTAGGTCTATCAGCTTAGTTGATAATGCAAATGTCCCCGTTAAGGGTTCCTAACGCTACCATTTCGAACGCCCCTCAACAGAGCTTTATTAATAACATTATTTTCATCGTCGCTCGACATAATTCCTGTGAATACCTTGACCCTCGTGCAAAAATTGGAAAGTAGCTTACAAATATATTTTCTTACCTTCTGACTGACAAAATGTTTGTCGCACTTGATATTGTGTTTGTGTGTGTCAGAAGTGAAAGTCGTGTCTTGTTACCCTCTAGAGAAGTGTTTAAAGTGCTGTAACTATGGTTACAAAACAAAACGGTTTCATGAGAGGTGAAAAAAAACGCCACAGACCTTCTTCCTGTTCAGCTGTTCTACTTATTTGTAGTCATCAGATCGTTGGTGTTAACTGTGAGTGACTGGTTTTCTCTAAGTAGCATTGGACAAGTATAATAGTCAATGAAATACCTCAATAAAAGTCCAGCAGAGGAGTTTTGAAAACTGAGTCAGCAAATCTAACTCTAAAACAAAGCTGCAAATGATGAAATGTGATCAGAAATTGTAGGAACCTAAACACAGTGAGACAAAGTCTCGAGCGAAATTTGAAACAAGCCTATAACGTCATAGTCAACCCATTAATTTTCACGTAATTATATTGGCTACTTTACAAAAAACATTCTTTTTGTAAAGTCTGGTAAAATATTAAAAGGTGATCGCAACTGCGCATCCGCATCAGATAAGTATTTGTTTTTTTCGAGCGGTTTCGCGTGATATGAAAATTAAGAGGAGGGTATGTTACAAAATAAATAAACCCCTTTCTGACTTGTTGGTATTTCGGCTCCCAAGATAAGGATAAGGTCCTTGGCTTAAAGACTGTCCTAAAAACTTCACATTTTCCCTCGAAGTTTTGCTTCTGGGCCAAATGTTTCTAATTTTTGGACAACATTTCAGCGGTGGACATCATGAGCCGATTTACCAGCCGCCCAAAGCGTTTATTTACAAATCAGTTGTATCTCAAAACAAGCGGAATGTCAGAGCCGTCCAAAAATCTTCAAACGACTACAGTTGTATAGATATCGGCTATCAAAGGATACGGTCATGTTCTTAACATTTAAAGCACAAAACACAATGGTTACAAAACAGAAAACGTTTAATAAGCGATGAACAGAAGCGCTTTAGTTTTTCTTCCTAATCAGTCATTCAAATTGTTGTTATTCATCAGCTCATGGTTTCGGTCTTTTAAATAGTGCCGGAAAGTCAAACTTTATGAAAAAGCCACAACTGATTAGATTTGGATGATAATTGTTGAAACACAAACACAGTAGAATTGACAATAGAAAACCTTAATACATTCAGTTCAAGATCGTGCTTGCCTAGAATTGTTTTGCTTTTTTAGCAGTTGGCTTGCATCGAAGTATTTGAGGAATTTTCAAAAATTTACCTTCGATTGGTTTTTCAAATTGATCGTGGAAGTACAACTAAGAGAATATTGATATTCTCTTGTAGAAGTATTATAAATAGTAGTGGTAGAAGTAGTAATTAATGGTATTAGTACAGGTAGTATCTCAAAAAGTCTGATTTGAACAACAAAAAAAAAATTAACTTATGGTGGACAGCAGTACAATTACATCCACCCACGCTCCTTCATACAAAGACAGACAAAAATTTGAAATTCAAATTCTAATCCCCTGCCAAATTTTTGATCAACGGTGTGGTTGACTAAAGTGCAAAAATGAAAATAATTATGAAAGGTTTTCAGATTCTTGGTAAGTAATCTTGCAAGTAGCTCTATATATTTCCTTGGACGAGAGCAGGTTAGTTAGCATTAAACATCACCCGATTTTATCTTAGTTAGACCGGTCGCAAGCATTCTATGACTTTTGGATGGCAATTGAGAACTTCAAATTTGAAAAAAAAGTTTGTAACAACTCTGAGCAGAAGGATGTGACAAAATATGAAATATTGTGCGGCTTCATTTCTGCAATCAGCGCCATTGGTCTGGTCTAGCTGCCTAACATTTCCTTGTAAATTAGTTGTAAGAATTTGGTGTTAGATCAAGATAAAAACTTCTACCTGATACAACTGAATATTCTCATTACCTGTTTGCTGGATAGTAAATGGATATTGTAGTGAGAAATTACATGTGAATCACTTCCGTGAGTTAAAGGGTTAAGTCCTCTGGTTTGTACGTTAAGTAATATGCAGGTTTTTATCTTTTCCTTGTTGTTGTTTATTATGTTCAGAAGGGAGGTGAAACCCCAACCAGTTGACACACCTATTTGTTTGTTTGAGGTTTTGCAGAGGTTTTTTTTTTCAGCCTTTTTGAACTGTATTTTTTTTCTTCTTTTATTGCACACTGAAGAAGGTACTTTTTGAACTGTATATTTTTTCTTCTCTTATTGCACGCTGAAGAAGGACTGTTTGTTTAAAGTGCTATAGATACACTTTCATTTCTGTTATCAGTAGGTAAAGCACTGGTCAGAGAAACTCGGTTGGTATAATGAGTTACTGGTATAAATTTTGACTCTATATTATTAATAACTGTAGTTTGTCATGATTTTATAATCATATATTGGTAACACATTCTAAATAATAATAATGAAATAAAAATTGTTACGGCTATTTTTCAAATCATTCAGTTGTGTACTTCACATAACTGTTAATAGCTGAAAATTTCCTATCTAAATTATCCATTTCTTTTTAGCAAACCGTTTTCTTGCTTATTTTTTTCAACATTTTCTAATAAAGTATAATAATAAGAAAATATTTTGATAATCTATCATAAAATGACGTCACTTCCGACGTGAACCATGACGTAGCAGCTGCATGAAGCAATTTTTGTTCAGGTGAGGAATTTGGAAGCAGGCTGGTAACAGAACACCAGATGAAGAGTATTGCAGTATTCTGGTTCATAAGGAAACCAGTTTACTGCCTGGGCTTCATCAACTGAATAAGACTAGCAGTACGCGGTCAAAAAAATTGTGATTCGCATTAGATGTGACCACATCTGATAATAATATTTTGTTATCAACATTGAAGCATCAAAATTTTGCAAGACTTTTACTTCACAGGTCAGCCAATTTTTTTTTTGTTTTTTTTAAACTGATGTTTATTACTTTCTCATTGAACAACAGCATTTTAAAAACAGACTGAGGAAAAAGAAATTTTCAACTTTCAATTCCTGCTAGATACTCTTTATTTTACTGATTTTTTATATCATAAAAGGGCAATACCTTAATACCCAACCCGACTGTCACATCAAGAGAATGGAGCAGGAGCCTTGCACTTACCCCATGCCCATTCTGATTTCCTTAGCTTTTTTAATGGGCTATTAAAGTAAAGACTAATAAGGGACCTTTTTTTCCAGCTGGTTCCAGAAAAACCCTCAAATCTGTAAATATTAAAGCTGAAAAATTTTCTTGCTACACCATGTTAGAAAAATAGATATTTTAGAACTTTAATTTTCAACTGAATAAATATTTATATTATTGTCTTTACACTGTGGTGCCAATCTATGTAAAGTCTTCTTCCCAGCTATTCTTTAAGATGTCACGCGAGGCTCCCTGAGTGTTGCATGACATTCCAAAACCACTGCAAAGGAGATTAACCCAGACATGAACTAAGGTGCATCTTCACTTCCTTCAAAAAATGCACCTAACACTGAGAATCTCTAGCAAGTGCAAGCACCTCTTCCAAGTGTAAGCAGCGGTGAAAGTCTTCTCCACATCTTCTTCATCATTCAAATCCTCATTACTTTCATAATTCAGTTCTTGGGAGTTTTCTATTAGCATATCTCTAGTTCTAAATAATTCTTCAGGTATATATGTCAGTATTAAAGGTGAGCAACAATGAATTTCTCCAATATCAATTGGATGAGCTTCTGTGTTGAATATGTAACCTGCAGAGCCAGGATTACATGAAGGTGATTGTGTTGCTTTGATTTGTTGATCCACAGAGCCATTGCTCTGATGAATGAAATTGTGTTCATCAAATAAAAGATATGAGTAATTGGTTGTCTCAGCTAAGAAAAAACACTCCGCTCTCTCCTCTTGCTCATGCGTTTTCACATCTTTTATCTAAAAAAATTAGTATGAAACCCAATTAACAGGGAGAAATCCTTTGATAAAGTATCCTCTTTCACACTTTACACATAAAAATCACTGTAGCCATATTCTATAAGTCCTTCAATTTTTCCTGGAAGTAAAATAAAATTCTCAAAAATATTATATTATACCTAGTATATGCTAATAAGTAAAACCTAAACTATCTTTGAAATGTAGCCCTTAAGAAGATAGAACGTCGCACAAGGGGCCTTTGAAAAACGTGGAACGTCAAACTCTTTCACAAAATTGCAAATAACTTAGCTTGGTAATTGGGCGATCAAAATATCACAGCACGTGAGCAATTGTTTAAGCGAAATATGTAATGTCCAATTAACTACAAATAGTTGCATCTTTAAACACAGAGTTGAGAGAAACAAAATAAGAATACCATTTAATTATTTTCTGTTCGAATATACTCATTCTTACATTTTGCATATTAACGAAGTAATGTAGCATAATGCACTATATGAGCCCTTTTGTCTACGCAAGTGACGTTTAGTATTCATGAATAACAGAGCGATACGTAATCGTAGGTAATCATATAATACGCAGAAATTATACAACATAGATTGCAAATGAGGGGAAGTCTTCGAAGCTACAGAGCCTTCGGGGGGGATAGACAAATTCAAAATCCTTTGATCCCTCCCTCCTGCGATAAATAATGACGACCCCCTACTCTTCTTGAAAGTCTTCTTGAAAGAATAACAGCTGTGTACTAACTAAATCGTTTAGTGTTTCGTGAAGCTGGTGAAAATATAAAACAAATCTTTCAAAGACTAAAATTTTATTTTTAGGTGTATAGCAAGGGGGATTCATCCATGCCTCAGTATCAAAAAATATACTAAGCCGGCAAACCCATCAATGCTTATTTTAGCGCGGAACAAGCTTGATCAAGTCATTAGTTTTTGCTAAGTAGGTACTTAATCACAATTATGACATAAATATGACAGTTCAGAAATCCATAATCTTTCTAGCCTTTCCAGTTTACACCATCAGCATAGGAGGACTGATTGCTGTGACGATACCATCCATTGAGATTTCACGCATGACACGCGCTGTACCACCAGGCTCCTTTGAACGTTTCTGTGATGACCATTATCATGATCTCTAGTGGTGACTGGCCGATCATGAGGGAGAGAGGAACTAGTGTTTCCTAAAAAAAACAAACTTGGAATTAACGGTAATAAAAATAATAATAAATTTAAATTCTCATAACCCTCATCAAATCATTTGCCGAAATATTTATCACACTTGATTTGTTCCGTCGGGCTAACAGGACAAGATCCGTCGGCGAACACTTTGAGATTTAATCAACGTCTAGTCTGCGCTGTCTAAGATTATTGTATTTCGGTAGGCTTAGCTTATCATTTTTTTTCCATCTTTGGAACCTATTGCTGTAAAAGAATTGAAGCTTCTTTACTTTAATTTACGCTCTCCTTCCCCGTAATAATAAAAAGGAAAAGTACCGTTATACCTCAATAGGAATCACGAATCAGCCTGCACTTGTCATTCTCACTCTTGACATCAAACGTGTGATACTCAGCATAAGCTGTGTTCTCTTCAAAGTCTTCCAAATCCACACGCAGCATGTTCTTACTTTCTGAGATCACTCGATGATTCTTGTCCAGTCTCAACCAAAATTCACTTTTCAGGTCATCGAAGCCAAAAGCTACTTATGGAAGCTACAGCAAAGAATGGTTTACCATCTGCAGCAGGAATCATTGAATTCAAGGTCACTGCTACTAAACTAAGGTAAGTCTCCTTAAAACTTAATAGGTAAATATAGTAAGGAGATAGGTAATGAGGAAAAAGAAGATTTTGTTATTTATTTTAATCAATCGTTAAGAGACACAGTGGCATAAATTATTTTTACCCTGGACTCTGGATCAAAAGCATAGTGGCCTAATCAAGTCAGTGCGCTGGACTCCAGTGAACTGATCGCATGACTTTATAGTGTTATGACCGGTTTTAATGTCTTTCAAATTAAAATTTCATGAAAATATGAATTTTTGAACGACGCAATGTGTCGCATTTTTCCTCCGGAGTTAGCAACGGTGATATATATAAGGTTATGGCTTTCCATTTTAGAATGTATCATGCAAAAAATGTTCTCCACAAAATTACTCAATAAGTTAGACAGAAGCAACAGTAATGTAAAATAATTTTTCCCTGAAGATTTCGAGCGGCTTTTCGCAGTGTTGAAAAGAGTCATTTCATTCACGCTGAATTTTGAGGCCGGAAAACTTTTTTTTCTAGGAACACTGCTTGAAATAATCCGAATACGGTCCCTTATGTAGGTCTTATACAGTCAGTACACAAAGTCGGGTACGGAATCTATAAGGAGGTGTCGTGATGTATAAGGTACTGTTTAAGGATCAGTATACGTCAGGCTATGCCAAGAAAATAGCAGGATCTTATACACTTGTAGCAGGATTTCCTATACGCTAGTACTTGTTTCAGTATACATGTTGTATACTGAAGGAGTTATGAGGTATACTGATGTTGTGTGGAAGGCACGTATACAGTCGTTGCAGGATTTCTTATTCATTATTACACAAGTCCGTATATATGATGTATACTGCATGAAGCAGGAAGGGTACTGATATGTTCCGTAGAAGGTTCGTGTATAGATTCTTACACTCGTGAAAGAATTACCTTTATGTCATTACAGAGGTCTGTATACTTCACGTATATTGTAGGAAGTATGAGATATAGATACTACTGTTGTTTCAAGGTAGGTATACGGATTCTCATTAGATTCATGACGAGATTTTAGGCCAAATACCAGTGTACACATGAATACTGTATAAAGACAGTTGTGTGCGTATTGTGGGGGCTTTAACGAGCCTTTTTTGAGCAATCTTAATGGGAAAATTCACCATTCTCGAGTATTCTTACGGGGTACGTTCAGCGCTAAAGATTTTTGCATTGATTAGGTGTGATCTTGGTGGAATCATAAAATCGTGAATTATCTCATGCTTCAATTACAAATAGCTGTTAATTCCTTTCAGTATTTCCTCAGTCACGTGTTGTTTTTTCGCAGTACATATACATGAAAAAAAACTTAATCTAACATTTGTGTTTCTCAAAAATAGTATTGCTAATAATAATGCGATGAATGAAAGTTGAAATTCTAATTCACGAAAAGGTATAATCCAATGATTAAAAGTTGTGATTTATGTACAATCACACTATTCCTTTAACACACACACCCACACAGAAAAACAAACTATTCGTTCTCAAAATCACAATCGCTTCCTGAGGAGCTGTCATTATCACTTTCTTCTCCTTCTCTTTCTTCCGCTCTGCTTTCGGCAGTGGTCTCTTCATCCTCAAAGTTCTCTGTTGAACCAAAAAAATGTTAGGTAAACAATGTAACAACCTTGTATAAAGGAAACAACGATATTACGAAATTCTTCATAGCATGCAATATATAGAGACAGAGAGTTTTTACACCGGTTTACATAGTTTGTACATTGTTCTGTGCTTCACTTTCATAGTTGGTATACTAAAAGTAAAAGCGACAGCATCCAATAAGGAATGTAAAGGCTAAGCAGTTTTCTTACATTTCCGTTTGTTCCTGCTCTCTCCTTTGCATGATTTCCCTCCATTCATCGGACAGCGCCCATTTAGGAGAACCTGTGGGTGGCTCTCTTTCTACAGGCTCCCTTTTACGAGCCTTTGTTCGTTTCCACCTTTTGTTTGTTGCGTTTTCTGTCTGTTCGCTGCGCTTGTCAAGCCTAAGACAATAACAATATTATAATTAGAAAATGCCGTTGACTTGATTGAAACCGTGAAGTAAATCCAACCCTTAAAAAAAATTGGACAAAAAAGCGCTAATAGGTGGCTAACAAATAAACTGACTTTAAAGCCTGCCTGACATTTACAATCCATCATTGCCAATAACAAGGAACAGTCTGGCAATACTGGACAGTAATATTGGCAATCTTTAAACATTTCCATCTTTTTTGCTATTAGAAATATCAGTAAAGAACTAAGCCTTTAGTATACTTCTTACTTGTTTATGGGAGCTTCAAGAGTTTTGCTCCTGTATTTTGGGGGCCTAGACACCCATCCTCCTTCGCCTTCATCAGTATCTGTGTCATCATCGTCACTAGACATGTGCTCTTTACTAAACTTTGCGAAGGCACGGGACCCAGTCTCATCCTTCACATGAGCTTTTCTTCTCTCCTATTTCTATGAGATAAAGAAAAATTTTCCTTTTAGTACTTTTCAACTAACTTTCATTGCATCATTCAAAATGTATCATTTAAGTTATTTTAACGCATATTAACTGTATACTTACCCGTTCTTTTCGTTGATCTTTCTTATTTTTCAATTTTATTTCATCCGTTATTTTTCCAAGGGCAGTCCTCCGTAAGTGCTCATGATACTTTTTGGCAGTTCCTGAACAAAACAAAAAAGGCTTTAATTTCAAAATTGCGTGATTGGGGCCTGATTATCTGTTATGGACAATAAATCTTGCTTGCAGTGGTGTCCTCTAGTTTTAAATTGCTCATATAGTAAAGTTACGTTGTACAGCAGCTTTATGAAATCCACCTCGGTGGCCTTGGCGGCAAAGTTCATCAACAATCAGCTGAGTTACCTTTGTGTTGTGAGGGCTGGTGACCCTGATATTTGTTAATTCACGCAGTGGAAAGCAGTTTCTAGGCTCTGTCTCCATCGTAGACTGTATTACCTCTCGTCTTTACTGTGTTACCTGAAAACCTCATTTCTCTCAGGCAACCAGGATGAAGAAATGATACAGCAAAACGAAACGAAACGTGCGAAACCACCGAAATGAGAAAGCAAAACGATCGAAACAAAACGAACCTAACGACCAAAACGAACGACCGATATGACCCAAAAATATACATAAAATAACACGGGGGCGGATCTAGGGGAGGCCACATAAAGAACAGTAGTCTATGGTCAAAGGTGAAGACAATCTTTGGATCGTACGTCCTCGATGTGAGAATAACGTAATTTTGTTTTCCAAATAAGTGGCAAATTCTTCCCAGTGCTATCACCTGGGGTAAGATTTCTTGTCGTTCTCATCATATAATACATAGAATTTTTGTGCTTCGCAGAACGAGTTTTATTTAATGGGTAGTCCGCCAGTTCGAACGACATTTCAACCTTCCCTGTCCTTAAAGTGTTCTGACTTCCGGCTCTCTGTTACGACTCTACTTCCAGTTATAGTACTTCCAATTTTGGATGATACTGCTACATCACGTCCAACCATACGTTTTACGACTGGCATCTGATAGTTTTTAAACAAACTCAAACAAAAGAGCCAGCTCTTCGGCTAAACAAACAGTAGTAAGAGGTCTTATACGCGAAGAGACACCGCCGCCAATCGGCTTTCATTGAATCCGTGCTGACACTTAAGAATGACAACCATTTCATTTCTCCTTACATTATTATCCCTGAATCAAACATTAAAGTCATGAGAAGAAAGGAAATGACTACCAGCTGAAGAAGCTCTTGATCGTAAAACAAATTCTCCCTGCCATCAGCATAGGAAATGTTTACAGAGCAGTATGGAGAAAATAATCATCCTGATGTTAGGGTGTAAAGGGTGAAACGAAGGTGAATCGTTTGAGCCTGCCACTGACAAATTTCAAGTTGTTTTCACCAGAGACATGAATTTCAGAGAGTGAAGTAAAGATATGGACTAACTAACGCCTAGGTTAAAAACTTTACACGAGTTGGGCGCCATAGCCGCAGAGTGAGCCAAAAGAACGGTCTCGGTTTCTTGATTTCGTTTCCCCAGCGCATTGAAATTGTGAAAAACCGAAAACTTTTATGTATCATAGATTTTAATCATTTATAAGTAAACAAAGCTGTAAGAGTCCTCCTTCAGCCTGCAAACCAATGATCACAAGTGATCCAATGGGCCACTTTCGATATATCAAAATTCTAAAATGGCTCCGAGGCTCGGGGAAATAGAACGAAACAAATTTAACCTACTCATCCTTACATTTGGTATTCCTACAAACTCACTTTGTAACATAATCACCTGGTGAGCCATATCTTTGGCGTGACAATGTGTTCTTATGATTAAAAGTGCAATATGTTTATCAATAGCAGTGCAGGGTATTTACTCTAACAAAAGCTAACAAAATACAAATAAAAGCAATAAACAAAGCATTTTAGAATCATCCACATTACGTTACCGCATTCCAGTGTACACTAGAGCTTGAAATATTTGTTTTCCTGATAGCGTTCATCAGAGTCAAAACATTGGGTATTTGTTTGGGGTTTCGTTATAGAAATCAAAGGGAACTAGAACTGAATTAGCGACTGGGTTTATTCTTCTAATCTTGGCTTGGAAAAAATGAATGCTGGGTGATCGCTTTGTGTTCCGTCAACTGAAAATACGAATCAAAAATTTAAACAATCAAAACTTGTATAACCCAGATTGTAGTAGCATAGGAAGCGTGATGGTCATGATGATACAAGCCATTGAGATTCGAGGATGACTCTTGTGAGTACCTCAGACCCACCTAAAATTTATGGAGACAGGGTCTTTTCAGCCGCTACCCCCAGGCTATAGAATGTCTCACCCATAAACATTCAATTGAGTCCATTAGTTTAAGTTTTTTGAGAAAAGATTAAAGACGCATTTTTTCAGAGCTATTTATGATTAACTGTCAATTTCCAACTATGATAAGGAGCTTTTTCATGTATCGCTATGTAGATTAAGTCATTATTACTATTATGATTATGATTATGATTATTATTATTATTATTATTATTATAATTATCGGTTAACTGGCCGATTCTACAGAATCAACTATTCCTATTTTCAAAAACACGTAGAAAGATTAACCAAGAAAAAACTGAACAACATTTTGCTAAGCTTCAATTTAAGAGTGATTATTACATGCTGAATAGACTTGATCGAGACACTGGTGTTTTTTATTAAAGTTGGTACTGTATCACTGTTGTGCCATAAACATGACAGTTCAGAAAACTACTGGTCTTATTTTCATCTCGGTTCTCTTGAGGGAGTAATAATATCCTTTCCAGTATCTCCAGTTCACTCCATTAGCATAGGAGGAGTGATAGCCACGAAGATATAAACCATTGAGATTTGAATGGTGACAACCATTGTACCACCAGGCTCCTTTGAACTTAATGGCGCAGTTGTAACCTCCCTGATTGTCATTATCTTGATCTTTAGTGGTGAACGGCATACCGCGATGTAGAGCAAGAGAGTCACCAGAATTTCCTGACAAAACGAACCGCACTATGAGTATTACGTTTGACCAACAATGAGCTGTTGCTAATTCAAAAGAAACCTTGAAATATCGGATAAGTATAATTCAACAATAACAAAATGGGGTAAAAGTATTCTTAGTAATATCTATGATTCATGTCGAAGATTCTAGGGATTGAATCGCTAACTGTGATAATGCTAATAAATATGTTTGCCGAGGCATTCATCAGAGTTAAACTAGTCCGTCAGGTTAACTGCGCATGATCCACCGGCGAATACCTTTGGACTTATCAACGTCCGGTTTGCCCTGTCCGGGATCGCACATCGATGAGCTGAGCTTACGCACTCTCTTGTTCTCCAAAGCTATTGATTTAAAATACGCTAAGCATATTTACATTACTCAGCACTCTCCTCCTCCCCCTCCCCCCCCCCCTTCTCTCTCTTAGAATGACTAGAATAGAAGCGACGAAATAACAGTTCTACCTGAATAAGAACCAAGGATCATCTTGTACTTGTCTTTCTCACTCATAACACCAAACATGTTATACTCAGCATATCGAGTGTTCCCTTCAAAGTCTTCCAAGTCCACACGCAGCATGCTGCTATTATCTGAGGTCAGCCGGTGAATCTTGTCCAGTCCCAACCAAAATTCACTTTTCAGGTCACCAAAACCATGTTTGTAGTCATTCCAGCAGCGGTAGAAATCAACCGAGCCGTTCAGTCTTTTCTGGAACACTGCCCACCCACCACCGGCTGTTGTTTGGTCACAAAATACATCAAAGGCAGGCAAATTATCAGGTTTGATGGTGTACACGCCGTCCCTTCGTTTACCCGATTTGTAGATTTCTGCGCAGTTCCTTTTGACTAAAAATTAGAAAATAGAAATAAACAAAAAGACAAACAAAACGCCCACTTTAAATTGATTGGATGTTGAGTGCTTTTTGTTGCTTTCCTGACTGTTGCTCTGACTGATAAAACTTGATTCTGTACATTAATTAGTATCATTTCTTTTTCCTTGATATCTACCAGTTATATTCATGTAAAGTTACAATAATAGGATTTTCTTTTTTAGCTTTACTTCAGAGGTTAATATTTTGTTCTTGAAGTCAATTTTGGGGCTCAAGTGAGTAACTCCTCGCGTACTAAACGCGACTAGCCCACACAATCCAGCCATTTCACCTTCAACTTGGCAGGTTTCTCCAGTGAATCTTTCCCGACAGACACAACGAAAACCTTTGTAGGTGAATCCAGCTTGACAGGTGCCACTGTTTAAGCATGGGCTGCTGCTGCATGGATTCTGTCGACAAAACAAGGTAAACTATGGTGCAGATCTTCCTTATGTCAAAAATAAGATCACTTTAGCCTAAGAAAATGAACCAATCTCTTCTACCACCTAAAATTCGTAAGAATGTGAAATGTTACCTCGATTGCAAGATATGTGTAACTCAGATTTTTCACGAGAAGAAATGGAGCATTTTCCTCCGTGGCGTTATTCAACTCGCATTTTTGGTTTCCTCCTACAACAGGTCCAACATTGATGGACACACAATTAGGCTCCATAAAACACATTACTTTGCAGCTCCCTTCGTGTGGCACCTCTGCAATTTTGATCACATGACTTTTCATGGCCATGTTCGGTATTGGGTCCTTGAATTTGATGTGTCGACTACCGTCGTCTGGGGTAAGCAAAACAAATACATCATTTAGTTTCCACTCACTCCAGATAATTTCTTATTTTCATCGATGAAAAAGGCACATTAAACAACTTTATTTCAAAACTTAATAGCAGGAGAACCCTGACGAATTTTCCCTAAAAGTGATTCTCATCTCTTGAAAATTCAACGTAACTGGGAGGCTTTCATTATCAAAAATAAATCTGATTGTGAATTCATGAGTGGAAAGAAAATGTTAAAAAAGAATAATTTCATAGCGTTCATTAACGCACCACTATATCTGTGAATTGTTTGTTTTAATGCATCATTTGAGCCTTTTTTAAAAATTTTACTTTTTTTGTATCTCTATTCCATATTAAAATAAAGTTCGGATATAACGCGCGCTGTCATTGGCTAAAAGAGTGTGCTCTATGAGAGTATAGAGCATAGAGCTGAGCTTAAGCTGTCGCACCATCTGCCAAATTGGACAATGTCCGACCTTTTCCAGGACTTTTTTTTTTTTTGTTAATTGAAAATGATATTTCGAAACAAGCGAGCCGGCATGTAGCAACAGAACAACCAAACAAAGGTTTATAAACATGTTAGGCGCCGTAATTGACGTTATTATAACGTGAGCAGAGACGAAAATCCTCAAAGTGAAAACGAAATGAACAGTCCGAGTTTTGAAGGTTTTCACGCTTAGTTAGATTGCAAGCGAATAGTAATAAAAATCAAACACAGCTAACACTCGTATAGTATATAAAGTTCGAGTTTAAAAGCAAAACAGAACAAAACAGGAATGATAAAAAATATAGCCAAAGTGGCATAACTGTTATAATTCATTCTAATCATGACGGTGTCAGAGCGACTGCGAGCGAGCGACTGCGCTAACGTGGCTAGCTCGAAGATCGCCAGTGAAGCAAGCCTCAGAAATTACATCGACCGCCCTTCGCGTTAACAGTGAGCTTGCTCTGACGTCCTTTCCGATGTGTTGAGTGCTGAAGGCCACATCAGTCACTGCAACCGAGTTTTACGGCTCAGTCGATCATCTCGAGCAATCTTCCAGTTCCGGTGAATTCGTCTCTCGTTCATTCATAAAATTCGCCTTGAGCAGTTTGTTTACTATTTATCATGTGAAAAAACGTGCGTGTTTTTGTGAGCCACAATTCAGCCGGATTTCACGGAACATTTCACCTCCACATAGAGACTAAAAAACTTCTGGCAAAAGTGTGAGATTCGACCTGCCAAACTATTTGAGTTTGTAAACAATTGCAGAATGTGACCTTTGATGGTTTGATATTTCTGACAGCTTTAGTCTTGTACAGCCAATCAGATATTTGAGCTGTTACAAAAACGATTCTGATTGGCTTACTGTACTACGTCTCGTGTTTCTCCACACACTTCTTTCGTGCTCGAACCCGCTTCGTGCGTGCTTTACAACAATACAGGGCACAGTCAAGGCTTCTCTATTTGTTAAATAGAAGACATTTTGAGTTAGATAAAGCGGATTGTCTGCTTTAAGGTTATTTGCTTTGATAAGCAGGTAGCATATGTAGTTCGTGTAATGGTTTTGAGGAAACGACACCAAAAAGAGGAAACACAAAAAATTTAAAAAGGGATTTATACTCACCGGTGCAACAGAAGCATGATGGGAGAATAATTCCAAGGAAGATATAGAGAATACTAATGATCGGTTGAAGAGAAAACTTGAACTGCATCGCTATAAATAAATAATTAAATTCAAGGTAATCAGTATGATAGTGCCTGAGCGTTCCAAAATATAAAACTTCCTGTTTTCCAATAAATTTGAATGTTGACAAATGTTAGGCAGCTGTCTGCACTGGAGTATTTTTAATTCCTTACTCTATCTTGTAAATTTCATCTTATTTTGATAAGTCATAATATTTTATAAAGCTTCGAAGAAGAACAAAATAGAGCGCATCACCGTTATCGGAGGTGACAGGAGTTTATCAATATGTTTATTTTCAGCCTGTTTAACTTTGAGCTTGCGGTAGTTAAGTTAAGAGCAAGAAACAAATTTTTGTAGAATTGCTACCAACAAAGATTTCAGATCACTTCTGAAATACAAAATGTGAACAATTTATCCTGATAACTCGCGGCAATCAAGTTAAGAGCAAGAAACAAATTTTTGTAGAATTGCTACCAACAAAGATGTCAGATCACTTCTGAAATACAAAATGTGAACAATTTATCCTGATAACTCGCGGCAATCAAGTTAAGAGCAAGAAACAAATTTTTGTAGACTTACTACCGACAAAGATGTCAGATCACTTCTAAAATACAAAATGTTAATAATTTATCCTTTCATGTCTTAACATATTCTTCAGTACAATAGAACAGCATTGCACATTTTTAACATGAAAATAAATTTTGTAGCAACTTTAAATTAAACAATGCGATAAAATGTATGTAAAGTACAGAGGACTAAATTTTTTGTCTCGTTTTGTTCATGGTAGTTGAACATGGTAGTTAGCATTAAACATCACCCGATTTTATCTTAGTTAGAGAGGTCGTAAGCATTCTATGACTTTCGGATGATATTTGAGAACTTCAACCAAAAAACTTTCAAATTTGTAACAACTTTGACCAGAAGAGTGAGACAGAATGTGAAATATCGTGTGGCTGAATTGACAGAAATGTACTCAAAATTTTTCTTGATCATTTCTGCAGTCAATGCAATTGGTCTGAGCAAGAAAGGCTTGGTCTAAGAAATATAGATGAGTAGCTCACAGATTTCTTACCTTCTGAGCGAAAAAGTGTTTTTCCTACTTGGTTTTGTTCTTGAGGGTATCAATAATAAAAACATTATGGTGTCGTGCTTTTCTTCAATTTATAGAACTGTTTGAACTTCTGTAACTATGGTTACAAAACAAAACCGCTGTTTTATACGCCACAGTCCTTCTTCCTGTCCAGCTGTTCTAATTGTTGTTAGCCATCTGGTCAAATGTTTTGTGTTTAAATCTAAATGACTGCGAAGTCTCCGAGACAGTCAATGAAATATTTCTATGAAAATCCAGTAGTATGTTATGAATAACATATATCGCAAGTCTAACTCTTAGGCAAAGCTGCAAATTATTTGGTTAAGACACTTTCAGCGAGACATGTAAGAAGTTTTAAAATTACACAACGTGGTCCTGTTTTCCTTGGTGATATGTGTTATGACGGATTATGACAGGTTTACGTTTTTCAAGTTGAAAATGAAAATATGAATTTTTATAACTACACAACGTGTCGCATTTTCCTCCGGAGTTAACCACCGGGTTATATATAAGGTTATGGTTTTCCAATTTAGAGAGTATCTTGAAAAAAAGTGCTCTCGTCAAAATTACTCTTATTTTCCTAAGCAACCAGGACGAAGAAATAATATCATGAAACTAAGACCCGAAACTAAAGTAAACTAAAACCCAAAACAGCAAAACGATACGAAACAAGCGAAACATGCAAAACCACCGAAATGACCAAAACAGAACGATCGAATTGAAGCGAACCTAACGACCAAAACGAAACGACCGAAACGACCAAAATAGTATACAAAAAAAAATTAATAAAACTAAAATGAATGCCGAAGGGTTTCAGGCGTCAGGCGCCATATTCATCTCGTTTAGATTATGGTCTACTCCTAATCTATCTCACGGGGAAATTCAGTTATCTCTCTATTACCATCAGCTGGGCGTGAGGCGTCGAGAAAACCATATTGGGAAGTTTGGAGAGCACTCAAGAAGCTAGAGTTGCTCTCGGCTACGCCTCGAGCAACTCTTACGCATTTTTCGTGCTCTCCAAACTTCCCAAGTGCTTCATATCTCGATGAACGCACGCTGACGTATGAACCAATTGTTAAATTTGCAATAGGGTACTCTTGTTAAAAGGAGTTGTTATTAACCACAAGATAACTTAGTTCTACTAACTGAGTTGACTAAGGCTAACGTTTCGAACATCCCTCAACAGAGCTTTATAAATAACGTTATTTTCATCGACGCTCGACATAACTCCTGTGAATACCTTGACCCTCGTGAAAAAAATTGGAAAGTAGCTTACAAATATATTTTCTTACCTTCTGACTGACAAAATGTTTGTCGTACTTGATATTGTGTTTGGGTGTGTCAGTAGGGAAAGTCGTATCTTGTTGCCCTCTAGAGAAGTGTTTGAAGTGCTGTAACTATGGTTACAAAACAAAACGGTTTAATGAGTGGTGAACATAAACGCCACAGACCTTCTTCCTGTTCAGCTGTTCTTCTTATTTGTAGTCATCAGATCACTGCTTTTGTGTTAACTGTGGGTGACTGGTTTTCTCCAAGTAACATTGGACAAGTATAATAGTTAATGAAATACCTCAATAAAAGTCCAGCATAGGACTTTTGAATACTGAGTCAGCAAGTCTTACTCTAAAACAAAGCTGCAAATGATGACATTTGATCAGAAATTGTAGGAACCCAAACACAATGAGACAAAGTCTCGAGCAGAAATTATAAACAAGCCTATAACGTTATACTCAACCCTTTAAGTGGCGATCTCTGTAAGAGCGGTCCAAGGTATTTCGCATCGGAAAAAAGTTTTCCCTCGAACTTTTCCTAATAAACTATCTTTGGTTGCAAGTAAATAAAACCACAGTAGTTTCTGGAAATACGTTTAAATAAAATTTAAAAACACTTGTTAGACAGCTCTCTGAAATTGGTCAAAAGTACTCTTTCCTTCTTGGTTGATATTGCTCAAGTCCAGACCAGACCATTGAAAACTCCGCGCAAATACGCGCAAATACGCGCAAATTATAGAACATTGATTGCAAGCGAGGGGAAGTCTTCGAATGCTACAGAACCTTTGGGGGATAGACAAATTCATAATCCTTTGATCCCCCCTCCCGTGATAAATAATGACGAGCCTTTACTCTTCTTAAAGTCTTCTTGAAAGAATAACAGCTGTGTACTAAATTTTTTGTTGTTTCGTGAAGCTGGTGAAAATATGAGACAAATCTTTTAAATACTAAAATTTTATTTTTCAAGATTATAATCTTGGACACTTAACTTTTACAAAACTTCTCTCCACCCACTCTTGGTCCAAGATCAGCTTTAGCCCTTTGTCCTCTAAGCTGCATTATTCCACTTAATTAATGTGGTAAAATATGAGTGTTAGTGCGCAGCCAAACTATGTCAGTCTCTGTGGTAGATGTCACAGCCTTATGGTCGCTATAGGAGCAGATGGATTAATGGAACATCACTGCTCCCTGGTTACATTTGATGTCACAACCCACTTTATTCCACAGATCTAAGCAAAGCTCTTGTTATCACAGAACTGAGCTCCTCAAGGAAATCATAAATGTTGTGATGTCAAATCTCAGAAGGCTTGCAGAGAAACCCATTGCAGTTCACAGGTAAAGATTAATAGATAAGACGTCTACAACTAGAAGTAAATCACTTTACTCAAGTGATTATCTATTTTTATTTTATTCGGCATCAGGCTACAAGGATCAGGTGCCCTCAACATGTGCTCTGTGGCCAGTGGTGAGGCAGGGCTGTATTATGAATGTGGTATCCATGAAATTTAATAATTAATATAAAGGAGTAAATGGTGTCTCATGAGCAAGGTTGTGTCTTTGGGTAAAAATTAAAATGATTAAAATTCAGTGAGCAAGTGAGAAAAAAATTTGGATTTTTGTTTGAAATATCAGAGAGCCATTTTTTTAAGTCAGAAATTCAGTCAGCTTTATGTACTTATATTAATTAATCATATTGTTATTTTTAAGGATACAGCTTTGGAAGAGTTGTATGCATTTAATGTTCTTGAATTTATGTGCTTGCATATAGCGACACTGTAACTTAAATCTCTACAATTATAGAAAAATACTTTGACAAAGTTGATAATACTAAACAAATTGTTTAATATATCGAATTTATTACCTTTTAAATCCTGATTTGCTGCTTTTCCATATGTAGTTAATGCAGCCCTTGCTTCTCTGGTTCTTTAGTTACTCCCCCTGCCCCTAACATCCTGCTACTTTTGTTACCCCTGCTCCATTTCCCGAAGGAAAAGTTCAACACCAGACCCAAGTGTCTAAAATCAGAGAAGGTGTCCGAAATAAGATGAGAGAGTTGGAAAATTGGATGGAGACGTCTGTTGCACAGCTTAAAGTATCAAAGGAAAAAATAATTTTTCTGCAAGATGCCACCTTTTCCCCTGAGATAAGGCATTGCATGAGAACTTCAAATAATGCATGCTAACCCAAGCATAACAGCTCTTATTTTACTATGAAGACAGCTTCAACACGCTCATAAACACAAGCATAAGCACTTTCTTTCTCTTTTCTTGTACTTGCATTAAGGTGAATCAAGAGCTGTTACGCATGTATCTGTACTTAAGTCAGCAGTGAAAGTCAGTCCTAATCCTTTAACTCCCAAGATCTGATCTTTTATTTTCCTGGCAAGAAGGGCTAGGTCTGAGAAATATAGACAAGTAGCTCACAGATATATTAGATTGAAAATTTATGAAAATATCAATTTTTAGAACGAACACAATGTGTCGCATTTTCCCCCGGAGTTAACCACGGTGATATTTATAAGATTATGGTTTTCCGATTTAGAACGCATCCTGCAAGAAATGCTCTCGACAAAATTACTCGATTAGGTGGACAGAAGCAAAAGTACTGTCAAAACTTCAAGAACCGAGATAGGAGGAGCATAAGAGGCGTGATGGCCATGATAATACAGGCCATTGCGATTCAAAGATGACTCTTGTGAATACCTCAGATCCACCTGAAATTTTATGAAGACAGGGTCTTTTCAGCCTCCGCTCCCAGGCTGTATAGAATGTCTCACCCATAGACCTTAAATTGAGCCCTTTACTTTCTGTTTTCTGAGAAAATATTAAAGACGCATTTTTTCAGAGCTACTTATGATTAACTGTCAATTTCTAACTAGGAGAAGGAGCTGTTTGTATGTACCGCTATATAGATTAATTACGCTATTATTACTGTTATGACTCTTAGTAATATCGGTTAACTAGCTGATTCTACAGAATTAACTATTCCTATTTTGAAAAAACTCGCACAAAGAAGATTAAGCAAGAAAAACGTGAACAACATTTCGCTAAGCTCCAATTTTAGAGTGACTATTACATGCTGAATAGACTTGATCAAGACACTCGTTTCCTTTGTTAAGTTGGTACTATATCATTGTTGTGCCATAAATATGACGGTTCAGAAATCCACTGGTCTTATTTTCATCTCGGTTCTCTTTAGAGAGTAATGTTGTCCTTTCCAGTGTTTCCAGTTCACTCCATTAGCAAAGGAGGAGTGATTGCCACGAAGATATAAACCATTGAGATTCGAGCGGTGACACCTCTCGTACCACCAGGCTCCTTTGTACTTAATTGCGCAGTTGTAATCTCCATGATGGTCATTATCTTGATCTTTAGTGGTGAATGGCATACCGCGATGCACAGCAAGGGAGTCACCAGAATTTCCTGAAAAAATGAGCCGCACTATGAGTATTATGTTTGACCGACAGTTAGCAGTTGCTAATTCAAAAGAAACCTTGAAATATGGGATAAGTATAATTTAACAATAATGATATGGAGTAAAAGTATTCTTAGTAACATCTGTGATTAATGTCGAAGATTCTAGGAATTGAATCACTCAATCTGATAATGCCAATAAATATGTTTGCCGAGGCACTCATCAGAGTTGGATGAGTTGGTCAGGTTAGCTGCATATGATCCACTGGCAAATACCTTTGGACTAATCAACGTCCGGCGTGCGTTGTTCGGGATTGCATATCAATGAGCTGAGATTACTTTTTTGTCTTCCAAAGCTATTGATGTAAAAGATGTTAAGCATATTTACATTACTCAGCACTCTCCTCCCCCCCTCCCCCTCTTAGAATGACTAAAATAGAAGCGACGAAATGACTGTTTTACCTGAATAAGAGCCAAGGATCAGCTTGTACTTGTCTTTCTCACTCATAACACCAAACATGTTATACTCAGCATATCGAGTATTTCCTTCAAAGTCCTCCAAGTCCACACGCAGCATGCTGTTATTATCTGAGGTCAGCCGGTGAATCTTGTCCAGTCCCAACCAAAATTCACTTTCCAGGTCACCGAAGCTATGTTTGTAGTCGTTCCAGTAGCGGTAGAAATCAACCGAGCCGTTCAGTCTTTTCTGGAACACTGTCCACCCTCCACCGGCTGTTGTTTGGTCACAGTATACTTCAAAGGCAGGCAAATTATCAGGTTTAATGGTGTACACACCGTCATATGGTTTACCCGCGGATTTGTAGATTTCTGCGCAGTTTCTCTTGACTGAAAATCAGTAAAAACAAACAAAAAACAATATAAAACAAAACACCCACTTTAAATGGTTTGGATGTTGAGTGCATTTTGTTTGCGTTCCTGATTGTTACTCTGGGTGATAAAACTTGATTCTGAACATTAACTAGAACCATTTCTTTTTCCTTAATATCTACCAGCTATATTAATTAACAGTTACATTGATACGCTTTTCCATTTTTAGCTTTCTTCTTGAAGGCAAGTCTGGGACTTTAGCGAGTAACTCCTCGCGTACCACACGAGAGAATGGCCCAAGCAATCCAGTCATTTCACCTTTACTGATTTGGCAAGTTTCTCCACCGAATCTTTCCCGACAGACACAACGAAAACCTTTATAGGTGAATCCAGCTTGACAGGTGCCACCGTTTAAACATGGGCTGCTGCTGCATGGATTCTGTTGAAAAAACAAAGTTAACTATTGTGCAGATCTTCCTTATGTCAAGAATAAGATCACTTTAGCCTAAGAAAATGAAACAATCTCTACCACCTTAGTTTCGTAAGAATGTGAAATGTTACCTCGATTGCAAGATATGTGTAACCCGTATTGTTCACGAGAATAAATGAAGCATGGTTTTCCTCCGTGGCGTTATTCAACTCGCATTTTTGGTTTCCGCCTGCAACAGGTCCAACATTGATGGACACACAATTAGGCTCCATTAAACACATTTCTTTGCAGCTCCCTTCGTTTGGCACCTCTGTAATTTTGATTACGTTATTTTTCATGGCCATGTTCGGTATTGGGTCCTTGAATTTGATGCGTCGACTATCGTCGTCTGTGGTAGGCAAAACAAATACATCATTTAGTTTCCACTCACTCCAGATAATTTCTTATTTTCATCGATGAAAAAGGCACATTAAACAACTTTATTTCAAAACTTTACAGCATGAGAACCCTGACGAGTTTTCCCTAAAGGTGATTCTCATCTCTTGAAAATTCAACGTAACTGGGAGGCTTTCATTACCAAAAATTAATCTTTGATTGTGAATTAATGAGCGGAAAGAAAATATTTAAAAAAAGCAAGAATATTTTCATAGCGTTCATTAACGCACCACCATATCTGTGAATCGTTTGTTTTAATTCATCATTTGGAGCCTTTTTTAAAAATTTTACTTTTTTGTATCTTTATTCCATGTTATGATAAAGTTCGGATATAACACGCGCTGTCATTAGGTGAAAGAGCGTGCTCTATGAGAGTATAGAGCATAGAGCTGAGCTAAAGCTGTCGCGCCATCTGCCAAATTGGACTATGTCCGACCTTTTCCAGGACTTTGCTCTAGATTTTTCTCGTTAGTCGAAAGTGAAATTTCGAAACAAGTGAGCCGGCAAGTAGCAACAGAACAACCAAACAAAGGTTTATAAACGTGCCAGGCGCCGTGATTGACGTTATCATAACGTGAGCAGAGACGAAAATCCTCAAAGAGAAAACGAAATGGACAGTCCGAGTTTTGAAGGTTTTCACGCTCAGTTAGATTGCAAGCGAAGGTAATAAAAATCAAACACAGCTAACACTCGTATATAAAGTTCGAGTTCAAAAACAAAACAGGAAGGATAAGAAATATAGCCAAAGTGGCATAACTGTTATAATTCATACTAATCATGACGGTGTCAGAGCGACTGCGATCATGCTGAGGTCCAACGTGGCTAGCTCGGAGATCGCCAGTGAAGCAAGCCTCAGAAATTACATCGACCGCCCTTCGCGTGAACATCTTAGAGCTTGCTCTGATGTCCTTTCCGATGTGTTGAGTGGTGATGGCCACATCAGTCACTGCAATGGCTCTGTTCTTCATGTTCCGGTGAATTCGTCTGTCGTTCATTCATAAAATTCGCCTTGAGCAGTTTGTTTACTATTTATCATGTGAAAAAAACTTGCGTGTTTTTGTGAGCCACAATTCGGCCGGATTTCACGGAACATTTCACCTCCACAATCTGTATTATAACATAGCTAGCAGAGCCGCGCAATCAAATTCAGTATACGTTAGCGTGCTAAAAATCCTGATAGTGCACGCTAATAGCGTGAGCAAATCGCTTCGCCAGAATTTTTTTTTTCGCGCGAGCGGCCATTGTTAGTGCGGAGAAAAATAGTATATTTCGCGACAATAATGGATACAGAGACTCGGCCCACCAGTCCCAAAACGAAGACAATTTTCCAACTTTTTCCCTTGGGCCAGAGTTCTTAAATGAGGCAAAAAAAAAGAAACACATCGGAAAAGGAGACTCCGCGAACAATCACTTCTGATTTGATGCACAATTCCACCGGCTATGTTATAAAACAATTGATTCATGCTTTTAGCTGTGCACTATCGAGTTATGGAGCACGAGGGAAGTTTGGAGAGCACGAAAGAAGCTAGAGTTGCCCTCAGCTAGTGCCTCGTGCAACTCTTACGCTTCTTTCGTGCTCTCCAAACTTCCCACGTGCTCCATAAATCAATAGTGCACAGCTAAAAGCATGAACCAATTGTTAATTAGAGACTAAAAAACTTCTAGCAAAAGTGTGAGATTCGACCTGCCAAACTATTTAAGTTTGTAAACAGTTGCAGAATGTGAACTTTTATAGTTTGACATTTCTGACTGCTTTAGTCTTGTACAGCCAATCAGATATTTGAACTGTTATAACAACGATTCTGATTGGCTTATTGTGCTAAGTCTCGTGTTTCTCCCTACACTTCTTTCGTGCTCGAACCCGCTTCGTGCGTCCTTCACAACAGAACACAGCACACTCAAGGCCTCTCTATTTTTTAATAGAAGACATTTTGAGTTAGATAAAGCGGATTGTCTGCTTTAAGGTTATTTACTTTGATCACTAGAGGTAGCATATGTAGTTCGTGTGATTGTTTTGGGGAAACGACACCAGAAAGATGAAACACAAGAAATTTAAAAAGGGATTTATACTCACCTGTGCAACAGAAGCATGATGGGAGAATAATTCCAAGGAAGATATAGAGAATAACAATGATCGGTTGAAGAGAAAACTTGAACTGCATCGCTATAAATAAATAACTGTAAATTCAAGGAAATCAGTATGATAGTGCATGAGCGTTCCAAAATGTAAAACTTCCTGTTTTCCTATAAATCTGAATGTTGACAAATGTTGGGCAGTTGTCTGCACTGGAGTATTTTTAAGTTCTTACTCTATCTTGTAAATTTCATCTTATTCTGATAAGTCATAATACTTTATAAAGCTTCGAAGAAGAACGAAACAGAGAACATCACCGTTATCGGAGGTGACAGGAGTTTATCAATATGTTTATTTTCAGCCTGTTTAACTTTGAGCTTGCAGCAGTTAAGTTAAGAGCAAGAAACAAATTTTTGCAGACTTGCTACCGAAAAAGATGTCAGATCACTTCCGAAATACAAAATTTTAACAATTTATCCTTATAACTTGCGGCAATCAAATTAAGAGCAAGAAACAAATTTTTGATTTGACTTGCTGCCGACAAAGATGTCAGATCACTTCTGAAATACAAAATGTTAACAATTTATCCTTTTTTATCTCAAAATGTTCTTCACTACGATAGAACAGCATTGCACATTATTAACATGAAGATAAATTTTGTAGCAACTTTAAATTGAACAATGCAATAAATGTATGTAAAGTACAAAGGCCTAAGTTTTTAATGTTTCGTTTTGCTCATGGTGGTTGAACAGGGTAGTTAGCATTAAACATGACCCACGCATTCTATGACTTTCGGATGATATTTGAGAACTTCAACCTAAAAACTTTCAAATTTGTAACAACTTTGACTAGAAGGGTGTGACAGAATGTGAAATATCGTGTGGCTAAATTGACAGAAATTTACTCAAAATTTTTCTTGATCATTTCTGCAATCAACGCAATTGGTCTGAGCAAGAAAGGCTTGATCTAAGAAATATAGATGAGTAACCCACAGATCTCTTACCTTCTGAGCGAAAAAGTGTTTTTCGTACTTGGTTTTGTTCTTGAGGGTATCAATAATGAAAACTTTATGGTGTCTTGCTTTTCTTTAATTTATAGAACTGTTTGAACTTCTGTAACTATGGTTACAAAACAAAACCGCTGTTTTATACGCCACAGTCCTTCTTCCTGTTCAGCTGTTTTAATTTCTAAAGGGGTAAGTTTCTAAAGAAACTGTGGTGCTGCGTTGGTGGGAGAGTATAGCAGGTAATTTAGTGTTAACAACTGGGTTGAAAACGTAAATTAGCCACCGTAAAGGGTAAAAAAGCTGACGTTTCGAGCGTTAGCTTTCGCTAATCTCTCTATGGCAGAAATTGAAACAAAACTGCTTCACCAAAGCAGTATCAAGCCGAGAGTATGGAAGCGTTTCATTGACGACGTTTTCTCCCTGTGGGATGTTCGTAAACAGGACATTGATCTATTCATAGAACAAGCTAACACGTTCCATCCAACTATAAAGTTCACGGCTGAAATCACAGAGACCGAAATCACATTCTTAGACACGGTTGTCTACAAAGGTGAAAGATTCCAAAACGAAGCTATCCTCGACGTCAAAACTCACTACAAACCGACCGAGACCTTTCAATATACACACTATTCATCTTGCCACCTGCCAGGTGTTAAGAAAGGCTTTATTAAAGGAGAAGCTATCAGACTTCTAAGAACAAACTCCTCGGAATGAAATTTCCAGGAGGCCATGTGTAACTTCAAAACACGACTTGAAGCACGTGGTTACCCAAAAAGCCTAATTGAAAAAACGTTATCTGAGGTCTCGTTTGCCGCAAGGCAGTCGACACTTAAAAAACAAACCAAAAAAAACTACAGGCAAAATATTGCCTTTTGTGACAGCATACCACCCAGGGGTTAAAAATTTAAAACAAATACTGATGCAAGAATGGAACCTCATCCAAAATCAGCCACTGCTGAAAACAATTTACAAAACGCCTCCGATTATATCATACAAAAGAGGTAAATCGCTCAAAGACATACTCGTCAGAGCGAAGCTTTAATTAAAGGCTTTTGCGTCGCAAGCGTAAAACCACACAGGGGAGTCTGTGTAGGCCTGTCTATGACCTTTTCAAAACGTCAGCTTTTTTACCCTTTACGGTGGCTAATTTACGTTTTCAACCCAGTTGTTAACACTAAATTACCTGCTGCTCTAATTTCTGTTAATCATCAGGTCAAAGCTTTTGCGTTTTAATCTAAATGACTGCGGAGTCTCATCTTAGTACCACTGGATATGACAGTCAATGAAATATTTCTATGGAAATTTAGTAGTATGTTCCGAAATACATATATCGCAAGTCTAACTCTTAAACAAAGCTGCAAATTATTTGGTCAAGACACTTTCAGAAGTAAGAAGTTTTAGAATTACACAACGTGGTCCTATTTTCCTTGGTGATATGCGTTATGACAGGTCATGACAGGTCTACGTTTTTCAAGTTAAAATTTTATGAAAATATGTCGGAATTTTTAGAACTACACAACGTGTCGCATTTTCCTCACTAAAAAACTCACGTACATAGATGTTGTCAATGGAACCGTTATCTGTTTCTTCCTTTCCTTACGCTTTGGTATTCAATTTGGCTGGCGTTTCGTCCTGAAAACTGCATATGAGTGTCAAATTTAAGTTTCAGCTGCTCGTGTGGTGGAGAAAAAATAGAGACGGCCATAATATTTAAAAGCATTATATGCGAGAGATTATCTGAAGTGAAATCTACATTTTCTGGGTCGTTTCGTTTCAGTCGTTTCACTTGATTCGTTTTGGTCGTTTCGTTTTGCTGTTTCGGGTCTTGGTACATGCCGAAATTATAAACGATATCACCACAAACTAAATGTTTCGACTTAATATCTGTCCGCTGAAAAATTGATCTTACTAGAAAGTGCCAAGAAACTTGGAAAAAATGGCGATAAAATGCAAGGGGTACATGACGACTTTGAGGTTTCTTTTTTTTCACCCAGGAAGCCATAGGACTGCTTAATGATAAAATATACAGTGTTACAGAGAATGTTATATACTTTTACAAGTAAGCGTTGTACGATACTGTACTTCTCATCGTGCGCGAAAACCTTATTTGCACTAGGGTACTCTTGTTAAAAGAGGTTGTTATTGACCACAAGGTAACTTAGTTCTGATAACTGAGTTGACAATGCAAATGATCTCCATAAAGGGTTTCTAAGGCTACCATTTCGAACGCCCCTCAACCGAGCTTTATTAATAACATCATTTTCATCGTCGCTCGACATAATTCCTTTGAATACGTTGACCCTCGTGCAAAAAATGGAAAGTAGCTTACAAATATATTTCTTACCTTCTGACTGACAAAATGTTTGTTGTACTTGATACTGTGTTTGGGTATGTTATGAGAGGTGAACATAAACGCCACAGGCCTTCTTCCTGTTCAGCTGTTCTACTTATTTCTAGTCATAGGATCACTGCTTTTGTGTTAACTGTGGGTGACTGGTTTTCTCTAAATAACATTGTAGAAGTATAATACTCAATGAAATACCTCAATAAGAGTCCTGCAAACAAAGCTACAAATGATGAGATGAGATCAATAATTGTAGGAACCCAAACACAGTGAGACGAAGTCTCGAGGGAAATTTGAAACAAGCCTAGGACGTTATAATCAACCATTAATTTTCGCGCCCATATACTGGCTACTTTACAAAAAACACTCTTTTTGTAGAGTTTAGTAAAATATTAAAAAGCTGGTCGCAACTGCGCATCCGCATCAGATAAGTACTTGTTTTTTACGAGCGGTCTTGCGTGATATGAGAATTAACAGGAGGGTACGTTTTAAAATAGATAAACCTCCTTCTGGCTTGCTGGTATTTCGGCTGATATTGTCCTTGGCTGAAAGATTGTCATAAAAACGTCACATTTTCCCTCGAAGCTTTGCTACTCGCCCAAATATTTTTTAAATTTTTGGAGAATATCTCAGCCGTGGACATTATCAGCCGATTTACCAGCCGCCCGAATGGGTTTATTTACTAATTAGTTGTATCTCAAAGACAAGCAGAATGTTAAGGCCGTCGGAAAAATCTTCAAACGGCCGTCAAAGGATACGGTCATTGTTCCAAATATCTAAACCACGAGGATACCATATAAGGGGTCTTTCTTTTTCTATTAGATTAAAGTGAGGGTCTTAAATACCCCAAAGAATATCAATCGCAAAAAAAGTGGTGTCGTGCCATCGTTAATAAAACTATTTTAAGTGCTGTAATCATGGTTACAAAACAAAATATGTTTAATAAGCGATGAACGGACGCGCTTTAGTTCTTCTTCCTAATCATACGTTCCAATTGTAGGTATTCATCAGTTCATGGTTTTGGTCTTTAATATTTTTGATAATCCAGTACAAGGTTTTTGAAAAGTGCCGGAAAGTCAAATTCTATGAAAAAGCCGCAAACGATTAGATGTGAATGATAATTGTTGGAACACAAACGCAGTAGAATTGACAATAGAAAACATAAATATTTCTAGCTTAAGATCGTGTTTGCCTAAAATCTTTTGCTTTTTTAGCTGGTGGCTTTCTCTCAGGCAACCAGGATGAAGAAATGATACAGCAAAAGGAAACGAAACGTGCGAAACCACCGAAATGACCAAAGCAAAACGATCGAAACAAAACGAACCTAGCGACCAAAACGAACGACCGATATGACCCAAAAATATACATAAAAGAACACGGGGGCGGATCTAGGGGAGGCCACATAAAGCACAGTAGTCTATGGTCAAAGGTAGGGACCATCTTTGCATCGTACGTCCTCGACGTCAGAATAGGGTAATTCTGTTTTCCAAATAAGTGAGAAGTTCTTCTCAGTGCCATCGCCTGAGATAAGATTTCTTGTCGTTCTCATCATATATTCCATGTAGAATTTTTGCGCTTCTCAGAACGAGTTTTATTGCGTGGGGAGCCCGCCAGTTCGAACGACATTTCAACCTTACCTGTCCTTAAAGTGTTCTGACTACCGGTTCTCTGTTATAACTCTACTTCCGGTTATTATACTTTCAATTATCGAATGATACTCCTACATCACGTCTGACCATACGTTTTACGACTGGCATCCTATTTTATACAAACCCAAACACAAGAGCCAGCTCGTAGGCTAAACAGACGGCGGTAAGAGGTCTTACATCCTGAGAGACACCGCCGGTAATCGGCTTTCATTGAATCCGTGCTGACCCTTAAGAATAACTACCACTTAATTTCTCCTTACATTGTTACCCCTGAATCAAACAGTAAGGTCATGAGAAAAAAAGAAATGACCAACAACTGAAGAAACTCTTGATCGTTAAACAAATTCTCCCTGTCATCAGCTGAGGAAATGTATAGAGCGCAGTATGGAGAATATGCATCCTGATGTTAGGGTGTAAAGGGTGAAACGAAGGTGAATCGTTTGTGCCTGCCACTAAGAAATTTCTTGCTTGGATGGTGGAAACCTACCTGCAGATTGTTACCCCTGAATCAAACAGTAAGGTCATGAGAAAAAAAGAAATGACCAACAACTGAAGAAACTCTTGATCGTTAAACAAATTCTCCCTGTCATCAGCTGAGGAAATGTATAGAGCGCAGTATGGAGAATATGCATCCTGATGTTAGGGTGTAAAGGGTGAAACGGGGGTGAATCGTTTGAGCCTGCCACTAACAAATTTCTTGCTTTCACCAGAGACATGAATTTCAGAGCGTGGATGGTGGAAACCTACCTGCAGATTCCTCGGTACCTGGGACGTGCACCTAAAGATGTGGACAAGCTCACGTCTAAATTAAAAACTTTACACGAGTTGGACGCCATAGCCGCAGAACGAGCCAAAAGAACGGTCTCTGTTTCTTGATTACGTTCCCCATCGCATTGAAATTGTGAAAAAGCGAAAACTTTTATGTATCATAGATTTTAATCATTTATACGTAAACAAAGCTGTAAGGAGTTCTCCTTCAGCCTGCAAACCAATGATCACAAGCGATCCAATGGGCTCGATATATTAAAATTCTAAAATGGCTTCGAGGCTAGGGGGAATAAAACAAAACATGTTTCACCTACTCATCCTTACATTTGTTATTTCTACAAACTCACTTTGTAACATAATCACCTGATGAGCCGTATCTACAAAATGGACCTTGGGTGTGACAATGTGTACTTATGATTAAAATTGCAATATGTTTATCAATAGCAGTGCAAGGTATTTACTTTAACAAAAGCTAAGGAAATACAAATAAAAGCAATATACGAAGCAATTTAGAATCATCGACATTACGTTACTGCATTCCAGTGTACACTAGAACTTGAAATATTTGTTTTTCTGATAGCGTTCTTCAGAGTCAAAACATTGGGTAATTGTTTGGAGTTTCGTTATAGAAATCAAAGGGAACTAGAACTGAATCAGCGACTAGGTTTATTCTTGATATTGACTTTGAAAAATGAAGGCTGTGTGATCGCTTTGTGTTCCGTTAAGTGAAAAGACGAGTAAAAAATTTAAAGAATCAAAACTTGTATAACCGAGATTGTAGGAGCATAGCAGGCGTGATGGCCATGATGATACAAGCCATGAGATTCGAGCATAACTCTTGAGAATACCTCAGACCCACCTAATATTTTATGGAGACAGGGTCTTTGCAGCCGCTGCCTCCAGGCTATAGAATGTCTCACCCATAAACCTTAAACTGAGTCTATCAGTTTCTGTTTTTTGAAGAAGAATTGAAGACGCATTTTTTTCTGAGCTACTTATGATTCACTGTCAATTTCCAACTATGATAAGGAGCTTTTTGCATGTACCGTTATATAGATCAAGTCATTATTACTATTATGATTATTATTATCATCGATTAACTGGCCAATTTTACAGAATCAGCTATTCCTATTTTAAAAAACACGCACAAAGAAGCAAGAAAAACCTGAACAGCATTTCGCTAAGCTCCAATTTAAGAGTGATTATTAAATGCTAAATAGACTCGATCGAGACACTGGTGTCTTTTGTTAAAGTTGGTGCTGTATCATTGTTGTGCCATAAACATGACAGTTCAAAAATCTGCTGGTCTTATTTTCATCTCGGTTTTCTTTAGAGAGTAATGATATCCTTTCCAGTGATACCAGTTCACTCCATCAGCAAAGGAGGAGTGATGGCCACGAAGATATAAACCATTGAGATTTGAGTAGTGACAATGCTCGTACCACCAGGCTCCTTTGAACTTAATGGCGCAGTTGTATTCTCCCTGATTGTCATTATCTTCATCTTTAGTGGTGAACGGCCAACCGCGTTGCCTAGCAAGAGAGTCACCAGAATTTCCTGACAAAATGAGCCGCACTATGAGTATTACGTTTGACCAACATGCAGCAATGAGTAGTTCGTAATTCAAAAGAAATCTTGAAATATCAGATAAGTATAATTTAACGATAATGATACCGCTAAACGTGATAATGCTAATAAATATGTTTGCCGAGACAAAGCGACGAAATGACAGTTCTTATCAACGTCCGGAATGCATTATTCAGGATTGCATATCGATGAGCTGAGATTATTGACGTAAAAGACCTTAACCATATTTACATTACTCAGCACTCTCCTCCCCCCCCCCCCCCCCATCTTTGAATGACTAGAATAGAAGGGACGGAATGACAGTTCTACCTGAATAAGAACCAAGGATCATCTTGTATTTGTCTTTCTCACTCATAACACCAAACAAGTTATACTCGGCATATGCTGTGTTCCCTTCAAAGTCCTCTAAGTCCACACGCAGCATGCTGTTATTATCTGAGGTCAGCCGGTGAATCTTGTCCAGTCCCAACCAAAATTCACTTTTCAGGTCACCAAAGCCATGTTTGTAGTCGTTCCAGTAGCGGTAGAAATCAACTGAGCCGTTCAGTCTTTTCTGGAACACTGTCCAACCACCACCGGCTGTTGTTTGGTCACAGAATACATCAAAGGCAGGCAAATTATCAGGTTTAATGGTGTACGCACCGTCAGTTGGTTTACCCGCGGATTTGTAGATTTCTGCGCAATTCCTTTTGACTGAAAATCAGAAAAAACAAACAAACAAAAAAATAAACAAAACGCCCACTTTAAATGCTTTGGATGTTGAGTGCTTTTTGTTTGCTTTTCTGACTGTTGCTCTGACTGATAAAACTTGATTCTAAACATTAACTAGTACCATTTCTTTTTCCTTAATATCTACCAGCTATATTCATGTAAAGTTACAGTAATAGGCTTTTCCTTTTTAGCTTTACTTCAATGGTTAATATTTTGTTCTTGAAGTCAATTTTAGGACTTGAGTGAGCAACTCCTCGCGTACTACACGCGAGAGTGGCCCACACAATCCACTCATTTCACCTTCAACTTGGCAGGTTTCTCCAGTGAATCTTTCCCGACAGACACAACGAAAACCTTTATAGGTGAATCCAGCTTGACAGATGCCTTTGTTTAAGCATGGGCTACTGCTGCATGGATTCTGTTGACAAAACAAAGAAAGCTTTTTTTCAGACCTTCCTTATGTCAAGAATAAGATCGCTTTAGCCTTAGAAAATGAAACAATCTCTTCTACCATCTTAGTTTCGTGAGAATGTGAAATGTTACCTCGATTGCAAGATATGTGTAACTCGGAGTTTTCACGAGAAGAAATGGAGCATACTTTTCCTCCGTGGCGTTATTCAACTCGCATTTTTGGTTCCCTCCTTCAACAGATCCAATATTGATGGATACACAATTAGGCTCCATCAAACACATTACTTTGCAGCTCCCTTCGTTTGGCACCTCTGCAATTTTGATCGCGTGACTTTTCATGGCCATGTTCGGTATTGGGTCCTTGAATTTGATGTGTCGACTAGCGTCGTCTGTGGTTGGCAAAACAAATACATCATTTAGTTTCCACTTACTCAAGATGATTTCCTTTTTCCACGAATGAAAAGGCACATTAATCCCCTTTATTTTAAAAATTTACGGCATGAGAACCCTGACGAGTTTTCCCTAAAGGTGATTCCCATCTCTTGAAATTCAACGCAACTGACATGGGAGGCTTTCATTACCAAAAATTAATCTTTGATTTTGAATTCATGAGCGGAAAGAAAATATTTTAAAAAAAATCTAGGATATTTTCGTAGCGTTCATTACCACACCATCGTTGTGAACCATTGATGCGCATGTGGTGAGGTCTTTTTTTAATTTGACTTTTTTGTATCTTTTATTCCATAATAGAAGACATTTTGAGTTAGATAAAGCGGATTGTCTGCTGAAAGATTATTTGCTTTGATCAGCAGGTAGCATATGTAGTTCGTGTAATGGTTTTGAGGAAACGACACCAGAAAGACGAAACGAAAGAAATTTAAAAAGGGATTTATACTCACCGGTGCAACAGAAACATGGTGGGAGAATAATTCCAAGGAAGATATAGAGAATACTAATGATCGGTTGAAGAGAAAACTTGAACTGCATCGCTATAAATAAATGATTGTAAATTCATGGTAAAAAATTTAATGGTGAGCGTCCCAAAATATACACCTACCTGTTTTCCTGTAAATTTGAATGTTGTTGACAAATGTTAGGCAGGTGCTCGGCATTATTTGCTAGCTTTGTCTACTTAAAGGGACTCTTAATTAGCATAACATTTCGAAGGCAAATACTTCGTTCGGTTTTGTCATTGGTCTAAAACACGTTGTAATGCTAACAGACTTGTGTCATTCCTTGCACACAAAAAAAAAGCATAGTATGAATTACTTCATATTACATATTCATTTTCGAAAGTGAGTGACAGCTGCAAAAGGCGAAAAAAGAGGAAAATAATAGACCGTTGTTGTTTGTCTGCATTGGAGTATTTTTAAAATTTTTACTCCACCTTGTAAATTTCATCTTATTCTGATAAGCCATAATATTCTACAAAGTTTCGGGAAGAACGAAATAGAGCACATCATCCTTACCGGAGGTAACAGGAGTTTATCAATATGTTTATTTTCAGCCTGTTTAACTTTGAACTTGCGAAAGTTAAGTTAAGAGCAAGAAACAAATTTTTGCAGAATTGCTACCGACAAAGATGTCAGATCACTTCTGAAATACAAAATTTTAGCAATTTATCTTTTTTTATCTCAAACAATTCTCCAGCACGATAGAACAGCATTGCACATTATTAACATGAAGATTAACTTTGTAGCAATTTTAAATCGAAGAATGCGATAAAATGTATGTAAAGTACAGAGGCCTAAGTTTTTTATGGCTCGTTTTGCTCGTGGTAGTTGAGCATGGTGATTAGCACTAAACATCACCCGATATTATCTTAGTAAGACAGGTCGCAAGTATTCTATGACTTACGGATGGCATTTGAGAAGTTCAACCTAATAAATTTCAAATTTGTAACAACTTTGACTAGAAAAATATGACAGAATGTGAAATATCGTGTGGCTGAATTGACAGAACTTTACACAAAATTTTTCTCGATCATTTCTGGAATCAGCGCAATTGGTCTGAGCAAGAAAGGCTTGGTCTAAGAAATATAGATAAGTAGCTCACAGAGATATTTCTTACCTTCTGAGCGAAAAAGCGTTTTTCGTATTTGGTTTTGTTCCTGGGGATATCAATAGTGAAAACTTTATGGTGTCGAGCTTTCCTTTAATTTATAGAACTGTTTGAACTTCTGTGACCACGGTTAAAAAAGAAAACCGCTGTTTTATACGCCACAGTCCTTCTTCCTGTTCAGCTGTTTTTATTGTTGTAAGTCATCAGGTCAAAGCTTTTGTGTTTAAATCTAAATGACTGCGAAGTCTCATCTTACTACAACTTGATATGTCAGTCAATGAATTACTTCAATGAAAATCCAGTAGAATGTTTTGAAAAACTTATATGGCAAGTCTAACTCTTAAACAAAGCTACAAATTATTTGGTCAAAACACCTTCGGCGGGACATGTAAGAAGTTTTAGAACTACACAATGTTTTCCTATTTTCCCTGGAGATGATTAAAGTGCTATGACCGGTTTTGTGTCTTTCAAATTGAAAATTTATGAAAATATGAATTTTTAGAATTACACAACGTGTCGCATTTTCCTCCAGAGTTAACCACGGTGTTACATATAAGGTTATGATTTTCCAATTCAGAATGCATCTTGCTTAAAATGCTCTCGTCGAAATTACTCTTATTTTCCCAAGCAACCAGGATGAAGAAATGATATCATGAAAATTAATGACATTTACTAAAACCCGAAACAGCGAAACGAAACGAAACGAGCGAAACATGCAAAACCACCGAAATGACCAAAACAGAACGATCGAATTGAAGCGAACCTAACGACCAAAACGAAACGACCGAAACGACCAAAATAGTAAAAAAAAAATTAATAAAAATAAAATGAATGCCCAGAGGTTTCAGGCGTCAGTCGTCATATTCATCTCGTTTAGATTATGGTCTACTCCTGATCTACCTCACGGGGCAATTAAGTTATCTCTCTATTACCACCAGCTTGACGTGTGGCGTTGAGGGAACCTGTTGTTCTCCAAAAGCGAGTATTACGTCTAATCTACTTTGTTGATAGAAAAGAACATGCAATCCCCTTATTTGCAAAAGCGAAAATTCTGCCTATCGCCTTCTTATATTATGAAGCTGTATGTAAATTAATGCTCGAAGTTCATAACGACAGTGCACCTTCTAACATCAAGAGACTTTTTACGAGAACTTCAAACATCCCTACATATACTACTCGCTCATCAACGTCACAACTCTTTCGCGTTAAGCACTCTAAGCTTAAAATGCAAAAAAAAGCCTTTTCGCGTGTTGGTGTCAAAGTCTGAAATAAGATGCCTAATGAATACAAAAATTTTCAAAGAAATCCTTCGAAAAGGAAACAAAAAGAGCTCTTCTCAATATTCTAGATTCTTAGAAGATTCTTATGTGGAGCCCGATGAGATAATGCTAAAATTCAAACAGCAAAATTGAATCAAATTGAACCAGTTCTACAATATTTTTCGTGCACTTAAAAACGATAAGACTTTTTCTCCTTTACAATGAACATCTGCCATTTTCCTTTTTTTCTTTTTTTGCGTATCTTTTCGTCCTTTTATGTTATATTTCTTCATTTCCGTTTTATTTCCAGTGTAATTAAATTAAGTCAGTAAAGAAACAAATTAATTAATCAATAAATAACCAAATTTGACCCGCCTCGATTAGAATTTGCTATCTGCGGGTCAAAGGAATATCTTGTAAATATGAAAGAAAATGAAAAATAAAAGTGAAGTGAAGTGAAGGGAACCTTCTTGAAAAAAAAAATCAATGAAAAAGTCACGTACATAGATGTTGTCAATGAAACTGATATCTGTTTCTTCTTATCCTTGCGCTTTGGTATTCAATTTGGCTGGCGTTCCGTCCTGAAAACTACATATAAATGTCAAATTTTATTTTCAGCTACTCGCGTGGTGGATAATATGACGGCCATAATATTTAAAAACCTTAAATGCGAGAGAATATCTGAAGTTAAATCTACATTTTCTGCGGTCGTTTTAGTTTTGCTGTTTGGGGTCTTAGTAAATGCCATAGAAAAAGTAAATGCCAAACAAAGCTGCAAATTATGAAATGTGATCAGTAATTGTAGGAACCCAAACACAGTGAGACAAAGTCTCGAGCGAAATTTGAAACAAGCCTATGACGTTATAATCAACCATTAATTTTCGCGCCAGTATACTACTTTACAAAAAAACATTCTTTTTGTAGAGTCTAGTAAAATATTAAAAAGCGGGTCGCAACTGCGCATCCGCATCAGATAAGCACTTGTTTTTTTACAAGCGGTCTCGCGTGATATGAGAATTAAGAGGAGGGTGCGTTTTAAAATAGATAAACCCCTTTCTGGCTCGCTGGTATTTCGGCTGATAATGTCCTTGGCTGAAAGATTGTCATAAAAACTTCACATTTTCCCGCGAAGCTTTGCTTCTCAGCCATATATTTTTTAAAATTTTTGGACGATATCTCAGCCGTGGACATTATCAGCCGATTTATCAGCCCCCCGAACGGTTTTATTTACTAATTAGTTGTATCTCAAAACAAGCAGAATGTTTGCCGTCGGAAAAATCTTTAAACGGCTGTCAAAGGATATGGTCATTGTTCCAAACATTTAAAGCACGAAGATACCATATAAGGGTTCTTCCTTTTTCTATTAGATTAAAGTGAGGGTCTTAAATATCCCGGAAAATATCAATCGCTAAAAAAGTGGTGTCGTGCCATCGTTAGTAAAACTGTTTTAAGTGCTGTAACCATGGTTACAAAACAAAATATGTTTAATAAGCGATGAACAGAAGCGCTTTAGTTTTTCTTCCTAATCATACGTTGCAATTGTAGGTATTCATCAGTTCATGGCTTTGATCTTTTATATTTTTGATAATCCAGTACAAGGTTTTTGAAAAGTGCCGGAAAGTCAAATTCTATGAAAAAGCCGCAAATGATTAGATGTGAATGATAATTGTTGGAACACAAACGCAGTAGAATTGACAATAGAAAACATAAATATTTCTAGTTTAAGATCGTGTTTGCCTAATATCTTTTGCTTTTTTAGCTGGTGGCTTTCTCTCAGGCAACCAGGATGAAGAAATGATACAGCAAAACGAAACGAAACATGCGAAACCACCGAAATGACCAAAGCAAAACGATCGAAACAAAACGAACCTAGCGACCAAAACGAACGACCGATATGACCCAAAAATATACATAAAATAACACGGGGGCGGATCTAGGGGAGGCCACATAAAGCACAGTAGTCTATGGTCAAAGGTAGGGACCATCTTTGAATCGTACGTCCTCGACATCAGAATAGGGTAATTATGTTTTCCAAATAAGAGAGAAGTTCTTCTCAGTGCCATCGCCTGAGATAAGATTTCTTGTCGTTCTCATCATACATTCCATGTAGAATTTTTGTGCTTCTCAGAACGAGTTTTATTGCGTGGGGAGCCCGCCAGTTCGAACGACATTTCAACCTTTCCTGTCCTTAAAGTGTTCTGACTTCCGGTTCTCTGTTACAACTCTACTTCCGGTTATTATACTTTCAATTATCGAATGATACTCCTACATCACGTCTGACCATACGTTTTACGACTGGCATCCTTTTTCATACAAACCCAAACACAAGAGCCAGCTCGTAGGCTAAACAGACGGCGGTAAGAGGTTTTACATCCTGAGAGACACCGCCGGTAATCGGCTTTCATTGAAACCGTGCTGACCCTTAAGAATGACTACCACTTAATTTCTCCTTACATTGTTACCCCTGAATCAAACATTAAGGTCATGAGAAAAAAAGAAATGACCAACAACTGAAGAAGCTCTTGATCGTTAAACAAATTCTCCCTGTCATCAGCTGAGGAAATGTATAGAGCGCAGTATGGAGAATATGCATCCTGATGTTAGGGTGTAAAGGGTGAAACGGGGGTGAATCGTTTGAGCCTGCCACTAACAAATTTCTTGCTTTCACCAGAGACATGAATTTCAGAGCGTGGATGGTGGCAACCTACCTGCAGATTCCTCGGTACCTGGGACGTGCACCTAAAGATGTGGACAAACTCACGTCTAAATTCAAAACTTTACACGAGTTGGACGCCATAGCCGCAGAACGAGCCAAAAGAACGGTCTCTGTTTCTTGATTACGTTCCCCATCGCATCGAAATTGTCAAAAAGCGAAAACTTTTATGTATCATAGATTTTAATCATTTATACGTAAACAAAGCTGTAAGGAGTTCTCCTTCAGCCTGCAAACCAATGATCACAAGCGATCCAATGGGCTCGATATATTAAAATTCTAAAATGGCTTCGAGGCTAGGGGGAATAAAACAAAACATGTTTCACCTACTCATCCTTACATTTATTATTTCTACAAATTCACTTTGTAACATAATCACCTGATGAGCCGTATCTACAAAATGGACCTTGGGCGTGACAATGTGTACTTATGATTAAAATTGCAATATGTTTATCAATAGCAGTGCAAGGTATTTACTTTAACAAAAGCTAAGGAAATACAAATAAAAGCAATATATGAAGCAATTTAGAATCATCAACATTACGTTACTGCATTCCAGTGTACACTAGAACTTGAAATATTTGTTTTTCTGATAGCGTTCTTCAGAGTCAAAACATTGGGTAATTGTTTGGAGTTTCGTTATAGAAATCAAAGGGAACTAGAACTGAATCAGCGACTGGGTTTATTCTTGATATTGACTTTGAAAAATGAAGGCTGTGTGATCGCTTTGTGTTCCGTTAAGTGAAAAGACGAGTAAAAAATTTAAAGAATCAAAACTTGTATAACCGAGATTGTAGGAGCATAGCAGGCGTGATGGCCATGATGATACAAGCCATTGAGATTCGAGCATAACTCTTGAGAATACCTCAGACCCACCTAATATTTTATGGAGACAGGGTCTTTGCAGCCGCTGCCTCCAGGCTATAGAATGTCTCACCCATAAACCTTAAACTGAGTCTATCAGTTTCTGTTTTTTGAAGAAGAATTGAAGACGCATTTTTTTCTGAGCTACTTATGATTCACTGTCAATTTCCAACTATGATAAGGAGCTTTTTGCATGTACCGTTATATAGATCAAGTCATTATTACTATTATGATTATTATTATCATCGATTAACTGGCCAATTTTACAGAATCAGCTATTCCTATTTTAAAAAACACGCACAAAGAAGCAAGAAAAACCTGAACAGCATTTCGCTAAGCTCCAATTTAAGAGTGATTATTAAATGCTAAATAGACTTGATCGAGACACTGGTGTCTTTTGTTAAAGTTGGTGCTGTATCATTGTTGTGCCATAAACATGACAGTTCAAAAATCTGCTGGTCTTATTTTCATCTCGGTTTTCTTTAGAGAGTAATGATATCCTTTCCAGTGATACCAGTTCACTCCATCAGCAAAGGAGGAGTGATGGCCACGAAGATATAAACCATTGAGATTTGAGTAGTGACAATGCTCGTACCACCAGGCTCCTTTGAACTTAATGGCGCAGTTGTATTCTCCCTGATTGTCATTATCTTCATCTTTAGTGGTGAACGGCCAACCGCGTTGCCTAGCAAGAGAGTCACCAGAATTTCCTGACAAAATGAGCCGCACTATGAGTATTACGTTTGACCAACATGCAGCAATGAGTAGTTCGTAATTCAAAAGAAATCTTGAAATATCAGATAAGTATAATTTAACGATAATGATACCACTAAACGTGATAATGCTAATAAATATGTTTGCCGAGACAAAGCGACGAAATGACAGTTCTTATCAACATCCGGAATGCATTATTCAGGATTGCATATCGATGAGCTGAGATTAATTGACGTAAAAGACGTTAACCATATTTACATTACTCAGCACTCTCCTCCCCCCCCCCCCCCATCTTTGAATGACTAGAATAGAAGGGACGAAATGACAGTTCTACCTGAATAAGAATCAAGGATCAGCTTGTATTTGTCTTTCTCACTCATAACACCAAACAGGTTATACTCGGCATAAGCTGTGTTCCCTTCAAAGTCCTCCAAGTCCACACGCAGCATGCTGTTATTATCTGAGGTCAGCCGGTGAATCTTGTCCAGTCCCAACCAAAATTCACTTTTCAGGTCACCAAAGCCATGTTTGTAGTCATTCCAGTAGCGGTAGAAATCAACTGAGCCGTTCAGTCTTTTCTGGAACACTGTCCAACCACCACCGGCTGTTGTTTGGTCACAGAATACATCAAAGGCAGGCAAATTATCAGGTTTAATGGTGTACGCACCGTCAGTTGGTTTACCCGCGGATTTGTAGATTTCTGCGCAATTCCTTTTGACTGAAAATCAGAAAAAACAAACAAACAAAAAAATAAACAAAACGCCCACTTTAAATGCTTTGGATGTTGAGTGCTTTTTGTTTGCTTTCCTGACTGTTGCTCTGACTGATAAAACTTGATTCTAAACATTAACTAGTACCATTTCTTTTTCCTTAATATCTACCAGCTATATTCATGCAAAGTTACAGTAATAGGCTTTTCCTTTTTAGCTTTACTTCAGTGGTTAGTATTTTGTTCTTGAAGTCAATTTTAGGACTTGAGTGAGTAACTCCTCGCGTACTACACGCGAGAGTGGCCCACACAATCCACTCATTTCACCTTCAACTTGGCAGGTTTCTCCAGTGAATCTTTCCCGACAGACACAACGAAAACCTTTATAGGTGAATCCAGCTTGACAGATGCCTTTGTTTAAGCATGGGCTACTGCTGCATGGATTCTGTTGACAAAACAAAGAAAGCTTTTTTTCAGACCTTCCTTATGTCAAGAATAAGATCGCTTTAGCCTTAGAAAATGAAACAATCTCTTTTACCATCTTAGTTTCATGAGAATGTGATATGTTACCTCGATTGCAAGATATGTGTAACTCGGAGTTTTCACGAGAAGAAATGGAGCATACTTTTCCTCCGTGGCGTTATTCAACTCGCATTTTTGGTTTCCTCCTTCAACAGGTCCAATATTGATGGATACACAATTAGGCTCCATCAAACACATTACTTTGCAGCTCCCTTCGTTTGGCACCTCTGCAATTTTGATCGCGTGACTTTTCATGGCCATGTTCGGTATTGGGTCCTTGAATTTGATGTGTCGACTAGCGTCGTCTGTGGTTGGCAAAACAAATACATCATTTAGTTTCCACTTACTCAAGATAATTTCCTATTTTCACGAATGAAAAGCCACATTAATCTCCTTTATTTCAAAACTTTACTACATGAGAACCCTGACGAGTTTTCCCTAAAGGTGATTCTCATCTCTTGAAATTCAACGCAACTGACATGGGAGGCTTTCATTACCAAAAATTAATCTTTGATTGTGAATTCATGAGCGGAAAGAAAATATTAAAAAAAAAATCTAGGATATTTTCGTAGCGTTCATTACCACACCATCGTTGTGAACCATTGATGCGCATGTGGTGAGGTCTTTTTTTAATTTGACTTTTTTGTATCTTTTATTCCATAATAGAAGACATTTTGAGTTAGATAAAGCGGATTGTCTGCTTAAAGATTATTTGCTTTGATCAGCAGGTAGCATATGTAGTTCGTGTAATGGTTTTGAGGAAACGACACCAGAAAGACGAAACGAAAGAAATTTAAAAAGGGATTTATACTCACCGGTGCAACAGAAACATGGCGGGAGAATAATTCCAAGGAAGATATAGAGAATAACAATGATCGGTTGAAGAGAAAACTTGAACTGCATCGCTGTAAATAAACGATTGTAAATTCATGGTAAAAAATTTAATGGTGAGCGTCCCAAAATATACACCTACCTGTTTTCCTGTAAATTTGAATGTTGTTGACAAATGTTAGGCAGGTGCTCGGTATTATTTGCTAGCTTTGTCTACTTAAAGGGACTCTTAATTAGCATAACATTTCGAAGGCAAATACTTCGTTCGGTTTTGTCATTGGTCTAAAACACGTTGTAATGCTAACAGACTTGTGTCATTCCTTGCACACAAAAAAAAGCATAGTATGAATTACTTCATATTACATATTCATTTTCGAAAGTGAGTGACAGCTGCAAAAGGCGAAAAAAGAGGAAAATAATAGACCGTTGTTGTTTGTCTGCATTGGAGTATTTTTAAAATTTTTACTCCACCTTGTAAATTTCATCTTATTCTGATAAGCCATAATATTCTACAAAGTTTCGGGAAGAACGAAATAGAGCACATCACCCTTACCGGAGGTAACAGGAGTTTATCAATATGTTTATTTTCAGCCTGTTTAACTTTGAACTTGCGAAAGTTAAGTTAAGAGCAAGAAACAAATTTTTGCAGAATTGCTACCGACAAAGATGTCAGATCACTTCTGAAATACAAAATTTTTAGCAATTTATCTTTTTTTTATCTCAAACAATTCTCCAGCACGATAGAACAGCATTGCACATTATTAACATGAAGATTAACTTTGTAGCAATTTTAAATCGAAGAATGCGATAAAATGTATGTAAAGTACAGAGGCCTAAGTTTTTTATGGCTCGTTTTGCTCGTGGTAGTTGAGCATGGTGATTAGCACTAAACATCACCGGATATTATCTTAGTAAGACAGGTCGCAAGTATTCTATGACTTACGGATGGTATTTGAGAAGTTCAACCTGATAAATTTCAAATTTGTAACAACTTTGACTAGAAGAATATGACAGAATGTGAAATATCGTGTGGCTGAATTGACAGAACTTTACACAAAATTTTTCTCGATCATTTCTGGAATCAGCGCAATTGGTCTGAGCAAGAAAGGCTTGGTCTAAGAAATATAGATAAGTAGCTCACAGAGATATTTCTTACCTTCTGAGCGAAAAAGCGTTTTTCGTATTTGGTTTTGTTCCTGGGGATATCAATAGTGAAAACTTTATGGTGTCGAGCTTTCCTTAATTTATAGAACTGTTTGAACTTCTGTGACCATGGTTAAAAAAGAAAACCGCTGTTTTATACGCCACAGTCCTTCTTCCTGTTCAGCTGTTCTTATTGTTGTTAGTCATCTGGTCAAAGCTTTTGTGTTTAAATCTAAATGACTGCGGTGTCTCATCTTACTACAACTTGATATGTCAGTCAATGAATTACTTCAATGAAAATCCAGTAGAATGTTTTGAAAAACTTATATGGCAAGTCTAACTCTTAAACAAAGCTACAAATTATTTGGTCAAAACACCTTCGGCGGGACATGTAAGAAGTTTTAGAACTACACAATGTTTTCCTATTTTCCCTGGAGATGATTAAAGTGCTATGACCGGTTTTGTGTCTTTCAAATTGAAAATTTATGAAAATATGAATTTTTAGAATTACACAACGTGTCGCATTTTCCTCCAGAGTTAACCACGGTGTTACATATAAGGTTATGATTTTCCAATTCAGAATGCATTTTGCTTAAAATGCTCTCGTCGAAATTACTCTTATTTTCCCAAGCAACCAGGATGAAGAAAGGATATCATGAAAATTAATGACATTTACTAAAACCCGAAACAGCGAAACGAAACGAAACGAGCGAAACATGCAAAACCACCGAAATGACCAAAACAGAACGATCGAATTGAAGCGAACCTAACGACCAAAACGAAACGACCGAAACGACCAAAATAGTAAAAAAAAAATTAATAAAAATAAAATGAATGCCCAGAGGTTTCAGGCGTCAGTCGTCATATTCATCTCGTTTAGATTATGGTCTTCTCCTGATCTACCTCACGGGGCAATAAAGTTATCTCTCTATTACCACCAGCTTGACGTGTGGCGTTGAGGGAACCTGTTGTTCTCCAAAAGCGAGTATTACGGCTAATCTACTTTGTTGATAGAAAAGAACATGCAATCCCCTTATTTGCAAAAGCGAAAATTCTGCCTATCACCTTCTTATATTATGAAGCTGTATGTAAATTAATGCTCGAAGTTCATAACGACAGTGCACCTTCTAACATCAAGAGACTTTTTACGAGAACTTCAAACATCCCTACATATACTACTCGCTCATCAACGTCACAACTCTTTCGCGTTAAGCACTCTAAGCTTAAAATGCAAAAAAAAGCCTTTTCGCGTGTTGGTGTCAAAGTCTGAAATAAGATGCCTAATGAATACAAAAATTTGTCAAAGAAATCCTTCGAAAAGGAAACAAAAAGAGCTCTTCTCAATATTCTAGATTCTTAGAAGATTCTTATGTGGAGCCTGATGAGATAATGCTAAAATTCAAACAGCAAAATTGAATCAAATTGAACCAGTTCTACAATATTTTTCGTGCACTTAAAAACGCTAAGACTTTTTCTACTTTACAATGAACATCTGCCATTTTCCTTTTTTTCTTTTTTTGCGTATCTTTTCGTCCTTTTATGTTATATTTCTTCATTTCCGTTTTATTTCCAGTGTAATTAAATTAAGTCAGTAAAGAAAATAATTAATTAATCAATAAATAACCAAATTTGACCCGCCTCGATTAGCATTTGCTATCTGCGGGTCAAAGGAATATCTTGTAAAGATGAAACAAAATGAAAAATAAAAGTGAAGTGAAGTGAAGTGAAGTGAAGGGAACCTTCTTGAAAAAAAAAATCAATAAAAAGGTCACGTACAAAGATGTTGTCAATGAAACTGTTATCTGTTTCTTCCTCTCCTCACGCTTTGGTATTCAATTTGGCTGACGTTTCGTCCTGAAAACTACATATAAATGTCAGATTTTACTTTCAGCTACTCGCGTGGTGGATAATATTACGGCCATAATATTTAAAAACCTTAAATGCGAGAGAATATCTGAAGTGAAATCTACATTTTCTACGGTCGTTTTAGTTTTGCTGTTTGGGGTCTTAGTACATGCCGAAATTATCAACGATATCAGTCACAAACCAAACATTTTGACTCAATATCTGTCCGCTGACAAAACTGATGTCACTAGAAAGTGCCCAGAAACTGAGGAAAAATGGCGATAAAGTGCAAAGGGTACATGTCGACCTTGAGGTTTTTTTTTCCCAGGAAGCCATAGGCCTTAGTAATGATAAAATATACAGCGCTGTACGATACTGTACTTCTCATCTTGCGCGAAAACCTTATTTGTAGTAGGGTACTCTTCTTAAAAGAGGCTGTTATTAACCACAAGATAAATTATTTCTAATAACTGAGTTGAAAACGCAAATGATCCCCATAAAGGGTTTCTAAGGCTACCATTTCGAACGCCCCTCAACAGAGCTTTATTAATAACATCATTTTCATCGTCGTTCGACATAATTCCTGTGAATACATTGACCCTCGTGCAAAAAATGGAAAGTAGCTTACAAATATATTTTCTTACCTTCTGACTGACAATATGTTTGTTGCACTTGATATTGTGTTTGGGTGTGTCAGAAGTGAAAGTCGTGTCTTGTTACCCTCCAGAGAAGTGTTTGAAGTGCTGTAACTATAGTTACAAAACAGAATGATTTAATGAGTGGTGAACATAAATGCTACAGACCTTCTTCCTGTTTAGCTGTTCTACTTATTTGTAGTCATCAGATCACTGCTTTTGTGTTAACTGTGGGTGACTGGTTTTTCTCTAAGTAACACTGGACAAGTATAATAGTCAATGAAATTCATCAATAAGAGTCCTGCAGAGTAGTTTTGAAAAAAGCCGGCAAGTCTAACTCTAAAACAAAGCTGCAAATCATGAAATGAGATCAGTAATTGTAGGAACCCAAACACAGTGGGACAAAGTCTCGAGCGAAATTTGAAACAAGCCTATGACGTTATAATCAACCATTAATTTTCGCGCCAGTATATTGGCTACTTTACAAAAAACACTCTTTTTGCAGAGTCTAGTAAAATATTAAAAAGCTGGTCGCAACCACGCATCGGCATCAGATAAGCACTTGTTTTTTTACAAGCGGTCTCGCGTGATATGAGAATTAAGAGGAAGGTAGGTTTTAAAATAGATAAACCCCTTTCTGGCTTGCTGGTATTTCGGCTGATAAGGTCCTTGGCTGAAAGATTGTCATAAAAACTTCACATTTTCCCCCGAAGCTTTGCTTCTCGGCCAAATATTTTTTTAAATTTTTGGACAATATCTCAGCCGTGGACATTATCAGCCGATTTACCAGCCGCCCGAATGGGTTTATTTACTTATTAGTTGTATCTCAAAACAAGCAGATGTTAAGGCCGTCGGAAAAATCTTCAAACGGCTGTCAAAGGATATGGTCATTGTTCCAAACATTTAAAGCACGAAGATACCATATAAGGGGTCTTTCCTTTTCTATTAGATTAAAGTGAGGGTCTTAAATACCCCAGAGAATATCAATCGCTAAAAAAGTGGTGTCGTGCCATCGTTAATAAAACTATTTGAAGTGTTATAACCATGGTTACAAAACAAAATATGTTTAATAAGCGATGAACAGAAGCGCTTTAGTTTTTCTTCCTAATCATACGTTCCAATTGTAGGTATTCATCACTTCATGGTTTTGATCTTTTATATTTTTGATAATCCAATACAAGGTTTTTGAAAAGTGCCGGAAAGTCAAATTCTATGAAAAAGCCGCAAATGATTAGATGTGAATGATAATTGTTGGAACACAAACGCAGTAGAATTGACAATAGAAAACATAAATATTTCTAGTTTAAGATCGTGTTTGCCTAAAATATTTTGCTTTTTTAGCTGGTGGCTTGCATTGGAGTATTTGTGGCATTTGCGAAAATTTACCTTTGATTGGTTTTTTTCAAATCGATCGTGGAAGTACAAGAGCATATTGATATTCTCTTGTAGAAGTAGTGGTAGAAGTAGTAATTAATGGTATTAGTACTGGTAGTACCTATAAAAGTCTGATTTGAACAATTTAAAAAAAACATTGATCTTATGGTGGACAGCAGTACAATTACATCTTGTTACGCTACTTTATACAAAGACAGACAAAGTAAATGGATATTGTAGGGAGAAGTTACATGTGAATCACTTCCGGGAGTTAAAGGGTTAAGTCCTCTGGTTTGTATGTTAAGTAATATGCAGGTTTTTATCATTTCCTTGTTGTTGTTTATTATGTTCAGAAGGGAGGTGAAACCCCAAGCAATTGACGCACTTAGCCCTACATTGCACCTTGTTTGCAGAGGTTTTTTTTTTCAGTCTTTTTGAACTGCATATTTTTTCTTCTTTTACTGCACACTAAAGAAGGACTTTTTGTTTAAAGTGCTATAGATACACCTTTATTTCTGTTATCAGTAGGTAAAACACTGGTCAGAGAAACTCGGTAGGTATAATGAGTGACTGGTAAAATTTTGACTCTATTTTATTCATAACTATAGTTTGTCATGATTACATAATCATATATTGCTAACATATTCTAAATAATAATAATGAAATAAAAACTGTCACGACTTTTTTTCAAATCATTCAGTTGTGTACTTCACATAACTGTTAATAGCTGAAAATTTCCTATCTAAATCATCCATTTCTTTTCAGCAAACCGTTTTCTTGCTAAGTTTTTTCAACTTTTTCTAATTAAGTATAATAATAAGAAAATATTTTGATAATCTGTCATAAAAAAAACGTCACTTCCGATGTCAACCACGACATAGCAGCTACATGTAGCAATTCTTGTTCAGGTGAGGAATTTGCAAGCAGGCTAATAACAGAACACCAGATGAAGAGTATTGCAGTACCGTGGTTTGTAAGGAAACCTGTTTACTGTCTGGGCTTCATCATCTGAACAAGACTAGCAGTATGCAGTCAAAACATTGTGATTCGCATCAGATGTGACTGCATCCTGATATAAACAATAATATTTTGTTATTAACATTGAAGCATCAAAATTTTGCAAGACTTTTACTTCACAGGTCAGCCACTTTTTTTCGTTTTGGTAAGCTGATGGTTAAGATTTTCTCATCGAGCAACAGTACTTTAACGACAGACTGAGGAAACAGAAATTTTCAACTTTCAATTCCTGCAGGATACTCTCTATATCAGGCCATTTTACTTATTTTTTTTATCATAAAAGGGCAATACCTTAATGCCCAAAAGGACTGTCACACCAAGAGAATGGAGCAAGGGCCTTGCACTTACCCCATGCCCATTCCGATCTCCTTAGTTCTTTTAATGGACTGTTAAGGTAAAGACTGATAAGGGACCTATTTTCCAGCTGGGTCCAAAAAAACCCTCAAATCTGTAAATATTAAAGCTGAAAAATTTTCATGCTACACCATGTTAGAAAAATAGATATTTTAGAACTTTAATTTTCAACTGAATAAATATTTATATTATTTTCTTTACGCTGTGGAGCCAATCTATGTAAATTCTTCTTCCCAGCCATTCTTTAAGATGTCACGCAAGGCTCCCTGAGTGTTGCATGACATTCCAAAACCACTGCAAAGGAGATTGACCCAGACATAAACTAAGGTGCCTCTTCACTTCCTTCCAAAAATGTACCTAACGCTGAGAATCTCTCGTGGAAAGGCCTTTCCTTGCAAGTGTTAGCACTTAATTCGTCTGGTATATATGTCAGTCTTAAAGGTGAGTAACAATGAATTGCTCCAATATCAATTGGATGAGCTTCTGTGTTGAATATGTAACCTACAGAGCCAGGATTACACGAAGGTGATTGTGTTGCTTTGATTTGTTGATCCACAGAGCCATTGCTCTGGTGATTGAAATTTTGTTCATCAAATAAAAGATACAAATACTTAGTTGTCTCAGCTAAGAAAAAAGACTCCATTCTCTCCTCTTACTCATGCGTTTTCACGTCTTTTATCTAAAAAAAGTCAGTATGAAACCCAATTAGCAAGGAGACATCTTTTGATAAAGTATCCCCTTTAACACTACACATAAACATCACTGTAGCTATATTCTATAATTCCTTCAATCGGCTTCATTGACTACCATTTCAATTCTCCTTATATTATTACCCCTAAATCAAACATTAAGGTCATCAGAAGATGGGAAATGATCACCCACTAAAGAAGCTCTTGATAGTTAAACAAATTCTCCCTGTCGTCAGCATAGGAAATGTTTAGGGAGCAGTATGGAGAATATCCATTCTGATATTAGGGTGTAAAGGGTGAAACGGGAGTGAATCTTTTGAGCCTGCCACTAACAAATTTCTTTCTTTCACCAAAGACATCAATTTCAGAGCGTGAATGGTGGAAACCTATCTGCAGATTCCTCGGTACCTGGGACGTGCACCTAAAGATATGGATAAACTCACGTCTAAATTCAAAACCTTACACGAGTTGGACGCCATAGCCGCAGAACGAGCCAAAAGAACGGTCTCCGTTTCTTGATTACGTTCCCCATCGCATTGAAATTGTGAAAAAGGGAAAACTTTTATGTATCATAGATTTTAATCATTTATACGTAAACAAAGCTGTAAGGAGTTCTCCTTCAGCCTGCAAACCAATGATCACAAGCGATCCAATGGGCTCGATATATTAAAATTCTAAAATGGCTTCGAGGCTAGGGGGAATAAAACAAAACATGTTTCACCTACTCATCCTTACATTTGTTATTTCTACAAACTCACTTTGTAACATAATCACCTGATGAGCCGTATCTACAAAATGGACCTTGGGCGTGACAATGTGTACTTATAATTAAAATTGCAATATGTTTATCAATAGCAGTGCAAGGTATTTACTTTAACAAAAGCTAAGGAAATACAAATAAAAGCAATATATGAAGCAATTTAGAATCATCGACATTACGTTACTGCATTCCAGTGTACACTAGAACTTGAAATATTTGTTTTTCTGATAGCATTCTTCAGAGTCAAAACATTGGATAATTGTTTGGAGTTTCGTTATAGAAATCAAAGGGAACTAGAACTGAATTAGCGACTGGGTTTATTCTTGATATTGACTTTGAAAAATGAAGGCTGTGTGATCGCTTTGTGTTCCGTTAAGTGAAAGACGAGTAAAAAATTTAAAGAATCAAAACTTGTATAACCGAGATTGTAGGAGCATAGGAGGCGTGATGGCCATGATGATACAAGCCATTGAGATTCGAGCATAACTCTTGAGAATACCTCAGACCCACCTAATATTTTATGGAGACAGGGTCTTTGCAGCCGCTGCCTCCAGGCTATAGAATGTCTCACCCATAAACCTTAAACTGAGTCTATCAGTTTCTGTTTTTTGAAGAAAGATTGAAGACGCATTTTTTCTGAGCTACTTATGATTCACTGTCAATTTCCAACTATGATAAGGAGCTTTTTGCATGTACCGTTATATAGATCAAGTCATTATTACTATTATGATTATTATTATCATCGATTAACTGGCCAATTTTACAGAATCAGCTATTCCTATTTTAAAAAACACGCACAAAGAAGCAAGAAAAACCTGAACAGCATTTCGCTAAGCTCCAATTTAAGAGTGATTATTAAATGCTAAATAGACTTGATCGAGACACTGGTGTCTTTTGTTAAAGTTGGTGCTGTATCATTGTTGTGCCATAATTATGACAGTTCAAAAATCCACTGGTCTTATTTTCATCTCGGTTCTCTTTAGAGAGTAATGATATCCTTTCCAGTGAAACCAGTTCACTCCATCAGCAAAGGAGGAGTGCTGGCCACGAAGATATAAACCATTGAGATTTGAGTAGTGACAATGCTCGTACCACCAGGCTCCTTTGAACTTAATGGCGCAGTTGTATTCTCCCTCATTGTCATTATCTTGATCTTTAGTGGTGAACGGCCAACCGCGTTGCCTAGTAAGAGAGTCACCAGAATTTCCTGACAAAATGAGCCGCACTATAAGTATTACGTTTGACCAACATGCAGCAATGAGTAGTACGTAATTCAAAAGAAATCTTGAAATATCAGATAAGTATAATTTAACGATAATGATACCACTAAACGTGATAATGCTTATAAATATGTTTGCCGAGACAAAGCGACGAAATGACAGTTCTTATCAACGTCCGGAATGCATTATTCAGGATTGCATATCGATGAGCTGAGATTATTGACGTAAAAGACGTTAACCATATTTACATTACTCAGCACTCTCCTCCCCCCCACCCCCCCCCCCATCTTTGAATGACTAGAATAGAAGGGACGAAATGACAGTTCTACCTGAATAAGAACCAAGGAGCAGCTTGTACTTGTCTTTCTCACTCATAACACCAAACAAGTTATACTCGGCATAAGCTGGGTTCCCTTCAAAGTCCTCTAAGTCCACACGCAGCATGCTGTTATTATCTGAGGTCAGCCGTTGAATCTTGTCCAGTCCCAACCAAAATTCACTTTTCAGGTCACCAAAGCCATGTTTGTAGTCGTTCCAGGAGCGGTAGAAATCAACCGAGCCGTTAAGTCTTTTCTGGAACACTGTCCAACCACCACCGGCTGTTGCTTGGTCACAAAATACATCAAAAGCAGGCAAATTATCAGGTTTAATGGTGTACATACCGTCAGTTGGTTTACCTGCGGACTTGTAGATTTCTGCGCAGTTTCTTTTGACTGAAAATCAGAAAAAAGAAACAAACAAAACGCTATAAATGCTTTGGATGTTTAGTGCTTTTTTATTGCTTTCCTGACTGTTGCTCTGGCTGATAAAACTTAATTCTGAACATTAACTAGTAACATTTCATTTCTTTTTAATATCTACCAGCTATATCCATGTAAAGTTACAGTAATAGGCTTTTCCTTTTTAGCTTCACTTCAGTGGTTCATATTTTGTTCTTGAAGTCAAGTTTGGGACTTGAGTGAGTAACTCCTCGCGTACTACGAGAGACTGCCCCACGTAATTTCACCTTCAACTTGGCAGGTTTGTCCACTGAATCTCTCCCGACAGACACAACGAAAACCTTTATAGGTGAATCCAGCTTGACAGGTGCCTCTGTTTAAGCATGGGCTGATGCTGCATGGATTCTGTTGACAAACCAAAGTAAACTTTTGTGCAGATCTTCCTTATGTCAAGAATAAGATCACTTTAGCCTAAGAAAATGAAATAATCTCTTCTACCATATTACTTTCGTAAGAATGTGAAATGTTACCTCGATTGCAAGATATGTGTAACCCGGATTGTTCACGAGAAGAAAGGGAGCATGGTTTTCCTCCGTGGCGTTATTCAACTCGCATTTTTGGTTTCCTCCTTCAACAGATCCAACATTGATGGACACACAATAAGGCTCCATTAAACACATTACTTTGCAGCTCCCTTCGTTTGGCACCTCTGTAATTTTGATCGCGTGATTTTTCATGGCCATGTTCGGTATTGGGTCCTTGAATTTAATGTGTCGCCTATCGTCTTCTGTAGTAGGCAAAACAAATACATCATTTAGTTTCCACTCACTCCAGATAATTTCTTATTTTCATCGATGAAAAAGGCACATTAAACAACTTTATTTCGAAACTTCACACCATGAGAACCCCAACGAGTTTTCCCTAAAGGTGATTCTCATCTCTTGAAATTTCAACGTAACTGGGAGGCTTTCATTACCAAAAATTAATCTTTGATTGTGAATTCTTGAGCGGAAAGAAAATGTTAAAAAAACATCAAGAATATTTTCATAGCGTTCATTAACGCAACGCTATATCTGTGAATTGTTTGTTTTAATTTATCATTTTGAGCCTTTTTTAAAAATTTTACTTTTTTTGTATCTCTATTCCATATTATAATAAAATTCGGATATAACGCGCGCTGTCATTGGTTGAAAGAGCGTGCAATATGAGAGTATAGAGTATAGAACTGAGCTAAAGCTGTCACGCCATCTGCCAAATTGTACCATGTTCGACCTTTTCCGGGACTTCTTTTTAGCTTTTTTCCGATAATTGAAAGTGAAATTTCGGAACAAGCGAGCCGGCAAGTAGTAACAGAAGAACCAAAGAAGGGTTTGTAAACATACCAGGCGCCGTTATTTACGTTATTAAAACGTGGGCGGATACGAAAATCCTCAAAGGAAAAACAAAATAGACATTCCGAGTTTTAAAGATTTTCACGCTCAGTTAGATTGCAAGCTTACGTACGGTAATGAAAATCAAACACAGCCAACACTCGTATAGTATATAAAGTTCAGAGTTCAAAAACAAAACAGAACAAAACAGAAATGATGAAAAATATAACCAAACTGGCATAATTGTTAAAATTCATACTAATCATGACGGTGTCTGAGCAAATATGATCATGCTGAAGTCCATCGCGGCTCACTTATCATGCCGATCTCCGGTCATCACAGTAAAGCAAGCCTCGGAAACTACATCGGCCGCCCTTCGAGTGAAAAAAATAAGAGCTCGCTCTGATATCCTTTCCAATGTGTTGAGTGGAAAGTCACTTCAGTCACTGCAGCCGAGTTTTCCGGCGCTGTCATCCCGAGCGATCTTCATGTTCCGGTGAATTCGGCTGTCGTTCATTTAAAAAACACTCGCCTTGAACAGTTTGTTTTCTACCTTGTCATGTGAAAAAACCCGCGTGTTTTTATGAGCCATAATTCGGCTGAAGTTCACTGAACATTTCACTTCAAGATTCTGAATTAAAAACTTCAGGCAAAAGCGTTAAATTCGACCTGCCGAATTCTTTTAGTTTGTAAACTATCGCAGAGTGTGAACTTTGATGGTTTTTTAACTTTGATGGTTTGACACTTTTGACAGCTTTTGTCTTGTACAGCCAATCAGATTATTTGAACCATTCTAACAGGGATTCTGATTGGCTTATTGTAGCGTGCTCTATGAGAGTATAGAGCATGCTGACGACACTGTTCTTCGCTTTGGAAATAAAGTTTGTTTTGAAAATTGAAAGTAATACATGGGGAATTTAACGGATTATTTATTATAAAACAAATAGAGAAGCCTTGACTGTGCTCTGTTCTGTTATAAAGCACTTAGGAAGTGGCTAGAGCACTCAAGAAGTGGGAAGAAACACTCGATTACGTCTCGTGTTTCTCCCTACACTTCTTTCGTGCTCTAGCCGCTTCCTAAGTGCTTTATAACAGAACAGAGCACAGCCAAGGCTTCTCTATTTGTTAACTATAATAAAGTTCGGATATAACGCGCGCTGTCATTGGTTGAAAGAGCGTGCTCTATGAGAGTATAGAGCATAGAGCTGAGCTAAAGCTGTCGCGCCATCTGCGAAATTGGACTATGTCCGACCTTTTCCAGGACTTTTCTCTGGCTTTTTTTTTTTTTTTTTGTTAATTGAAAGTGATATTTCGAAACAAGCGAGCCGCCAAGTAGCAACAGAACAACCAAACAAAGGTTTATAAACATGCCAGGCGCCGTAATTGACGTTTTTGTAACGTGAGCAGAGATGAAAATCCTCAAAGAGAAAACGCTCAGTTAGATTGCAAGCGAATAGTAATAAAAATCAAACACAGCTAACACTCGTATAGTATATAAAGTTCGAGTTCAAAAGCAAAACAGAACAAAACAGGAATGATTAAAAATATAGCTAAAGTGATAACTGTTATAATTCATACTAATCATGACGGTGTCAGAGCGACTGCGAGCGAGCGACTGCGCTAACGTGGCTAGCTCGGAGATCGCCAGTGAAGCAAGCCTCAGAAATTACATCGACCGCCCTTTGCGTTAACAGTGAGCTTGCTCTGACGTCCTTTCCTATGTGTTGAGTGGTGAAGGCCACATCAGTCACTGCAACCGAGTTTTGCGGCCCAGTCATCTCGGGCAATCTTCCACTTCCGATGAATTCGTCTTTTGTTCATTCATAAAATTCGCCTTGAGCAGTTTGTTTACTATTTATCATGTGAAAAAACGTGCGTGTTTTTGTGAGCCACAATTCGGCCGGATTTCACGGAACATTTCACCTCCAGTTAGAGACTAAAAAAACTTCTGGAAAAAGTGTGAGATTCGACCTGCCAAACTATTTAAGTTTGTAAACAATTGCAGAATGTGAACTTTGATGGCTTGACATTTCTGACAGCTTTAGTCTTGTACAGCCAATCAGATATTTGAACTGTTATAACAACGATTCTAATTGGCTTATTGTACTACGTCTCGTGTTTCTCCATACACTTCTTTCGTGCTCGAACCGCTTCGTGCGTGCGTGCTTTACAACAGAACAGGGCACAGTCAAGGCTTCTCTATTTGTTAAATAGAAGACATTTTGAGTTAGATAGAGCGGATTGTCTGCTCTAAGGTTATTTACTTTGATCAGCTGGTAGCGTATGTAGTTCGTGTAATTGTTTTGAGGAAGCGACACCAGAAAGAGGAAACGCAAAAATTTAAAAAGGTATTTATACTCACCGGTGCAACAGAAGCATGGTGGGAGAATAATTCCAAGGAAGATATAGAGAATACTAATGATCGCTTGAAGAGAAAACTTGAACTGCATCGCTATAAATAAATAATTAAATTCAAGGTAATCGGTATAATAGTGAGCGTCCCAAAATATAACCTTCCTGTTTTCCTGTAAATTTGAATGTTGACAAATGTTAGGCAGCTGTCTGCACTGGAGTATTTTTAAATTCTTACTCTATCTTGTAAATTTCATCTTATTCTTATAAGACCTAATATTTTATAAAGCTTCGAAGAAGAACGAATTGGAGCACATCACCCTTATCGGAGGTGACAGGAGTTTATCAATATTTTTTTATTTTCAGCCTGTTTAACTTTGAGCTTGCGGCAGTTAAGTTAAGAGCAAGAAACAAATTTTTGCAGACTTGCTACCGACAAAGATGTCAGATCACCTCTGAAAATACAAAATGTGAACAATTTATCCTGATGACTTACGGCAATCAAGTTAAGAGCAAGAAACAAATTTTTGTAGACTTGCTACCGACAAAGATGTCAGATCACGTCTGAAATACAAAATGTTAACAATTTATCCTTTTTTATCTCAAAATGTTCTTCACTGCGATAGACGAGCATTGCACATTATTAATATGAAGATTAACCTTGTAGCAACTTTAAATTGAACAATGCGATAGAATGTATGTAAAGTACAGAGGCCTAAGTTTTTTATGTCTCGTTTTGCTCATGGTAGTTGAACATGGTGGTTAGAGAAGAAGGATGAGACAGAATGTGAAATATCGTGTGGCTGAATTGACAGAATTTAACACAAAATGTTTCTGGATCATGTCTGAAATCAGCGCAATTGGTCTGAGCAAGGAAGGCTTGGTCCAAGAAATATGGATAACTAGCTAACAGAGATATGCTTCTTACCTTTTGAGCGAAAAAGTGTTTTTCGTACTTGGTTTTGTTCTTGCGGGATATCAATAGTGAAAACTTTATGGTGTCGTGCTTTCCTTTAATTAATAGACCTGTTTGAACCTCTGTAACTATGGTTACAAAACAAAACCTCTGTTTTCTACGCCACAGTCCTTCTTCCTGTTCAGCTGTTCTAGCTGGTGTTACTCATCAGGTTAAAGCTTTTGTGTTTAAATCTAAATGACTGCGGAGTCTCATCTTAGTACCACTGGATATGACAGTCAATTAATATTTCTATGAAAATCCAGTAGAATGTTTTGAAAAACATATATGGCAAGTCTAACTCTTCAATAAAGCTGCAAATTACCTAGTCAAAACACTATCAGCGGGACATGTAAGAAGTTTTAGAATTACATAACGTGGTCCTATTTTCCTTGGTGATATGTGTTATGACAGGTTATGACAGGTTCACGTTTTTCAAATTAAAAATTTATGAAAATATGAATTTTTAGTGTGTTACACACAGTGTTACATATAAGGTTCTGATTTTCCAATTTAGAAAGTATCTTGCAAAAAATATTCTCGTCAAAATTACTCTTATTTTCCTAGGCAACCAGGATGAAGAAATAATATCATAAAACTAAGGCCCGAAACTAAAACTAAACTAAAACCCAAAACAGCAAAACAATACGAAATAAGTGAAACATGCAAAACCACCGAAATGACCAAAACAAAAAAGATTGAAACGAAACGAACCTAACGACCAAAACGAAACGACCGAAACGACCAAAATAGAATACAAAAAAAATTGATAAAAATAAAATGAATGCCCAAGGGTGTCAGGCGTCAGTCGTCATATTCATCTCGTTTAGATTATGGTCTACTCCTAATCTATCTCACGGGGAAATTCAGTTATCTCTCTATTAACATCAGCTTGGCGTGAGGCGTCGAGGAAACCATATTGAAAAAAAAAATCACTAAAAAACTTACGTACATAGATGTTTTCATTGAATACCGTTATCTGTTTCTTCCTCTCCTTACGTTTTGGTATTCAATTTGGCTGGCGTTTCGTCCTGAAACTGCATACAAGTGTCTAATTTAGTTTTAGCTGCTCGCGTGGTGGAGAAAAAAATAAAGTTTCGTGAGACGGCCATAATCATTTAAAAGCCTTAAATGCGAGAGAATGTCTGAAGTGAAATTTACATTTTCTGCGGTCGTTTCGTTTTGGTTTGTTTTGTTTAAACACAAACACAGTAGAATTGACAATAGAAAACCTTAATATTTTCAGTTCAAGATAGTGCTTGCCTAGAATTTTTTTGCTTTTTTAGCAGTTGGCTTGCATCGAAGTATTTGAAGAATTTTCAAAATTTTACCTTCGATTGGTTTTTCAAATTGATCGTGGAAGTACAATTAAGAAATTATTGATATTCTCTTGTAGAAGTATTATAAATAGTAGTGGTAGAAGTAGTAATTAATGGTATTAGTACAGGTAGTATCTCAAAAAGTCTGATTTGAACAACTAAAAAAAAAATGATCTAATGGTGGACAGCAGTACAATTACATCCACCCACGCTCCTTCATACAAAGACAGACAAAAATTTGAAATTCTAATTCTAATCCCCTGCCAAATTTTTGATCAACGGTGTGGTTGACTAAAGTGCAAAAATGAAAATAATTATGAAAGGTTTTCAGATTCTTGGTAAGTAATCTTGCAAGTAGCTCTAAATATTTCCTTGGACGAGAGCATGGTAGTTAGCATTAAACATCACCCGATTTTATCTTAGTTAGACTGGTCGCAAGCATTCTATGACTTTTGGATGGCAATTGAAAACTTCAAATTAGAAAAAATAGTTTGTAACAACTCTGAGCAGAAGGATGTGACAAAATATGAAATATTGTGCGGCTTTATTTCTGCAATCAGCGCCATTGGTCTGGTCTAGCTGCCTAACATTTCCTTGTAAATTAGTTGTAAGAATTTGGTGTTAGATCAAGATAAAAACTTCTACCTGATACAACTGAATATTCTCATTACCTGTTTGCTGGATAGTAAATGGATATTGTAGGGAGAAACTACATGTGAATCACTTCCGTGAGTTAAAGGGTTAAGTCCTCTGGTTTGTATGTTAAGTAATATGCAGGTTTTTATCATTTCCTTGTTGTTGCATATTATGTTCAGAAGGGAGGTGAAACCCCAACCAATTGACACACCTATCTGTTTGTTTGAGGTTTTGCAGAGGTTTTTTTTTTTCAGCCTTTTTGAACTGTATATTTTTTCTTCTTTTATTGCACACTGAAGAAGGTACTTTTTGTTTAAAGTGCTATAGATACACTTTCATTTCTGTTATCAGTAGGTAAAGCACTGGTCAGAGAAACTCGGTCGGTATAATGAGTTACTGGTATAAATTTTGACTCTATATTATTAATAACTGTAGTTTGTCATGATTTTATAATCATATATTGGTGACACATTCTAAATAATAATAATGAAATAAAAAACTATTACGACTTTTTTTCAAATCATTCAGTTGTGTACTTCACATAACTGTTAATAGCTGAAAATTTCCTATCTAATTTATCCATTTCTTTTTAGCAAACCGTTTTCTTGCTTATTTTTTCAACATTTTCTAATAAAGTATAATAATAAGAAAATATTTTGATAATCTATCATAAAATGACGTCACTTCCGATGTGAACCATGACGTAGCAGCTACATGAAGCAATTCTTGTTCAGGTGAGGAATTTGGAAGCAGGCTGGTAACAGAACACCAGATGAAGAGTACTGCAGTACTGGCTGGGCTTCATCAACTGAATAAGACTAGCAGTACGCGGTCAAAAAAATTGTGATTCGCATCAGATGTGACCACATCTTGAGATGAACAATAATATTTTGTTATCAACATTGAAGTATCAAAATTTTGCAAGACTTTTACTTCACAGGTCAGCCAATTTTTTTTTTGTTTTGTTAAACTGGTGTTTATGATTTTCTCATTGAACAACAGCATTTTAAAAACAGACTGAGGAAAAAAGATATTTTCAACTTTCAATTCCTGCTGGATGCCCAAACCGACAGTCACATTAAGCGAATGGAGCAGGAGCCTTGCACTTACCCCATGCCCATTCTAATTTCTTTACCTTTTTTAATGGGCTATCAAAGTAAAGACTGGTAAGGGACCTATTTTCCAGCTGGGTCCAGAAAAACCCTCAAATCTGTAAATATTAAAGCTGAAAAATTTTCTGGCTACACCATGTTAGAAAAATAGATATTTTAGAACTTTAATTTTCAACTGAATAAATATTTATACTATTTTCTTTACGCTGTGGTGCCAATCTATGTAAATTCTTCTTCCCAGCCATTCTTTAAGATGTCACGCAAGGCTCCCTGAGTGTTGCATGACATTCCAAAACCACTGCAAAGGAGATTAACCCAGACATAAACTAAGGTGCCTCTTCACTTCCTTCCAAAAATGTACCTAACGCTGAGAATCTCTTGCAAATGCAAGCACCTTGCAAGTGCAAGCACCTCTTGCAAGTGTAAGCACCGGTGAAAGTCTTCTCCACATCTTCTTCATCATTCAAATCCTCATTACTTTCATAATTCAGTTCTTGGGAGTTTTCTATTAGCATATCTCTAGTTCTAAATAATTCTTCAGGTATATATGTCAGTATTAAAGGTGAGCAACAATGAATTTCTCCAATATCAATTGGATGAGCTTCTGTGTTGAATATGTAATCTGCAGAGCCAGGATTACATGAAAGTGATTGTGTTGCTTTGATTTGTTGATCCGCTCTGGTGAATGAAATTGTGTTCATCAAAAAAAGATATGAGTAATTAGTTGTCTCAGCTAAGAAAAAAGACTCCATTCTCTCCTCTTGCTCATGCGTTTTCACATCTTTTATCTAAAAAAATTAGTATGAAACCCAATTAGCAGGGAGAAATCTTTTGATAAAGTATTCTCTTTAACACTTTACACATAAAAATCACTGTAGTCATATTCTATAATTCCTTCCATTTTTCCTGGAAGTAAAATAAAATTCTCAAAAATATTATATTATACCTAGTATATTGCTAATAAGTAAAACCTAAACTATCTTTGAAATGTAGCCCTTAACAAGAGAGAACGTCGCACAAGGGGCCTTTGAAAAAACGTGGAACGCCAAACTCTTTCACAAAATTGCAAATAACTTAGCTTGGTAATTGGGTGATCAAAATATCACAGCGCGTGAGCAATTGTTTAAGCGAAATATGTAATGTCCAATTAACTACATATAGTTGCATCTTTAAACACAGAGTTGAGAGAAATAAAATAAGAATACCTTTTGATTATTTTCTGTTCGAATATACTCATTCTTACATTTTGTATATTAACGAAGTAATGTAGCATAATGCACTATATGAGCCCTTTTGTCTACGAAAGTGACGTTTAGTATTCATGAAGAACAGAGCGATACGTACTCGTGGGTAATCATATAATAAGCAGAAATTATAGAACATTGATTGCAAGTGAGGGGAAGTCTTCGAAGCTACAGAGCCTTTGGGGGGATAGACAAATTCAAAATCATTTGATCCCTCCCTCCCGCGATAAATAATGACGACCCCTTACTCTTCTTAAAGTCTTCTTGAAAGTACTAACTAAATCGTTTAGTGTTTCGTGAAGCTGGTGAAAATATAAAACAAATCTTTCAAAGACTAAAATTTTATTTTTTAGGTGTATAGCAAGGGGGATTCGTCCATGCCTCAATATAAAAAAATATACAAGATAAAAATCCCATCGAAACAAAAAGAGAACAATCTACACAGCCTTAGAAAGTTCAACGAACGTTCACTAAGCCGGCAAACCCATCAATGTTTCTTTTAGAGCGGAACAAGCTTGATCAAGTCATTAGTTTTTGCTAAGTAGGTACTTAATCACAATTGTGACATAAATATGACAGTTCAGAAATCCACTGGTCTTATTTTCATCTCGGCGCTTGAGGGGGTAGCGATAATCTTTCCAGCCTTTCCAGTTTACACAATCAGCATTGGAGGACTGATTGCCGTGACGATACCATCCATTGAGATTTGACGCATGACACGCGCTGTACCACCAGGCTCCTTCGAACGTTTCTGTGATGACCATTATCATGATCTCTAGTGGTGACTGGCCGATCATGAGGGAGAGAGGAACTAGTGTTTCCTAAAAAAACAAACTTGAAATTAACGGTAATAAAAATAATAATAAATTAAAATTTTCATAACTCTTATAAATCATTTGCCGAGATATTTATCACACTTGAATTGTTCAGATTTAATCAACGTCTAGTCTGCGCTGTCTAAGATTATTGTATTTCGGTAGGCTTAGCTTATCATTTTTTTTTTCCATCTTTGGAACCTATTGCTGTAAAAGAATTGAAGCTTCTTTACTTTAATTTACGCTCTCCTTCCCCGTTATAATAAAAAGGAAAAGTACCGTTATACCTCAATAGGAATCACGAATCAGCCTGCACTTGTCATTCTCACTCTTGACATCAAAAGTGTTATACTCAGCATAAGCTGTGTTCTCTTCAAAGTCTTCCAAATCCACACGCAGCATGTTCTTACTTTCTGAGATCACTCGATGATTCTTGTCCAGTCTCAACCAAAATTCACTTTTCAGGTCATCGAAGCCAAAAGCTACTTATGGAAGCTACAGCAAAGAATGGTTTACCATCTGCAGCAATAATCATTGAATTCAAGATCACTGCTACTAAACTAAGGTAAGTCTCCTTTAAACTGAATAGGTAAATATAGTAAGGAGATATGTAATGAGGAAAAAGAAGATTTTGTTATTTATTTTAAACAATCGGTAAGAGACACAGTGGCTTAAATTATTTTTACCCTGTACTCTGGATCAAAAGCACAGTGACCTAATCAAGTCAGTGCGCTGGACTGCAGTGAACTGATCGTATGACTTTAGAGTGTTATGACCGGTTTTAATGTCTTTCAAATTAAAATTTCATGAAAATATGAATTTTTGAACGACGCAATGTGTCGCATTTTTCCTCCGGAGTTAGCAACGGTGATATATATAAGGTTATGGCTTTCCACTTTAGAATGTATCATGCAAAAAATGTTCTCCACAAAATTAGTCAATAAGTTAGACAGAAGCAACAGTAATGTAAAATAATTTTTCCCTGAAGATTTCGAGCGGCTTTTCGCAGTGTTGAAAAGGGTCATTTCATTCACGCTGAATTTTGAGGCCGGAAAACTTTTTTTTTCTAAGATCACTGCGTGAAATAATCCGAATACGGTCCCTTATGTAGGTCTTATACAGTCAGTACACAAAGTCGTGTACGGAATCTATAAGGAGGTGTCGTGATGAATAAGGTACTGTTTAAGGATCAGTATACGTCAGGCTATGCCAAGAAAATAGCAGGATCTTATACACTTGTAGCAGGATTTCTTATACGCTAGTACTCGTTTCAGTATACATGTTGTATACTGAAGGAGTTATGAGGTATACTGATGTTGTGTGGAAGGCACGTATACAGTCGTTGCAGGATTTCTTATTCATTATTACACAAGTTCGTATATATGATGTGTACTGCATGAAGCAGGAAGGGTACTGATATGTTCCGTAGAAGGTTCGTGTATAGATTCTTACACTCGTGAAAGAATTACCTTTATGTCATTACAGAGGTCTGTATACTTCTTGTATATTGTAGGAAGTATGAGATATAGATACTACTGTTGTTTCAAGGTAGGTATACGGATTCTCATTAGATTCATGACGAGATTTCAGGCCAAATACCAGTGTACAAATGAATACTGTATGAAGACAGTTGTGTGCGTATTGTGGGGGCTTTAACGAGCCTTTTTTGAGCAATCTTAATGGGAAAATTCACCATTCTCGAGTATTCTTACGGGGTACGTTCAGCGTTAAAGATTTTTGCATTGATTAGGTGTGATCTAGGTGGAATCATAAAATCGTGAATTATCTCATGCTTCAATTACAAATAGCTGTTAATTCATTTCAGTATTTCCTCAGTCACGTGTTGTTTTTTCGCAGTACATATACATGAAAAAAAAACTTAATCTAACATTTGTGTTTCTCAAAAATAGTATTGCTAATAATAATGCGATGAATGAGAGTTGAAATTCTAATTCACGAAAAGGTATAATCCAATGATTAAAAGTTGTGATTTATGTACAATCACACTATTCCTTTAACAGACACACCCACACAGAAAAACAAACTATTCGTTCTCAAAATCACAATCGCTTCCTGAGGAGCTGTCATTATCACTTTCTTCTCCTTCTCTTTCTTCCGCTCTGGTTTCGGCAGTGGTCTCTTCATCCTCAAGTTCTCTGTTGAACCAAAAAAATGTTAGGTAAACAATGTAACAACCTTGTATTAAGGAAACAAGGATATTACGAAATTCTACATAGCATGCAATATATAGAGACAGAGAGTTTTTACACCGGTTTACATAGTTTGTACATTGTTCTGTGTTTCACTTTCATAGTTGGTATACTAAAAGTAAAAGCGACAGCATCCAATAAGGAATGTAAAGGCTAAGCAGTTTTCTTACATTTCCGTTTGTTCCTGCTCTCTCCTTTGCATGATTTCCCTCCATTCATCGGACAGCGCCCATTTAGGAGAACCTGTGGGTGGCTCTCTTTCTACAGGCTCCCTTTTACGAGCCTTTGTTCGTTTCCACCTTTTGTTTGTTGCGTTTTCTGTCTGTTCGCTGCGCTTGTCAAGCCTAAGACAATAACAATATTATAATTGGAAAATGCCGTTGACTTGATTGAAACCGTGAGGTAAATCCAACCCTTAAAAAAATTGGGCAAAAAAGCGCTAATAGGTGGCTAACAAATAAACTGATTTTAAAGCCTACCTGACATTTACATTCCATCATTGCCAATAACAAGGAACAGTCTGGCAATACTGGACAGTAATATTGGCAATCTTTAAACATTTCCATCTTTTTTGCTATTAGAAATATCAGTAAAGAACTAAGCCTTTAGTATACTTCTTACTTGTTTATGAAAGCTTCAAGAGTTTTGCTCCTGTATTTTGGGGGCCTAGACACCCATCCTCCTTCGCCTTCATCAGTATCTGTGTCATCATCGTCACTACACATGTGCTCTTTACTAAACTTTGCGAAGGCACGGGACTCAGTCTCATCCTTCACATGAGCTTTTCTTCTCTCCTATTTCTATGAGATAAAGAAAAATTTTCCTTTTAGTACTTTTCAACTAACTTTCATTGCATCATTCAAAATGTATCATGTAAGTTATTTTAACGCATATTAACTGTATACTTACCCGTTCTTTTCCTAGATCTTTCTTATTTTTCAATTTTATTTCATCCGTTATTTTTCCAAGGGCAGTCCTCCGTAAGTGCTCATGATACTTTTTGGCAGTTCCTGAACGAAACAAAAAAGGCTTTAATTTCAAAATTGCGTGATTGGGGCCTGATTATCTGTTATGGACAATAAATCTTGCTTGCAGTGGTGTCCTCTAGTTTTAAATTGCTCATATAGTAAAGTTACGTTGTACAGCAGCTTTATCAAATCCACCTCGGTGGCCTTGGCGGCAAAGTTCATCAACAATCAGCTGAGTTACCTTTGTGTTGTGAGGGCTGGTGACCCTGATATTTGCTAATTCACGCAGTGGAAAGCAGTTTCTAGGCTCTGTCTCCATCGTGGACTGCATTACCTCTCGTCTTTACTGTGTTACCTGAAAACCTCATTTCTCTCAGGCAACCAGGATGAAGAAATGATACAGCAAAACGAAACGAAACGTGCGAAACCACCGAAATGAGAAAGCAAAACGATCGAAACAAAACGAACCTAACGACCAAAACGAACGACCGATATGACCCAAAAATATACATAAAATAACACGGGGGCGGATCTAGGGGAGGCCACATAAAGAACAGTAGTCTATGGTCAAAGGTGAAGACAATCTTTGAATCGTACGTCCTCGATGTGAGAATAACGTAATTTTGTTTTCCAAATAAGTGGCAAATTCTTCCCAGTGCTATCACCTGGGGTAAGATTTCTTGTCGTTCTCATCATATAATACATAGAATTTTTGTGCTTCGCAGGACGAGTTTTATTTGATGGGTAGCCCGCCAGTTCGAACGACATTTCAACCTTCCCTGTCCTTAAAGTGTTCTGACTTCCGGCTCTCTATTACGACTCTACTTCCAGTTATAGTACTTCCAATTTTGGATGATACTGCTACATCACGTCCAACCATACGTTTTACGACTGCCATCTGATAGTTTTTAAACAAACTCAAACAAAAGAGCCAGCTTGTAGGCTAAACAAACAGTAGTAAGAGGTCTTATACGCGAAGAGACACCACCGCCAATCGGCTTTCATTGAATCCGTGCTGACACTTAAGAATGACTACCATTTCATTTCTCCTTACATTATTATCCCTGAATCAAACATTAAAGTCATGAGAAGAAAGGAAATGACTAGCAGCTGAAGAAGCTCTTGATCGTAAAACAAATTCTCCCTGCCATCAGTATAGGAAATGTTTAGAGAGCAGTATGGGGAATAATCATCCTGATGTTAGGGTGTAAAGGGTGAAACGAAGGTGAATCGTTTGAGCCTGTCACTGACAAATTTCAAGTTGTTTTCACCAGAGACATGATTTCAGAGAGTGAATGGTGGAAACCCACCTGCAGATTCCTCAGTAGTTGGGGCGTGCACGTAAAGATATGGACTAACTAACGTCTAAGTTAAAAACTTTACACGAGTTGGGCGCCATAGCCGCAGAGTGAGCCAAAAGAATGGTCTCGGTTTCTTGATTTCGTTTCTCCAGCGCATTGAAACTGTGAAAAACCGAAAACTTTTATGTATCATAGATTTTAATCATTTATAAGTAAACAAAGCTGTAAGGAGTCCTCCTTCAGCCTGCAAACCAATGATCACAAGCGATCCAATGGGCCACTTTCGATACATCAAAATTCTAAAATGGCTCCGAGGCTCGGGGGAATAGAACAAAACAAATTTAACCTACTCATCCTTACATTTGGTATTTCTACAAACTCACTTTATTACATAATCACCTGATGAGCCATATCTTTGGCGTGACAATGTGTTCTTATGATTAAAAGTGCAATATGTTTATCAATAGCAGTGCAGGGTATTTACTCAAACAAAAGCTAACAAAATACAAATAAAAGCAATAAACAAAGCATTTTAGAATCATCCACATTACGTTACCGCATTCCAGTGTACACTAGAGCTTGAAATATTTGTTTTCCTGATAGCATTCTTCAGAGTCAAAACATTGGGTATTTGTTTGGAGTTTTGTTATAGAAATCAAAGGGAACTAGAACTGAATTAGCGACTGGGTTTACTCTTCTAATCTTGGCTTGGAAAAAATGAATGCTGGGTGACCGCTATGTGTTCCGTCAACTGAAAATACGAGTCAAAAATTTAAACAATCAAAACTTGTATAACCCAGATTGTAGGAGCGTAGGAAGCGTGATGGCCATGATGATACAAGCCATTGGGATTCGAGGATGACTCTTTTGAGTACCACAGACCCACCTAAAATTTATGGAGACAGGGTCTTTTCAGCCGCTGCCCTCAAGCTATAGAATGTCTCACCCATAAACGTTCAATTGAGTCCATTAGTTTAAGTTTTTTGAGAAAAGATTAAAGACGCATTTTTTCAGAGCTACTTATGATTAACTGTCAATTTCCATCTATGATAAGGAGCTTTTTCATGTATCGCTATGTAGATTAAGTCATTATTACTAATATGATTATGATTATGATTATGATTATGATTATGATTATGATTATGATTATTATTACTATTATTATAATTATCGGTTAACTGGCCGATTCTACAGAATCACCTATTCCTATTTTCAAAAACACGTAGAAAGACTAAGCAAGAAAAACCTGAACAACATTTCGCTAAGCTTCAATTTAAGAGTGATTATTACATGCTGAATAGACTTGATCGAGACACTGGTGTTTTTTATTAAAGTTGGTACTGTATCACTGTTGTGCCATAAACATGACAGTTCAGAAATCCACTGGTCTTATTTTCATCTCAGTTCTCTTGAGGGAGTAATTATATCCTTTCCAGTCTTTCCAGTTCACTCCATTAGCATAGGAGGAGTGATTGCCACGAAGATATAAACCACTGAGATTTGAATGGTGACAATTATTGTACCACCAGGCTCCTTTGAACCTAGTGGCGCAGTTGCGATCTCCACGATTGTCATTATCTTGATCTTTAGTGGTGAACGGCATACCGCGATGCACAGCAAGAGAGTCACCAGAATTTCCTGAATAAACGATCCGCACTATGAGCATTACGTTTGACCGACAATGAGCAGTTCGTAATTCAAAAGAAATCATGAAATATCAGATAAGTATAATTTAACAATAATGATATGGAATAAAAGTATTGTTAGTAATATCTATGATTCATGTCGAAGACTCTAGGGATTGAATCACTCAATATGATAATGCAGATGAATATGTTTGCCGAGGCACTCATCAGAGTTGGATTAGTTCGTCAGGTTAGCTGCATATGATCCACCGGCAAATACCTTTGGACTAATCAACGTCCGGTATGCGTTGTTCAGGATTGCATATCGATGAGTTGACATTACTTTTCTGTCTTTCAAAGCTATTGATGTAAAATATGTTAACCATACTTACATTACTCAGCACTCTTCTCCTCCCCCCCCCCCTCCCCCTCCTAGAATGACAAGAATAGAAGCGACGAAATGACAGTTCTACCTGAATAGGAACCAAGGATCAGCTTGTACTTGTCTTTCTCACTCATAACACCAAACATGTTATACTCAGCATATCGATTATTTCCTTCAAAGTCCTCCAAGTCCACACGCAGCATGCTGTTATTATCTGAGGTCAGCCGGTGAATCTTGTCCAGTCCCAACCAAAATTCACTTTTCAGGTCACCAAAACCATGTTTGTAGTCATTCCAGTTGCGGTAGAAATCAACCGAGCCGTTCAGTCTTTTCTGGAACACTGCCCACCCACCACCGGCTGTTGTTTGGTCACAGAATACATCAAAGGCAGGCAAATTATCAGGTTTGATGGTGTACACGCCGTCAATTCGTTTACCCGCGGATTTGTAGATTTCTGCGCAGTTCCTTTTGACTAAAAATCAGAAAATAGAAATAAACAAAAAGACAAACAAAACGCCCACTTTAAATTGATTGGATGTTGAGTGCTTTTTGTTGCTTTCCTGACTGTTGCTCTGACTGATAAAACTTAATTCTGTATATTAACTAGTACCATTTCTTTTTCCTTAATATCTACCAGCTATATTCATGTAAAGTTACAGTAATAGGCTCGTGAATTGCGTGCATGCGCAAGAGCGAGTTGTAGATATGATGTGGAGAATGGCACTCGCTTGCTCGCTCGCTCGCTCGCTCGATTGGTCGATTCCTGTAAACTTTTTTTCAATTTTAGGCTTTTGAGTGCATTTGATAATATTTGGCGAGTAATAAACAAACGAAATGGCGACCTTTGTTGCTAAGAATAGTGGTGGGGTGAAAAAGAAGCCAATGATAATCTTGAAAGAGTTTATTTTTTTCGTTTAAGTTTCAACAAGCGGCGCCAGCGACTGGCACGCGTGCCAGGATTCACACTGAAATAAGAGAACAACCTTGGTTTTTTATAAAATTGTAATTTACAATCCTTGAACTTGAAAACAATCCGAAGATTCATTAAAAATATCACTTACTCCGAAGCGGAGTTTACAGGTGTTCAAAAGCTTTTTCTTTTATGGCGTGAGATTGGGGACAAAATCGATCATTACATTTCGTATCGTGTGTTTTTTCTGAGTGAAGCAACAAAAGGTGCCGGCGACTGACGAAATTACAGGTTAACACGAAACTCAGATAACACCTAAACAAACAATTTAAGCTACCGATTTTCTTTTAAGTTTCAAGACAATTTGAAGATTCAAAACAAATATTACGTACTAAAATGCGAAAGTTATACGCCACAAAATTGATAAATAGGCCTGAATTGAAATTCTATCTTGTTTTTGATTATACGGTGCCTAGCACGTGACCAAAATCTACCCAGGCTGAAATCCAAAATGACGGTGGCAGTCTGGGCTTAGTTGTATCACTCAAAACTCGTTCCTGTATGTCTCATTTGATAAAGAGGGAATCATTCATGTTTTCATTAAGGCAGTATTGCCTTGATTTTCCAATATTTACAATGATAGACAATAAATTTCACTTTTCACCTACATTTACTTCCAACTTTTTCTTTTGAACCAGAAACAAAAATGATATATATTTAAAACACATGACATCATTTACCCTTGTCAAATGTAATGGCATGATCATTTCAGTTGTAATGCCTTCTTATCCAAACGTTACCTTTGTTTCTTTGCTACATTAGCGAACACTGAACTACTGCTCGTACTCTAAATATGACAATCAGCCACAAAATTCCCTGAACCAGATAACATAAAACATAATCCAAAAATCATTTAAGTCATCTGTCAATTTACGAGTTTGCTCACAGACCACTTTGATTAGCTTTACTTCAGTGGTTACTATTTTGTTGTTGAAGTCAAGTTTGGGACTGAAGCGAGTAACTCCTCGCGTACTAAACGAGAGACTCGCTCACACAATCCTCTCATTTCACCTTCTTTGATTTGGCAGGTTTCTCCGGTGAATCTTTCCCGACAGACACAGCGAAAACCTTTATAGGTGAATCCAGCTTGACAGGTGCCTCTGTTTAAGCATGGGCTGCTGCTGCATGGATTCTGTTGACAAAACAAAGAAAGCTTTTTTGCAGACCTTCCTTATGTCAAGAATAAGATCGCTTTAGCCTAAGAAAATGAAACAATCTCTTCTACCATCTTAGTTCTTAAAAACGTAAAATGCTACCTCGATTGCAAGATATGTGTAACCCGGATTGTTCACGAGAAGGAATGTAGCATGGTTTTCCTCCGTGGCGTTATTCAACTCGCATTTTTGGTTTCCTCCTGCAACAGGTCCAACATTGATGGACACACAATTAGGCTCCATCAAACACATTACTTTGCAGCTCCCTTCGTTTGACACCTCTGCAATTTTGATCGTGTGATTTTTCATGGCCATGTTCGGTATTGCGTCCTTGAATTTGATGTGTCGACTAGCGTCGTCTATGGTAGGCAAAACAAATATATGGTCTACTTTTCACTCACATGAGAAATATATGTTATTTGCCGGCTGGGAGGTCCGTATTGTGAAAAACTGTGACCGAGGTCTTGAAAATACTGCCCGAGGCCGTAGGCCAAGGGCAGCATTTTCAAGACCTCGGTCACAGTTTTTCACCATACGGACCGACTCTTAGCCGGTAAATAACATATTTATTGTTTTTAAACTTGACGAAATTATTTCCGAAAGAACCCGAATGACTTATGGCCGTAAATACGGCAAGATCTTCCATAAACTGAACAATTTTTGAGTGAGTAAATGGTAGTTAAAATTGAGGTGATGCAAATTTAAGAGAGATGCCTCAGCGAAACATTTTCATTTCCGTAACGATAAAGGTGATTTAAAAGGCTTCCAAACAAACTTTGAAACATTATTTTTACAAGTATCTGTCACAATCTGACACCTGTCAATTAGAGAGCGCGCAAGAAAAAAAAGTCGTAGGAACATTTGAAAACCAACAGAACTAGTTTGGCAAGGACTGTCACGACAATGTTTTCTTAAAAATCAGTTAATGATCTAACGGAAAGTATTATTTACTCTCATCGACCATTCATTCATGTACGAAGATTTACCTCTGTTCATTAAGTAAACGGCGAGGAAAGTAATTGTGAGTAAATTCAATTTTTTATTTTGAAGTTGTGGGAGTTTGCTCGTTTGTTTGCTGTAATGGCGTGTTTAACTCTGATCTTTCCTTCACAAAAACTAAATTCGAACGGCACACTCCAACGAGACACAAGGGAATTTAAGGCAGCCTTTTCTCAATTCCTTCAATTTCTGTTGTGCAATTTAAGGTACAAATGTCCAAATTGAACGGAATTGGAAAGACTCACCAGGAGCGTATATTTTTTTGTAGAACTTAAATTACCTCACGTTTCAACTTTCTGGGTACTTTTTGTGAACGATTAAAATTAATTGCAGACGGTTTTTAGGCCGCTTGTCAACCAACGTAATGACACTATTGTTTATACAAATTCATTCTGAAAGCAATATTTTTCTGTCAACCAAAGTGATTTGATAGAGAGAAAAGGGAGGATTCATAAATTATTTATCGGCTTGAGGTAGTGACCGACGTGTTTGCTTAAAAATACTGCCCAGCCGGAAAACGAGGTATATTTATGAAAAATGACAACGAAAGTTGGGATGTACTCGGCGACTCACGAAAGCGTTACCGTGGCCCGTGGGCAGAGATAGGAAAATACTGACCGGGTAAAGAACCAATCAGATTGCAAGATTCGTTACCGTGCCCTCTAAAAAAACAATAAAATTTCTTATTTTCACTGATGAAAAAGGCACATTAAACCGCTTTAATTCAATACTATACTGCATTAGGACCCTGACGAGTTTTCCCTAAAGGTGATTCTCATCTCTTGAAAATTCAACGTAACTGGGAGGCTTTCATTACCAAAAATTGATCCTTGACTGTGAATTAATGAGCGGAAGAAAACATTTAAAAATATATCAAAAATATTCTCATAGCGTTCATCACCTTACCTCGATATCTGTGAATCCTTTGTTTTAGTTCATCATTTTGAGCCATTTATGTGCATGTAGTGAGGTTTTTTTGAAATTGGACTTTTTTTGTATCTTTTATTCCATAATAGAAGACATTTTGAGTTAGATAAAGCGGATTGTCTGCTTAAAGATGATTTGCTTCGATCAGCAGGTAGCATGTGCAGTTCGTGTCATGGTTTTGAGGAAACGACACCAGAAAGATGAAACACAAGAAATTTAAAAAAGGGATTTATACTCACCAGTGCAACAGAAGCATGGTGGGAGAATAATTCCAAGGAAGATATATAGAATACTAATGATCGGTTGAAGAGAAAACTTGAACTGCATCGCTATAAATAAATGATTGCAAATTCAAGGTAAAAAATATGATAGTTAGCGTCCCCAAATAGAAACCATCCTATTTTCCTTTAAATTTGAGTGTTGACAATAGTTAGGCAGATGTTCGGCATTATTTGCCAGCTTTGTCTACTTAAAGGGACTCTTAATTAGCACAAAATTTCGGAGGCAAATACTTCGGTGAGTTATGTTATTGGTCTAAAACACGTTGTTATGCTAACAGGCTTGTGTCATCCCTTGCGCAAAAAAGTGTAAATTTCTTCATATTAACGGTGAATTAACCACTGCAAAATTCAGCGCAATTGGTCTCGGTAAGAAAGGCTTGGTCTAAGAAATATGGATAACTAGCTCACAGAGATATGCTTCTTACCTTCTGAGCCAAAGTGTTTTCCGTACTTGGTTTTGCTCTTGGGAGATATCAATAGTGAAAATTTTATGGCGTCGTGCCTTCCTTTAATGTATAGAACTGTTTGAACCTCTGTAACTATGGTTACAAAACAAAACCGCTGTTTTATACGCCGCACTCCTTCGTCCTGTTCAGCTGTTCTAATTGTTGTAAGTCATCAGGTCAAAGCTTTTGTGTTTAAACCTAAATGACTGCGGAGTCTCATCTTACTTCCACTGGATATGACAGTCAATTAATATTTCTATGAAAATCCAATAGAATGTTTTGAGGAACATATATCGCAAGTCTAACTCTTAAACAAAGCTGCAAATTTCTTGGTTAAAACACTATCAGCGAGACATGTAAGAAGTTTTAGAATTACACAACGCGGTCCTATTTTCCTTGGTGATATGTGTTATGACAGGTTATGACAAGTTCACGTTTTTCAAATTAAAAATTTATGAAAATATGAATTTTTATAACCACACAACGTGTCGCATTTTCCAACTGACCAACACAAAAAGATTGAAACGAAATGGACCTAACGACCAAAACGAAACGACCGAAACGACCAAAATGGTAGACAAAAAAAATTGATAAAAATAAATGAATGCCCAGGGGTGTCAGGTTCCAGTTGTCATATTCATCTCATTTAGATTATGATCTACTCCTAATCTGCCTCACGGGAGTTATCTCTCTATTACCATCAGCTTGGCGTGAGGCGTCGAGGAAACCATATTGAAAAAAAAAAATCAATAAAAAACTCACGTACATAGATGTTGTCAATGAATACCGTTATCTGTTTTTTCTTCTCCTTATGCTTTTGTATTCAATTTGGCCGGCGTTTCGTCCTAAAAACTACAAGAAAAACTAAAGTGTTTCGTCCTAAAAACTAAAGTGTCTAATTTAGTTTTAGCTGCTCGCGTGGTGGAGAAAACATAAAGTTTCGTGAGACGGCCATAATAATTTAAAAGCCTTAAATGCGAGAGAATATCTGAAGTGAAATCTACATTTTCTGCGGTCGTTTCGTTTTGGTCGTTTTGCTTATTTCTTTTTGGTCGTTTCGTTTTGGTGTTTCGGGTCTAAGTTCATGCCGAAATTGTAAACGATATCACCATAAATTAGGAATTTTGACTCAATATCTGTCCGCTGACAAGAGTGATCTTACTCGAAAGTGCCTTGAAACTCAGGAAAAATGGCGATAAAATTCAAGGGGTACATGTCGGCTTTAATTTAATAATTTTTTTTTCACCCAGGAAGCCATGGGCCTAAGTAATGATAAAATATACAATGTTAAAGAGGATGTGATATACTGTTACAAGTAAGCGTTGTACGATACTGTACTTCTCATCGTGCGCGAAAATCTTTTTTGTGGTAGGGTACTCTTGTTCAAATAGGCTGTTATTAACGACAAGGTAACTTAGGTCTATCAGCTTAGTTGATAATGCAAATGTCCCCGTTAAGGGTTCCTAACGCTACCATTTCGAACGCCCCTCAACAGAATACCTTGTGAATACCTTGACCCTCGTGCAAAAAATGGAAAGTAGCTTACAAATATATTTTCTTACCTTATGACTGACAAAATGTTTCTTGTACTTGATATTGTGTTTGTGTGTGTCAGAAGTGAAAGTCGTGTTACCCTCTAGAGAAGTGTTTGAAGTGCTGTAACTATGGTTACAAAACAAAACGGTTTAATGAGAGGTGAAAATAAACGCCACAGACCTTCTTCCTGTTCAGCTGTTCTACTTATTTGTAGTCATCAGATCGTTGCTTTGGTGTTAACTGTGAGTGATTGGTTTTCTATATGTAGCATTGGACAAGTATAATAGTCAATGAAATACCTCAATAAAAGTCCAGCAGATGAGTTTTGAAAAAGTCAGCAAATCTAACTCTAAAAACAAAGCTGCAAATGATGAAATGTGATCAGCAATTGTAGGAACCTAAACACAGTGAGACAAAGTCTCGAGCGAAATTTGAAACAAGCCTATAACGTCATAATCAACCCATTAATTTTCACGTAATTATATTGGCTACTTTACAAAAAACATTATTTTTGTAAAGTCTGGTAAAATATTATAAGGTGGTCTCAACTGCGCCTCCGCATCAGATAAGTATTTGCTTTTTACGAGCGGTTTCGCGTGATATGAAAATTAAGAGGAGGGTATGTTACAAAATAAATAAACCCCTTTCTGACTTGTTGGTATTTAGGCTGATAAGGTCCATGGCTTAAAGACTGTCCTAAAAACTTCACATTTTCCCTCGAAGTTTTGCCTCTGGGCCAAATGTTTCTAATTTTTGGACAACATTTCAGCGGTGAACATCATGAGCCGATTTACCAGCCGCCCGAATGCGTTTATTTACAAATCAGTTGTATCTCAAAACAAGCAGAATGTCAGAGCCGTCCAAAAATCTTCAAACGATTACAGTTGTATAGAAATCAGCTATCAAAGGATACGGTCATGTTCCTAACATTTAAACCACAAAAATACCATATAAGGGGTCTTTCTTTTTCTAATAGATAAAAGTGAGGGTTTTAAATACCCCTGAAAATATCAATGGCTAAAAATGTGGTGTCGTGCCATCGTTAATAAAACTATTTTAAGTGCTGTAACCATGGTTACAAAACAGAAAACGTTTAATAAGCGATGAACAGAAGCGCTTTAGTTTTTCTTTCTAATCAGTCATTCAAATTGTTGTTATTCATCAGCTCATGGTTTCGGTCTTTTAAATAGTGCCGGAAAGTCAAACTTTATGAAAAAGCCACAACTGATTAGATTTGGATGATAATTGTTGAAACACAAACACAGTAGAATTGACAATAGAAAACCTTAATATATTCAGTTCAAGATCGTGCTTGCCTAGAATTTTTTAGCTTTTTTAGCAGTTGGCTTGCATCGAAGCATTTGAGGAATTTTCAAAAATTTACCTTCGATTGGTTTTTCAAATTGATCGTGGAAGTACAATTAAGAGAATATTGATATTCTCTTGTAGAAGTATTATAAATAGTAGTGGTAGAAGTAGTAATTAATGGTATTAGTACAGGTAGTATCTCAAAAAGTCTGATTTGAACAACTAAAAAAAAATGATCTTATGGTGGACAGCAGTACAATTACATCCACCCACGCTCCTTCATACAAAGACAGACAAAAACTTGAAATTCAAATTCTAATCCCCTGCCAAATTTTTGATCAACGGTGTGGTTGACTAAAGTGCAAAAATGAAAATAATTATGAAAGGTTTTCAGATTCTTGGTAAGTAATCTTGCAAGTAGCTCTATATATTTCCTTGGACGAGAGCAGGGTAGTTAGCATTAAACATCACCCGATTTTATCTTAGTTAGACTGGTCGAAAGCATTCTATGACTTTAGGATGGCAATTGAGAACTTCAAATAAGAAAAAAAAGTTTGTAACAACTCTGAGCAGAAGGATGTGACAAAATGTGAAATATTGTGCGGCTTCATTTCTGCAATCAGTGCCATTGGTCTGGTCTAGCTGCCTAACATTTCCTTGTAAATTAGTTGTAAGAATTTGGTGTTAGATCAAGATAAAAACTTCTACCTGATACAACTGAATATTCTAATTACCTGTTTGCTGGATAGTAAATGGATATTGTAGGGAGAAACTACATGTGAATCACTTCCGTGAGTTAAAGGGTTAAGTCCTCTGGTTTGTATGTTAAGTAATATGCAGGTTTTTATCATTTCCTTGTTGTTGCATATTATGTTCAGAGGGGAGGTGAAACCCCAACCAATTGACACACCTATTTGTTTGTTTGAGGTTTTGCAGAGGTTTTTTTTTCAGCCTTTTTGAACTGTATATTTTTTCTTCTTTTATTGCACACTGAAGAAGGACTTTTTGTTTAAAGTGCTATAGATACACTTTCATTTCCGTTATCAGTAGGTAAAGCACTGGTCAGAGAAACTCGGTTGGTATAATGAGTTACTGGTATAAATTTTGACTCTATATTATTAATAACTGCAGTTTGTCATGATTTTATAATCATATATTGGTAACACATTCTAAATAATAATAATGAAATAAAAAATTGTTACGGCTTTTTTTCAAATCATTCAGTTGTGTACTTCACATAACTGTTAATAGCTGAAAATTTCCTATCTAAATTATCCATTTCTTTTTAGCAAACCGTTTTCTTGCTTATTTTTTTCAACATTTTCTAATAAAGTATAATAATAAGAAAATGTTTTGATAATCTATCATAAAATGACGTCACTTCCGACGTGAACCATGACATAGCAGCTGCATGAAGCAATTCTTGTTCAGGTGAGGAATTTGGAAGCAGGCTGGTAACAGAACACCAGATGAAGAGTATTGCAGTATTCTGGTTCATAAGGAAACCAGTTTACTGTCTGGGCTTCATCAACTGAATAAGACTAGCAGTACGCGGTCAAAAAAATTGTGATTCGCATTAGATGTGACCACATCTGATAATAATATTTTGTTATCAACATTGAAGCATCAAAATTTTGCAAGACTTTTACTTCACAGGTCAGCCAATTTTTTTTTTTGTTTTTTTTAAACTGATGTTTATTACTTTCTCATTGAACAACAGCATTTTAAAAACAGACTGAGGAAAAAGAAATTTTCAACTTTCAATTCCTGCCGGATACTCTTTATTTTACTGATTTTTTATATCATAAAAGGGCAATACCTTAATACCCAACCCGACTGTCACATCAAGAGAATGGAGCAGGAGCCTTGCACTTACCCCATGCCCATTCTGATTTCCTTAGCTTTTTTAATGGGCTATTAAAGTAAAGACTAATAAGGGACCTTTTTTTCCAGCTGGGTCCAGAAAAACCCTCAAATCTGTAAATATTAAAGCTGAAAAATTTTCTTGCTACACCATGTTAGAAAAAGAGATATTTTAGAACTTTAATCTTCAACTGAATAAATATTTATATTATTTTCTTTACGCTGTGGTGCCAATCTATGTAAATTCTTCTTCCCAGCCATTCTTTAAGATGTCACGCAAGGCTCCCTGAGTGTTGCATGACATTCCAAAACCACTGCAAAGGAGATTAACCCAGACATAAACTAAGGTGCCTCTTCACTTCCTTCAAAAAATGCACCTAACACTGAGAATCTCCTGCAAGTGCAAGCACCTTGCAAGTGCAAGCACCTCTTGCAAGTGTAAGCACCGGTGAAAGTCTTCTCCACATCTTCTTCATCATTCAAATCCTCATTACTTTCATAATTCAGTTCTTGGGAGTTTTCTATTAGCATATCTCTAGTTCTAAATAATTCTGCAGGTATATATGTCAGTATTAAAGGTGAGCGACAATGAATTGCTCCAATATCAATTGGATGAGCTTCAGTGTTGAATATGTAACCTGCAGAGCCAGGATTGCATGAAGGTGATTGTGTTGCTTTGATTTGTTGATCCGCTCTGGTGAATGAAATTGTGTTCATCAAATAAAAGATATAAGTAATTAGTTGTCTCAGCTAAGAAAAAAGACTCCATTCTCTCCTCTTGCTCATGCGTTTTCACATTTTTTATCTAAAAAAATTAGTATGAAACCCAATTAGCAGGGAGAAATCCTTTGATAAAGTATCCTCTTTAACACTTTACACATAAAAATCACTGTAGCCATATTCTATAATTCCTTCAATTTTTCCTGGAAGTAAAATAAAATTCTCAAAAATATTATATTATACCCAGTATATGCTAATAAGTAAAAGCTAAACTATCTTTGAAATGTAGCCCTTAAGAAGAGAGAACGTCGCACAAGGGGCCTTTGAAAAACGTGGAACGTCAAACTCTTTCACAAAATTGCAAATAACTTAGCTTGGTAATTGGGCGATCAAAAAATCACAGCGCGTGAGCAATTGTTTTAGCGAAATATGTAATGTCCAATTAACTACAAATAGTTGCATCTTTAAACACAGAGTTGAGAGAAACAAAATAAGAATACCATTTGATTATTTTCTGTTCGAATATACTCATTCTTACATTTTGTATATTAACGAAGTAATGTAGCATAATGCACTATATGAGCCCTTTTGTCTACGCAAGTGACATTTAGTATTCATGAATAACAGAGCGGTACGTAATCGTAGGTAATCATATAATACGCAGAAATTATACAACAATGATTGTAAATGAGGGGAAGTCTTCGAAGCTACAGAGCCTTTGGGGGGGATAGACAAATTCAAAATCGTTTGATCCCTCCCTCCTGCGATAAATAATGACGACCCCTTACTCTTCTTAAAGTCTTCTTGAAAGAATAACAGCTGTGTACTAACTAAATCGTTTCGTGTTTCGTGAAGCTGGTGAAAATATCAAACAAATCTTTCAAAGACTAAAATTTTACTTTTTAGGTGTAAAGCAAGGGGGATTCATCCATGCCTCAATATGAAAAAATATACAAGATAAAAATCCCATCGAAACAAAAAGAGAACAATCTACACAGCCTTAGAAACAGTAATGTAAAATAATTTTTCCCTGAAGATTTCGAGCGGCTTTTCGCAGTGTTGAAAAGGGTCATTTCATTCACGCTGAATTTTGAGGCTGGAAAACTTTGTTTTTCTAGGAACACTGCGTGAAATAATCCGAATACGGTCCCTTATGTAGGTCTTATACAGTCAGTACACAAAGTCGGGTACGGAATCTATAAGGAGGTGTCGTGATGTATAAGGTACTGTTTAAGGATCAGTATACGTCAGGCTATGCCAAGAAAATAGCAGGATCTTATACACTTGTAGCAGGATTTCTTATACGCTAGTACTCGTTTCAGTATACATGTTGTATACTGAAGGAGTTATGAGGTATACTGATGTTGTGTGGAAGGCACGTATACAGTCGTTGAAAGATTTCTTATTCATTATTACACAAGTCCGTATATATGATGTATACTGCATGAAGGGTACTGATATGTTCCGTAGAAGGTTCGTGTATAGAATTACCTTTATGTCATTACAGAGGTCTGTATACTTCACGTATATTGTAGGAAGTATGAGATATAGATACTACTGTTGTTTCAAGGTAAGTATACGGATTCTCATTAGATTCATGACGAGATTTCAGGCCAAATACCAGTGTACAAATGAATACTGTATGAAGACAGTTGTGTGCGTATTGTGGGGGCTTTAACGAGCCTTTTATGAGCAATCTTAATGAGAAAATTCACCATTCTCGAGTATTCTTACGGGGTACGTTCAGCGTTAAAGATTTTTGCATTGATTAGGTGTGATCTAGGTGGAATCATAAAATCGTGAATCATCTCATGCTTCAATTACAAATAGCTGTTAATTTATTTCAGTATTTCCTCAGTCAGGTGTTGTTTTTTCGCAGTACATATACATGAAAAAACTTAATCTAACATTTGTGTTTCTCAAGAATAGTACTGCTAATAATAATGCGAAGAGTGAAAGTTGAAAGCCTAATTCACGAAAAGGTATGATCCAATGATTAAAAGTTGTGATTTATGTACAATCACACTATTCCTTTAACACACACACCCACACAGAAAAACAAACTATTCGTTCCCAAAATCACAATCGTTACCTGAGGAGCTGTCATTATCACTTTCTTCTCCTTCTCTTTCTTCCGCTCTGGTTTCGTCAGTGGTCTCTTCATCCTCAAAGTTCTCTGTTGAACCAAAAAAATGTTAGGTAAACAATGTAGCCACATTGCATAAAGGAAACAAGCATATTACGAAATTCTTCATAGCATGCAATATATAGAGACAGTGAATTTTACACCGGTTTACATAGTTTGCACATTGTTCTGTGCTTCACTTTCATAGTTGTTAAACTAAAAGTAAAAGCGACAGCATCCAATAAGGAGTGCAAAGGTTAAGCAGTGTTCTTACATTTCCCTTTGTTCCTGCTCTCTCCTTTGCATGATTTCCCTCCATTCATCGGAAAGCGCCCATTTAGGAGAACCTGTGGGTGGCTCTCTTTCTATAGGCTCCCCTTTACGAGCCTTTGTTCGTTTCCACCTTTTGTTTGTTGCGTTTTCTGTCTTTTCGCTGCGCTTGTCAAGCCTAAGACAATAACAATATCATAATTAAAAAATGCCGTTGACTTGATTGAAACCGTGAAGTAAATCCAACCCTTAAAAAAAATCGGGCAAAAAAGCGCTAATAGGTGGCTAACAAATAAACTGACTTTAAAGCCTACCTGACATTTACAGTCCATCATTGCCAATAACAAGGAACAGTCTGGCAATACTGGACAGTAATATTGGCAATTTGTGAGGATAAAAACATTTCCATCTTTTTTGCTATTAGAAATATCAGTAAAGAACTAAGCCTTTAGTATACTTCTTACTTGTTTATGAAGGCTTCAAGAGTTTTTCTCCTGTATTTTGGGGGCCTAGACACCCATCCTCCTTCGCCTTCATCAGTATCTGTGTCACCATCGTCACCGGACATGTGCTCTTTACTTTACGAAGGCACGGGACTCAGTCTCATCCTTGACATGAGCTTTTCTTCTCTCATATTTCTATGAGATAAAGAAAAATTTTCTTTTTAGTACTTTTCAACTAACTTTCATTGCATCATTCAAAATGTATCATTTAAGTTATTTTAACGCATATTAACTGTATACTTACCCGTTCTTTTCCAAGATCTTTCTTATTTTTCAATTTTATTTCATCCGTTATTTTTCCACGGGCAGTCCTCCGTTCGTGCTCATGATACTTTTTGGCAGCTCCTGAACAAAACAAAAAAGGCTTTAATTTCAAAATTGCACGATTGGGGCCTGATTATCTATTATGGACAATAACTCTTGCTTGCAGTGGTGTCCTCTAGTTTTAAATTGCTTATATAGTAAAGTTACGTTGTACAGCAGCTTTATCAAATCCACCTCGGTGGCCTTGGCGGCAAAGTTCATCAACAATCAGCTGAGTTACCTTTGTGTTGTGAGGGCTGGTGACCCTGATATTTGTTAATTCACGCAGTGGAAAGCAGTTTCTAGGCTCTGTCTCCATCGTGGACTGCATTACCTTTCGTCTTTACTGTGTTACCTGAAAACCTCATTTCTCTCAGGCAACCAGGATGAAGAAATGATACAGCAAAACGAAACGAAACGTGCGAAACCACCGAAATGAGAAAGCAAAACGATCGAAACAAAACGAACCTAACGACCAAAACGAACGACCGATATGACCCAAAAATATTCATAAAATAACACGGGGGCGGATCTAGGGGAGGCCACATAAAGAACAGTAGTCTATGGTCAAAGGTGAAGACAATCTTTGAATCGTACGTCCTCGATGTGAGAATAACGTAATTTTGTTTTCCAAATAAGTGGCAAATTCTTCCCAGTGCTATCACCTGGGGTAAGATTTCTTGTTGTTCTCATCATATAATACATAGAAATTTTGTGCTTCGCAGAACGAGTTTTATTTAATGGGTAGTCCGCCAGTTCGAACGACATTTCAACCTTCCCTGTCCTTAAAGTGTTCTGACTTCCGGCTCTGAGAGAGTGAATGGTGGAAACCCACCTGCAGATTCCTCAGTAGTTGGGGCGTGCACGTAAAGATATGGACTAACTAACGTCTAAGTTAAAAACTTTACACGAGTTGGGCGCCATAGCCGCAGAGTGAGCCAAAAGAACGGTTTCGGTTTCTTGATTTCGTTTCCCCAGCGCATTGAAATTGTGAAAAACCGAAAACTTTTATGTATCATAGATTTTAATCATTTATAAGTAAACAAAGCTGTAAGGAGTCCTCCTTCAGCCTGCAAACCAATGATCACAAGCGATCCAATGGGCCACTTTCGAGACATCAAAATTCTAAAATGGCTCCGAGGCTCGGGGGAATAGAACAAAACAAATTTAACCTACTCATCCTTACATTTGGTATTCCTACAAACTCAGTTTGTTACATAATCACCTGATGAGCCATATCTTTAGCGTGACAATGTGTTCTTATGATTAAAAGTGCAATATGTTTATCAATAGCAGTGCAGGGTATTTACTCTAACAAAAGCTAAAAAAATACAAATAAAAGCAATAAACAAAGCATTTTAGACGTGAATGAAAGTGATCCTCGCAGCGGTATCGCAGAGGTCATGGGTTCAAATCCCGTACAGGCCTGAATTTTTTTCAGGCCTTATTTTCACTACTGCCTAAGTAGTGCACATCACTGCGAGGATCACTTTCATTCACGTCTTTATCCGCAGTTCAAATATATGACTTTCATATATTCTTAACCGTCCAAAGCATTTTAGAATCATCCACATTACGTTACCGCATTCCAGTGTACACTAGAGCTTGAAATATTTGTTTTCCTGATAGCATTCTTCAGAGTCAAAACATTGGGTATTTGTTTGGGATTTCGTTATAGAAATCAAAGGGAACTAGAACTGAATTAGCGACTGGGTTTGCTCTTCTAATCTTGGCTTGGAAAAAATGAATGCTGGGTGATTGCTTTGTGTTCCGTCAACTGAAAATACGAGTCAAAAATTTAAACAATCAAAACTTGTATAACCCAGATTGTAGGAGCGTAGGAAGCGTGATGGCCATGATGATACAAGCCATTGAGATTCGAGGATGACTCTTGTGAGTAACTCAGACCCACCTAAAATTTATGGAGACAGGGTCTTTTCAGCCGCTGCCCCCAGGCTATAGAATGTCTCACCCATAAACATTCAATTGAGTCCATTAGTTTAAGTTTTTTGAGAAAAGATTAAAGACGCATTTTTTCAGAGCTATTTATGATTAACTGTCAATTTCCAACTATGATAAGGAGCTTTTTCATGTATCGCTATGTAGATTAAGTCATTATTACTATTATGATTATGATTATGATTATTATTACTATTATTATAATTATCGGTTAACTGGCCGATTCTACAGAATCAACTATTCCTATTTTCAAAAACACGTAGACAGATTAAGCAAGAAAAACCTGAACAACATTTCGCTAAGCTTCAATTTAAGAGTGATTATTACATGCTGAATAGACTTGATCGAGACACTGGTGTTTTTTATTAATGTTGGTACTGTATCACTGTTGTGCCATAAACATGACAGTTCAGAAATCCACTGGTCTTATTTTCATCTCGGTTCTCTTGAGGGAGTAATAATATCCTTTCCAGTGAAACCAGTTCACTCCATTAGCAAAGGAGGAGTGATTGCCACGAAGATATAAACCATTGAGATTTGATCGGTGACAATCATCGTACCACCAGGCTCCTTCGTACTGAATGGCACAGTTGTGATCTCCCCTATTGTCATTATCTTGATCTTTAGTGGTGAATGGCATACCGCGATGATAAGCAAGAGAGCCACCAGAATTTCCTGACAAAACGAGCCGCTTTATGAGTAATACGTTTGACCAACAACGAGCTGTTCGTAATTCAAAAGAAATCTTGAAATATCGGATAAGTATAATTCGACAATAACAAAATGGAGTAAAAGTATTCTTAGTAATATCTATGATTCATGTCGAAGATTCTAGGGATTGAATCGCTAACTGTGATAATGCTAATAAATATTTTACCGAGGCATTCATCAGAGTTAAACTTGTCCGTCAGGTTAACTGCGCATGATCCACCGGCGAATACCTTTGGACTTATCAACGTCCGGTTTGCACTGTCCAGGATCGCACATCGATGAGCTGAGCTTACGCACTCTTTTGTTCTCCAAAACTATTGATTTAAAATACGCTAAGCATATTTACATTACTCAGCACTCTCCTCCTCCCCCTCCCCCCACCCCCCCCCCCCTTCTCCCTCTTAGAATGACTAGAATAGAAGCGACGGAATGACAGTTCTACCTGAATAAGAACGCAAGGAGCAGCTTGTACTTGTCTTTCTCACTCATAACACCAAACATGTTATACTCAGCATATCGAGTGTTCCCTTCAAAGTCTTCCAAGTCCACACGCAGCATGCTGTTATTATCTGAGGTCAGCCGGTGAATCTTGTCCAGTCCCAACCAAAATTCACTTTTCAGGTCACCAAAACCATGTTTGTAGTCATTCCAGTAGCGGTAGAAATAAACCGAGCCGTTCAGTCTTTTCTGGAACACTGTCCAACCACCACCAACTGTTGTTTGGTCACAGAATACATCAAAGGCAGGCAAATTATCAGGTTTGATGGTGTACACGCCGTCAATTCGTTTACCCGATTTGTAGATTTCTGCGCAGTTCCTTCTGACTAAAAATCAGAAAATAGAAATAAACAAAAAAAACAAACAAAACGCCCACTTCAAATTGATTAGATGTTGAGTGCTTTTTGTTGCTTTCCTGACTGTTGCTCTGACTGATAAAACTTAATTCTGTACATTAACTAGTACCATTTCTTTTTCCTTAATATCTACCAGCTATATTCATGTAAAGTTACAATAATAGGATTTTCTTTTTTAGCTTTACTTCAGAGGTTAATATTTTGTTCTTGAAGTCAAGTTTGGGGCTCAAGTGAGTAACTCCTCCCGTACTAAACGAGAGACTAGCCCACACAATCCAGCCATTTCACCTTCAACTTTTTTGACAGGTTGGTAGGTTTCTCCAGTGAATCTTTCCCGACAGACACAACGAAAACCTTTGTAGGTGAATCCAGCTTGACAGGTGCCACTGTTTAAGCATGGGCTGCTGCTGCATGGATTCTGTCGACAAAACAAGGTAAACTATGGTGCAGATCTTCCTTATGTCAAGAATAAGATCACTTTAGCCTAAGAAAATGAACCAATCTCTTCTACCACCTAAAATTCGTAAGAATGTGAAATGTTACCTCGATTGCAAGATATGTGTAACTCAGATTGTTCACGAGAAGAAATGGAGCATTTTCCTCCGTGGCGTTATTCAACTCGTATTTTTGGTTTCCTCCTACAACAGGTCCAACATTGATGGACACACAATTAGGCTCCATCAAACACATTACTTTGCAGCTCCCTTCGTTTGGCACCTCTGCAATTTTGATCACATGACTTTTCATGGCCATGTTCGGTATTGGGTCCTTGAATTTGATGTGTCGACTATCGTCGTCTGTGGTAGGCAAAACAAATACATCATTTAGTTTCCACTCACTCCAGATAATTTCTTATTTTCATCGATGAAAAAGGCACATTAAACAACTTTATTTCAAAACTTTACAGCAGGAGAACCCTGACGAATTTTCACTAAAAGTGATTCTCATCTCTTGAAAATTCAACGTAACTGGGAGGCTTTCATTACCAAAAATTAATCTTTGATTGTGAATTCATGAGCGGAAAGAAAATGTTTAAAAAAATATGAAGAATAATTTCATAGCGTTCATTAACGCACCACTATATCTGTGAATTGTTTGTTTTAATTCATCATTAGAGCCTTTTTTAAAAATTTTACTTTTTTTGTATCTCTATTCTATATTAAAATAAAGTTCGGATATAAAGCGCGCTGTCATTGGTTAAAAGAGTGTGCTCTATGAGAGTATAGAGCATAGAGCTGAGCTTAAGCTGTCGCACCATCTGCCAAATTGGACAATGTCCGACCTTTTCCAGGACTTTTCTTTAGCCTTTTTTTTTTGTTAATTGAAAGTGATATTTCGAAACAAGCGAGCCGGCATGTAGCAACAGAACAACCAAACAAAGGTTTATAAACATGTTAGGCGCCGTAATTGACGTTATTATAACGTGAGCAGAGACGAAAATCCTCAAAGTGAAAACGAAATGAACAGTCCGAGTTTTGAAGGTTTTCACGCTTAGTTAGATTGCAAGCGAATAGTAATAAAAACAAACACAGCTAACACTCGTATAGTATATAAAGTTCGAGTTTAAAAGCAAAACAGAACAAAACAGGAATGATAAAAAATATAGCCAAAGTGGCATAACTGTTATAATTCATACTAATCATGACGGTGTCAGAGCGACTGCGAGCGAGCGACTGCACTAACGTGGCTAGCTCGGAGATCGCCAGTGAAGCAAGCCTCAGAAATGACATCGACCGCCCTTCGCATTAACAGTGAGCTTGCCCTGACGTCCTTTCCGATGTGTTGAGTGGTGAAGGCCACATCAGTCACTGCAACCGAGTTTTGCGGCTCAGTCGATCATCTCAAGCAATCTTCCAGTTCCGGTGAATTCGTCTCTCGTTCATTCATAAAATTCGCCTTGAGCAGTTTGTTTACTATTTATCATGTGAAAAAACGTGCGTGTTTTTGTGAGCCACAATTCAGCCGGATTTCACAGAACATTTCACCTCCACTTAGAGACTAAAAAAAATTCTGGCAAAAGTGTGAGATTCGACCTGCCAAACTATTTAAGTTTGTAAACAATTGCAGAATGTGAACTTTGATGGTTTGACATTTCTGACAGCTTTAGTCTTGTACAGCCAATCAGATATTTGAACTGTTATAACAACGATTCTGATCGGCTTATTGTACTACGTCTCGTGTTTCTCCCTACACTTCTTTTTCGTGTTCGAACCGCTTCGTGTGTGCTTTACAACAGAACAGGGCACAGTCGAGGCTTCTGTATTTGTTAAATAGAAGAAATTTTGAGTTAGATAAAGCGGATTGTCTGCTTTAAGGTTATTTACTTTGATCAGCAGGTAGCATATGTAGTTCGTGTAATTGTTTTGAGGAAACGACACCAAAAAGAGGAAACACAAAAAATTTAAAAAGGGATTTATACTCACCAGTGCAACAGAAGCATAATGGGAGGATAATTCCAAGGAAGGTATAGAGAATACTAATGATCGCTTGAAGAGAAAACTTGAACTGCATCGCTATAAATAAATAACTGTAAATTCAAGGTAATCAGTATGATAGTGCCTGAGCGTTCCAAAATGTAAAACTTCCTGTTTTCCTGTAAATTTGAATGTTGACAAATGTTAGGCAGCTGTCTGCACTGGAGTATTTTTAAATTCTTACTCTATCTTGTAAATTTCATCTTATTTTGATAAGTCATAATATTTTATAAAGCTTCGAAGAAGAACGAAATAGAGAACATCACCGTTATCGGAGGTGACAGGAGTTTATCAATATGTTTATTTTCAGCCTGTTTAACTTTGAGCTTGCGGCAGTTAAGTTAAGAGCAAGAAATGAATTTTTGCAGACTTGCTACCGACAAAGATGTCAGATCACTTCTGAAATACAAAATGTTAGCAATTTATCCTTGTAACTTGCGGCAATCAAATTAAGAGCAAGAAACAAATTTTTGATTTGACTTGCTGCCGACAAAGATGTCAGATCACTTTTGAAATACAAAATGTTAACAATTTATCCTTTTTTATCTCAAAATGTTCTTCACCACGATAGAACAGCATTGCACATTATTAACATGAAGATAAATTTTGTAGCAACTTTAAATTGAACAATGCAATAAATGTATGTAAAGTACAAAAGCCTAAGTTTTTAATGTTTCGTTTTGCTCATGGTAGTTGAACAGGGTAGTTAGCATTAAACATCACCCAAACATCATTATCTTAGACAGGTCGCACGCATTC